>NC_141053.1:14067642-14667642 GCF_041138505.1 Cibotium barometz
AGTGAGTAAGAAGAGAGAGAGAGTTAGAGAAAGGTAAAGAGAGTTAGAGAGAGAGTGTGCTAGAGAGAGAAAGAGAGAGAGTGTGGTAGAGAGAGTTCGCCATTTCAACAAAGTTAGAGAGAGTACTTGAGAGAGAGAGAGAGAGAGAGAGAGAGAGAGTACTTGAGAGGGAGAGAGAGAGTTAGAGAGGGTTAGAGAAAGTTAAAGAGAGTGCCTTAGAGAGAGAGAGAGAGAGAGAGAGAGAGAGAGAGAGAGAGAGAGAGAGAGTTTTGGCTAGATCAAAAGAAATAGAGAGAGTAAGAGAGACTAAGAGAGTTGAAGAGAGAGAGAGAGAGAGAGAGAGAGAGAGAGAGAGAGAGAGAATTAGAGAGTAAGTCAGAGAAAGATAAAGAGAGTAAGCTATAGAGAGAGAGTTAGAGAAAAGCAAAGAGAGTGAGCTAGAGAGAGTGTGTGTTAGAGAGAGAAAGATAGAGAGTGCGTGTTAGAAAAAGAGTTGGCCAATGAGAGAGAGAGAGAGAGAGAGAGAGAGAGAGAGAGAGAGAGAGAGAGGGAGCTAAAAATAGAGATTTAGAGAGGGAGCTAAAAAGAGAGATTTAGAGAGAGGGAGAGAGAGAGAGAGAGAGTTAAAGAAAGGTAAACATAGAGTGAGTTAGAGAGAGAGAGAGTGTGTGTGTTAGTGAGAGTTAGATAGAGAGAGAGAGAGAGAGAGAGAGAGAGAGAGAGAGAGAGAGAGAGAGAGATTTAAAGAGAGAGAGTTAGAAAGAGATAAAGAGAGAGAGAGTGTGTGTATTAGAGAGAGAAAGTGTTAGAGAGAGAGAGAGTTGGCTAGTTCGAGATAAACAGAAAGAGTCAGAGAGACTAAGAGAGTTTGAGAGAGTTAAAGACAGAGAGAGAGGGACGGAGAGACAAAGAGAGGTAGAGAAGTCATAGGGACTGAGAGAGAGAGAGAGAGAGAGAGAGAGAGAGGGAAAGAGTTAGAAAGAGAGAATTAGAGAAAAGAGTAGGTTAGAGAAAGAAGGAGAAATGTAAAGAGTGGGAAGAGGGAGACTTATAGAGAGTTAAAGATAAAGAGAGTTAGAGAAATGTAAAGAGAGTAGGTTAGAGAGAGAGTGAGTGTTAGAGAAAGAAGGAGAAATAGAGACAGTAAGAGAGTTAAAGAGTTGAGAGTTAGAAAGAGAGAAAGTTAGAGGGAGAGAGAGTTGGCCAATTCGAGAGAAATAGAAAGAGTAAAAAAGAGAGACTTAGAGAGAAACAGACAATTAGAGAGAGAGAGAGAGAGAGAGTTGGCCAATTCGAGAGAAATAAACAATTAGAGAGAGAGAGAGAGAGAGAGAGAGAGAGAGAGAGAGAGAGAGTTGGAGAGAGAGTGCTAGAGACAGAGAGAGAGACAAAGAGACAGAGTAAGTGAGAAAGTTAAAGGGAGAGTTAGAGAGAGAGAGTGAGTTAGATCATATCCAAATTATACGAAGATCCTGAGCTATTCTTAGCTCTTCGGGCATTTCTCAATGGAGAACTAAAGGCGGGGCTACCATAATTTGCAAATATGGATAGTCCCGACACACTTCAAGGTGAAGGGGAACATTGGGATCTACAACCCAACCTAGATGAAGGTTCGGTCGTTGAAATACCTGTTAACAAGTTGGGACAGTACTTTGAAGGGGACGAATCTAATGCAACCCTCCCCATTACTACCACGGGATTAACTCTAAAGGGAATCCTTGATGGTGGTGCTGGAGTGAGCATTGTGACTAAAAACTGTTGGGAATCCATGGGAAGACCTCACCTCGAAGTCACAAACATAGTGGTTAAGATGGCAAACGGAACTATTGCTAAACTTATTGGAATGTTAAAGGACCTTAAGATCAAGGTTCTGGGGTACAAGGTAAGACATACTTTCATTGTAATGGATTTCTCCAAGCATCCTATGTCATATCAAATGATCTTAGGACGTCCTTTCATGAGGGAAGCACAAATGGTACATGACTGGTCGAAAAACCATGTCTACCTACGAGCTAGAGAGAGAAATAGAGGGAGTTAGAGAAAGTAAGAGAGATTGAGAGAGAGAGAGAGAGAGAGAGAGAGAGAGAGTTGAATAGAGTTAGATAGAGAAAAAATTGGAGAAATAGAGTTAGAGAGTGAGGGAGAGAGAGAGTTAATAGAGTTAGAGGGCTAAAGAGAGAGGGAGAAAAAGAAAGGAAAAGAAAGAGAGAGAAAAAGAGAGGGGGGAGAGAGAGAGGAGTAGAATTAGTTTAAATAAAATGTTTTTTTGAGGGAAAAATAAAAAAGAGCGAGAGAGAATATTTTGTTGGAGCTTGTGGCGCTAAAGGTGTACCGTAAGTGCTATACAACTACATGTTGAGTGCATTGAATTGAAAGAGGATGGCATCGTGGAGAGAAGTGGGTGCTTAGCGGTAAGAGAAAGGAATTATAAAAATATGGTAATGGAATAGAGGAGAAAAGAATTAATAGAAAAAGGACTCAGGAGCACCTATGACGGCGCAGCCCTTGTGTGGAGCAACAATTTACTTTTATTTAAAAAAAAACAGGTAGTCAGTTATATATATATATATAGCGCACTTTTTGCTTACATTTTAATCAAAGAATATATATATATATATATATCACACTTTTTGCGTACATTTTAATCAAAGAATATTGCTATGTAAAACCAGGAAATTTCTCAACCTGCTTTACATTCACATTTAGACATTATGTGTTAAATACAAAAAAGGCTAGGGGTTAGATTTTTCCTTTGCTTTTATAAAAGAAAATGGGGGACGTGAACTGTCAACAAATTAAACTTTACCCTGGTTATTTAGCTTATTATTTATTTGCCATTACCGGATTATTAAGTTTAAAATCGCATTTTTTTAAAAATGGTGGGTCTGGAAAATGATTTATCACAGCACCTACTTTTTATAAGTGCAGCTTTAACGGATTTGAGGAAATTTTGGGGGAATATATATATATATATATATATAATAAATATAATGCAATTTTCCCAATTGTTATGATTTATGATGAACGAGGGGTGATGTTTTGTGATGATTGGTAAAGGGATATAAATGAGCATTGAGAAATATTTTATTTTTCTTTATATTATATTTGATGTAAGTTATTAAAAGCAAAAAAGAAAAGAAAACAGGCCCTCCACTATGGTGAGTGGATGGCGGGCCCTGCCATTTTCTTATTAATTGACTAACTCCGATTGTGTTTTAAAAAACAGCGTTAATTAAAATTTTCAAAAACGGAAAAGCCGCCTTCAAGCACGGATGGCAAGGTTTATGGAAATGTTAATAATCAAGGCGATCACAACGGCTTTCCATCGCCACTACACACAGCGCTCTCTCTCTCTCTCTCTCTCTCTCTCTCTCACACACACACACACACACACACGCGCGTCTATATAATTAGGGCTGGGCTCCTAAGCTCTTTCTTAACCTCGTTTCTTCGTTGATCCACTCTCCTCTGATTCGCATTTTTCAGTCAATCCCTCCTTACTTTGCAAGCTTCTCCTGCTAGGCTTTGGATCGTCTGCTGCAGCGTCATTTGACCCAGAGAGCAGTTGAGTGGCAAATCTGCGCCGCCGCAAGCGTGGGATTAATTAGCCTGATCATCTCCTGCTGCACTAATGGCCACCCTTACACGAGGCGTGTCGTTCAGGAGGCAAGGCTCGTCAGGCCTGAGCTGGGCAGATCACTGGGTGATAACCGACGAGGGGGTGATGGTGATGAGGAAGAACCCAGAAGGCACCGCGGCCGCCGCCGAGGTGGCAATCAAGGGCAAGGTGGTGGGCAAATCGGCGAACGCCAAGGCTGCAGCAGGTGCAGGCGGCGGCGGCCAGCTTCAACGCAGCAGAAGCCTCAACAACAACGACGAATACTCGAGGAAGGCAAAATCTCGTGTGGTTGGATGGCTCAAGAAGGCCTTCAGCGCTAAATCCGAATTATGCCCGCAATCCCCTCTGCAGCTCTCCCAACCTTATTGAGAACCCTTAATCTTCACCCCTAATCTCTTCCTCTAATTATGTTTGGAGATTATCTATAACTCGATTGAGATCAGCTGGATCGCCTTACTCCGAGCGCGGCCCCGTCCGCACCGATGGATTGAGAACAGCTGCTAAAATTACGTGTAGTAGCCACTTTCTCTTTGGTTGTATTACCTTCTCTCTTTGGTTTTCTTTAATCACACTTCTAATCCAATCGGCTAATCGCCTTTGCTTCTTTAATTTCTCTGCCTCATCTGTTTAACATGATTTGATATCTCATTTTCGCCTGTTTATATATTATATGTCTAAAATGAAAGGCGACCAAATCATCAATTTGTCTCTAATTCGTCCCTAATTCAGTCTTACTTAAAAGATAACCTTGAGATTATTATTATTTTTGCCTTAATGCTATTCCTGGTTTATAACTTTATTGTCCTTGTATGATGAATTTTGCTTCCCATGTGGGTAACCCCCATGCTGTCCATCTACATTCTGAACGGAGCATCTAGATAGCTAGGAAGTTGTATTATTTTTAGCATCTAGATGGCTAGGAAGTTGCATTATTTTTAGCATCTAGATGGCTAGGAAGTTGCATTATTTTTAGCACAATAATGATGGACCCAAGACCTAGTCATTTTTTTCCTTTCCTTTTCTTTACTAGAAAAAGAGAACCTCTTAATGAGATGTAGGTATAATAGCTTTAGCTTTTTGTACCAAAAAGCTACATTTTGGAATAATTTCTTCTCATAATAATTGAGCTACTTCTTGTTGCAGCTAGGGTAGGCTGTTTTATTAAGTGAGTCCTCCTATATGGAGGGCATAGTGGGGAGTGGGTCCTTTTTAGTTAATAATCAAAGATAATTTGGTGACCATAAATCAATCTGGAGACTTTGTTTCTTGCATTCTCAAAGACTAAGATTGTTCTTCCTAAAGGCCAAGACTGTTCTTCAAAAGCTGAATTGGTGATATATAAAAATCACCCTCTGGTGTATTTTTAACGGTTGAGATTGAGAAAAACCAATTAAAACTTTGTTTGGCCTTAAAATTAAAGATTGAGATTTTCGGTTGATGTGTGAATTTTTAATAGAAAATTTGGCCATGGTGAAAATTTCTCCTTTTTTGATTGGTTGGAATTTTTCAAACACTGAGCTGAATGTCATGGATTTGATGAACTTAAATTCCTATCTTCTTTTGGGGTGACTACTATTAAAAAATATTTCAAATCAAGAAGATTCTAACATGACATTATTTGCAATCTGGGTATTGTAACTTTTAATTTGTTAGCTTCTTTGATCACCTAATTTTTACTTTAAGTTTTCCTTTCCAACCCTCGTTTTGTAATTTAATCCATTTAGTAGGGCTCTTGATGTTACTATCTTACATGATTATCCGATGAGATAATCTCTATGATACTAAAAGCTAGTAAAAAAGAACGAGCAAAATCAAGGAGACAAAAAACTTAGTCAACTAGTTTGGAGAACTTTCAAAATTTCAAGAGGTGGCACTATTAATGCTAGCATTGAGATCACCCACAATACTAATAATACTAGCATGTCTCCAAATGCTAATAATACTAGCATGTCTCCAAATGCTAATAATATTAGCATGTCCCCAAATACATATAATAATAACATTGATTTGTCAGTGTTAAGTGGTCTCACCCACAAAAATAATATGTTTATTAGCATGGTTTAATGGTTATCTAGGCATCATTGCATAACCAGATGAGATCTAACATTTCCTCTTGCTTGAGTTAGCAAACTAAATTATTTGATTATATAGCGAATGAGTTCTGGTGGACAAGAATAAAAAATCGCTCAAGCATCTATTGATTGAGTATCTTCTCTCTAGGATGGTTCTTGAATGCCAAAAGATATTTTGTGTAAACATTACCTGTGAATGTCAAAAGATATTTTAACATTACTTGTGAATGCCAAAAGATATTTCATGTAACATTACTTGTGAATATGATGGTGTGTTTGATGATGAGAACAATGATAGTGTCAAGCTTAAGTAATTCTTCTTGATCACAATAATAATTGGTGGTTCCTTCAGAGGTGGGATGTGTAGGAAGTGTCCCTCGAAAGGGCTTTAACAAGCTAAAGTGAAAGGAATTGTGTATGTTCCAATGTGATGGTTGGCAGATCTAATTACTAAGCAAGGTTATTAAATTTTTAATAAACTTGTATAGTCCATAATACCTTGGTGTCAATTTTATAACTAGATGTTTCTCTATGTTCTTGAGCCTCCTTTTCTCAATTTCCTCATTTTTTAAAAGAACACAATCACCTTCTTTAAATGATACATCTTTTCAATTCTTATTTTCTTGTTGAGCATATAATTCTCTTGAGATTGATGTATTAATTGTCATACTTTTAATTTGGAACATAGCGTCAAAATCTCATACAAAGTCATCAACCTATTAGGTTATATAAGAAAGGTGTGTAGTCAGAATGGGTAAAAGCTTCACATAAATTACCCATAAATGATCTCAAATGGTGCTTGCTCAATAGCTAAGTGAGGTGTGTTATTATAGGAAAATTGTAGAAGGGGAGAATATATTTATCCCAAAGTTTTGGTTGAAGGGAAACATAGGCTATATCTAGAATGGTGCTGTTAGTCACTTCTATTTATCCATGGGATTCTTGATGGAATGTAATCATGAAATCCAACTTAGTGCAGCGACTATCTTAAGCTTTCGTGTTCTCCTAGATGCTCAAACTGTGAGTTTATGAGAAAATCACACCAAAATAATTTCATCTATTGAGGTTATTAAGGTGACTACATGATCAGATTGATTGTCCAAGTTTATTACAAGTAAATTTGATATCAAAAGTAAAAAAAATTGTCACAAAAAATCAGAGTTTTCATGACCATGAATTACTTGAGAAATTTACGATTGTGAATTACTTGAGAAATTTATGATTGTGAATTACTTGAGAACTTTACAACCATGGAATACTTAAGAATTCATTTATTTGGGTTGTAAAGGTGACTAAAGGTCATAGCTTAACTATTAAAGTCCATTGGTAAAGAAATTGCACTTAAAAGATCAAGTCCACTTGGTATGTTTTTCAAGACAGTACCGTGATCTCTAGTTATCCTTGTGTGACTATCTTTTGGAAGAGCTCAACTATGGATGGTGCTTAATCTAATTAGCTATGGGAGCAATACTAGTCCATGCTATCACCTTAAATTTGAAGGATAAGAGTAATTTCTAGGGGTGAAAATACAGAGTTATTCATGGCATGAATAACTCAATCCTTAGGTATAACCAGAGGCTTATAAACAAAAACAATTTTGATCTAAGCACTGGGGTTTGGCCTATCTAAACCATATTTACATCATGAACTTGAGATCCAAAAATACTTTGGGAGATGAGATTACTCCACAAGACATCTAACCACCAAGGATCACTCCACAAGATACTGCATCATCTAACCACCAAGGATCACTCCACAAGATACTTTATCTAACCACCATGGATCTTCCTACCACCACAGGGTCCTTGTCCTTTAGCTAGCACACATCAAAGTGTTTTTGTTTGGAAAGGTTTCAATTCAAGAGCGACACCAGTAGTGAAGAATCCATGGAAGAGGTTGAAATGATTGATGAGCAAGTGGAGGGGAGATTTTTAAGCTCCCTCAATATCTAATGGTATGTTAAACATTGCTAAAGGTTTATTTATGATTATGGCTAGATATGGATCAACTGGCTCACATAGCTGACAAGGGTCATGAAATGAGCCACATTCAAATGTTCCTATTAACAACAGGAAGAGGAGTTTTACAAGCAACACCTCCCTTACATACTTTTACGGTAATAAGAGAAACCTTAAATCGTGCATGATCTTATGTTCATGTAAGGATGATAAAATAAGGGAACCCCTCCTACTGACACAAGTCCAGCAATGGTCCTGAATATTTTGGATTAACTGATTTTTTAAACACTTGGAGTTGCAAACGTGCATTCACAACATTTGGAATGAACATGGGGAACAGAGAACATGTGTGGCAAGGTGAAATCTGTGGAGTAGTAAACGTGTGTTCTGAGTTAGGAATGTATGTGGCCAAGAAAGTTAGGAATGTATGTGGTCAAGAAAGTTAGGAACGTGTGTGGCTAGGTCCCAGTTAGATTTGTGAACATGCATTCACAATGTTTGAAGCATACTTGGGGAACTTAGAACCTGCATGGCCAAGAAAACCTACACCACCCACAAGCCCATGTCATCAAATATGTACTGTGTACACGTTACATACTACTTTACCTACCATACTAGTACCCCGATAGTACTATTTCAGTACACACTACTTCATGGTAGCATATCTTTATTTAGTACTATGTACACATTACATACTACTTTACCTGCCATACTAGTATCCCTATAGTACTATTCCAATCCACACCACTTCATGGTAGTATATCTTTGCTTAGTACTCCTAATACACTTAGAAATCCACATATGAACTACCTAAGTACATAGTACTAGGTCCACATGTCATAGTACTTTGCCATTTTATTACACATTACATCTCCATATTGGATTATCACTCTTTTTTCATGGTATTATTTAAGTAGTCAATGTGACCATTAGTACACAATACAGAGTACCCTCAAAGGAGTGAGATTTAACTCTCTACAAGTATAAAGATAAAGTATAAATGAGTAGCAACCCTAAATTGAGGATGAGGTTGCTTATATACTAGCTAGCCCTAAGGTTCTTGTTTACACTTGGATGGCCATAGGGAAAAACGCAATGGGAAAAAGTGTCGATGGCATAAGAACATGTCCTCATAGTGTTGCACTATCATATATATATATAACCCCCCTGTAGTATAAATGTGATGTTTACAAAGATTGCAGGATTAGTCTCTAAAAGGGACCTAAGCTTTTTATGTGATAAGGCCTTTGAGAAAAGATTTGCCACATTGTCATGTGTACTACAATAGATCAGATTGATCTCTCATGCAAGGAGTCTCTCTCTAACATAGTGGTAATGCACTTTAATGTTCTTGGTCCTAGCATGAAAGACATGATTCTTTGCAACTGCCATTGCTTTCTCATTGTCACGGGGGTGAAAATAGGAGTAGGGGTGTTTGAAGTGACACAAAGATCCTTCACCAATCTTCTTGACCATAGACATTCAACTATCACACTGAATGTTGCTATGTACTCATCTTAACAGGATGAAGTTTCCATAGTTGGTTGCTTCTTGCTTAACTAAGATGTGCAAAAATTTCTACGAAATTTCTAGATGTGGACTGTCGTGTATCATAATTTCCTACCTAGATGGAATCATTGAAGGCCTATAGCTGTGAACCTCCTTCTCCCCCCCAAAACCTAGAACAATCTAAGATCTTGAGTACCATGCAAATATTTGAAGATACGTTTACCAATGCTTGAGTGCTTGGGAAATGCATGAACTTTGAAAGTTGTGACACACCATACTTGGATATCCATGAGTTGCACAAATAGATTAGACATCCAACTGGTTCATCTGTATCTTATAGACTAAGCTTTACACCACCAGGTTTTATTAGTGTGTAGAGATTAGCCCATGTTAGTCAAAATAGAGTGCATATCTCAACTATATTGAGCTTTGAAATTTATGTGTATGGCCATGAATGGATGTGAGCATCAAGTATAATCATCATAGCATGTATTTGATAAATTGGTTGAGGATTTCAACATCTAATTGTTGAGAAAAGAAGTAGAGCATGGACTATTATGATAGTGTATGAAAATAATGAGTTGTTTTTAAAAAATTGAAGCAAGTTTTGATCTCATGTGTACATGGGAGTATGTATAATACAAATACAAGTATTTAGACATGTGTATGATGTGGAGGATATATTCTAGATGTGTATTAGGTTGAGTCAGTGAATGTACATTGAGCATTATTCTTAACATGTGTTACATGTGCATGTGGTGGTGATTGAGCGGTGTGCATTGTACCGCATCACATTGAGTTAATTTGTTGGTGTGCCTACTGAAGCATTGTGTTTGACCAAGCCAAGTGATGGTTTATATAAAATTGTTGGTGAAAAGCTTTGATAGGAACAACTTCCAAATTTGGAAGTATCAGATGATAAACTTCTTGAAAGGCTAAGGGCTTTGGAATCTAGTGATAGATAAAGAGGCAGAGCCAAGGGTTCCCACAATTAATTTAACTCCAGCACAACTTATAGTACATAGGAACTAGATAGAAAGAGCATTTAAGGTGTTGCATTATTTTTTGATTTTTGTGATAGATGGGATGTTATGTCATATCCAAGATGTAGATAATCCCAAAGCTGCATGGGATACATTGGTGAAGAAACCTAGTACTAATGTCCACACACACTTGGCCAGCTGGGCACAACCATTATTATTTACACACTGCTAGACTACTGTCCACACATCTAATACTATCCACCAGTGTTGATGAGTTTACATTCTCAGTTATATATACATTCTATATATGTATGTATGTATATGTATGTATGTGTGTGTTTATATGTATATGTATATATACATACATGTATATATTTATTATAAACATATGAGTGTGTGTCATATACACACACACACACGCACATGGGTACACACAAATAATAAACACACACACACACACACACACACACACACACACACACACACACACACACACACAGATATACACATACATATACACACACATACATGTGTACACATATACATATACATACATACATACATACATACATGCACACACACACACATATATATATACATACATACATACATACATATATATATATACATACATATATATATATGTGTGTGTGTATGCATGTGTGTATACATATATATATGTATGACGCTTTACATTTTACATTGATGTTATTTAAGCAAAGTAGATTAGAGTTTAAGAAATGTTGAATTAAGTTGATAGCTTAAAAGGAATAAAAAGAAATAGGAAGAATGACCATTGCTTGAAACTTAACAAATTTTTACAAATGAAAATAACTTGGTTAGAATAATAAGAAATAACAAAGGGATGGAATTTTTAATAAAGTTATTGAACATTAAACCATTGAAAGATGAATCTTAGAGCCTGAAAAACTAAAAATTGAAGTGTCTAAGAAAAATATTTGTGGATGAAAATGTGTGTATGTATACAAGTATGAGTGTGCTTGCTAGCTATTTTCACAACAATGCATTAGCAATTGAGAAGATTAATAAAAAATTGTTTGTGGTCGAGCTTGGATGGCATAAAATACTCAATCTTGAGTTACTTGGGATAAAGTCACTCACCCCAAGTGGGAGGGGGCATTGAATGCCATAGATTTGGAGATTCAAGGAATCACTTTGCAAACTAGTGGTAAGAGGAAATTTTCCATTGAAAAACCACTCTTTATCTTTAATATTGCTAGCTACACACCTCATAGTGCATAAGACTAAATGTACATCACATATTGGATGCTTAGTAGAGTATAAATACCCCACTTTTTTTTCTTTTACACACCATTATCAAAGCATGAAATAGAATGAGATTTTTTTGAAGCAAAGACTACCAAGTACAATTATAGAGGTAAAATGGATAGCCTATCATGTGAATTGGATTAATCAAAGGTGTCTCAGCCTTTGGGAGCCTTTAGAGATATTATAAGGTAGTTATCAGGCTAAGAGAGAGATGTGTCATTGTTTCTTCAAAAAGAAATTTTAAATGCCTTCCATCAAAGGATCAATGAGATGCTTCATTCATTCCACTAGTACCTTAGATGGAATCATAGATGTATTTGAGGAGTTTAAAGAATCATCACTATCATGAGTGGGATCACTAGCACTCTTCATCACAAATCTTGACCTTGATAGATTGGATTTTGTTTCTTGTATTATGGAAGCTACTATGAGGAAGAAGGATAGGGTCACCATTATTTACTCCATAAAGCTTAGTAGCAGGATAAAGATGAGGATCAATGCTCTATTTTTGGAGCTATTATAGAGCCTATTATAGGACAATTGAGGGAGGAGGGCACTAGGTTATTTATTCGATTCCAAAGCTTGTGTGGTATGTGGCCCTTGGAGTCTATGGATTTATGGTTGTTGTTTGATTAGATAATATCCATTGCCATAGTGGGAGTAGATTGATTTTGATATTCCCATAAGAAGTTTCCCCTTCTTTTATTATGAACTCTAGGTTCTCCTATTCATAATGTACCTACTCTCAAGCCCGAGGGGTTCACTCATGGTAAAGGGGACACGTCACCACTTGCATACGAAGACTTATGGGGAAAAGCCCCTATTTACAGAATAGAAAAGCCCCTATTTACAGACCTTATGAGACTAATATGACCCCCTATTTAAGCATATAGATGTACATGCATGACTTATTTTGTATCCCCTTTCTTAAATGTACAATTTAGAGGTTTTCCACTAAAGTCTCCTCACATATAACGGAAAGCACGAGCGATTCCACCAGGATAACTTTTTACTCTAACGTAGTCAAGACCATTACTGATCACGTTGATCCAACTGCACCTATAAAGATACTCGGTCGGATCAAAGATGAAACTTGCACTTGAATCATTGGGATCAACGCTTTTTTCCCCATCAAGTGTTGATTCCTATCCATAGAACAATTACTATCCGGGATTTACTCTATCTATTGTAATAACAGAAATTGAGTCTCGATTTACGGATCCATTAGTCCAGCCTTACCCCATCCACTCCCATGGGTTAGCCAACCGCCCAACCATTGTAGTGATGGGATCCAATTAAGAATTTGGTTAGGTTTTGTCCCGGGTACCAAGGAAAAGAGTTCCAAGGCCCCCTAGGCGAAAATTCATGCAAACATAAAACTAGCCACACCACTTACACACCCAATATGAAATTGCCTTTTTCTTAGCATCAGCTAACTTTAAAACAATCCTTTAATGAAACCATTATGTCACTGATGACAATCCTCAAAGTCTCTGGTTGAATCCTTATTTCCAGTCATTCATTCACATCGGTATACTTATGGCATCATTGGCAACCAGAACGCTCACCACCTGTTCACTCAGGGGCCTTTTCCATAGTTCCTAGCTCATAGTAACCGGCAATATATTCATATAACAGAATGGAATCTCCGTGGAAGATCAGCAAGATCAACCCACAGATCCATATAAAAGAGCCATGGACTCATCCGTTGAGGACTAGTAAGGTCAATCAACCAGATCCATGCACGGTTTCAGAAAACAACTCTTATTCCTTGTTCCAATATCTTTCACGATGCACGTGTGGGTATCTTCGGCGACCCAGAGCCCGAGCACCGTATGGTCAGCACCCTCTAGGATCCTTCGCAGGTGACCTAGTGCTTCACTCATAGGCCGCTTCTTTGGTCCCTCATCCAGGAAGCTCACCATTTAAATCGAACCGAGGCTGGTCAAGACCTCGGCCGACCTTGCTACGCGAGACGTCCTCCATTGACTCTCCGTCCCAGTTGCAACTTTATCAGTTAGGTCTCCATGACCTTAATCCATAAGATGGTCAAAATGCTTCCCCAATATTCTTGACATAAAACAGTCATTTACAAACAGTCACAAAATACAGTTTCTATATCGAACTCCGTCTTTCCATATTATACCTCCTCAATCCACATTACTTATTCCACATTCCATTCATATGTATTCATTCTCATCCCTTTACTCATATCGACGACACATTATTTCCCATACCCATTCACATTCATTATTCTTTATACTCATCCATGCATACATCCATTTTCACATCCTCATTCATACATCCACATCTACATGCATACATCCATACATACACATCCACATTCACATCCATACATCCACATCCACATCTACATTCACATCCATACATCCACATCCACATTCATACATCCACATCTATATGCATACATCCATACATTCACATCCACATTCACATCCATACATCCACATCCACATCCACATTCACATCCATACATCCACATCCACATCTACATGCATACATCCATACATACACATCCACATTCACATCCATACATCCACATCCACATCCACATTCACATCCATACATCCACATCCACATTCATACATCCACATCTACATGCATACATCCATACATACTCATCCATTTTCATACATCCACATCTACATGCACATTCATACATCCTCTTTCCTATATCCACATCTACATGCACATTCACATCCATACATCCACATCCACATTCATACATCCACATCTACATGTATACATCCATACATACACATCCACATTCACATCCATACATCCACATCCACATTCATACATCCACATCTACATGCATACATCCATACATACCCATTCACATTCACATCCATACATCAACATCCACATCCACATTCACATCCATACATCCACATCCACATCTACATGCATACATCCGTATATACACATCCACATTCACATCCATACATCCACATTCACATCCATACATCCACATCCACATCCATACATCCACATCTACATGTATACATCCATACATACTCATCCACATTCACATCCATATTCTCACCCTATCACAACCCATAAACATCTTATCCCATCACATAAACTTCTTACCTCATCCCATACACATCCTATCACTTCTTAACTCATCTTATCACATCCTAACTCATCTCATATGCATCTTATCATTTCCCATATCTTTTATGCATACCTCTATGCATGATATTCCATTATGCTAAAAGTAACACTTTTATAATAAAATATTCATCTTTTATGCATACCTCTATGCATGAAATTCAATTATGCTAAAAGTAACACTTTTATAATAAAATATTCATCTTTTACGCATACCTCTATGCATGAAGTTCAATTATGCTAAAAGTAACACTTTTATAATAAAATATTCATCTTTTACGCATACCTCTATGCATGAAGTTCAATTATGCTAAAAGTAACACTTTTATAATAAAATATTCATCTTTTACGCATACCTCTATGCATGAAGTTCAATTATGCTAAAAGTAACACTTTTATAATAAAATATTCATCTTTTACACGCATACCTCTATGCATGAAATTCAATTATGCTAAAAGTATCACTTTTATAATAAAATATTCATCTTTTATGCATACCTCTATGCATGAAATTCAATTATGCTAAAAGTAACACTTTTATAATAAAATATTCATCTTTTATGCATACCTCTATGCATGAAATTCAATTATGCTAAAAGTAACACTTTTATAATAAAATATTCATCTTTTATGCATATCTCTATGCATGAAATTCAATTATGCTAAAAGTAACTCTTTTATAATAAAATATTCATCTTTTATGCATACCTCTATACATGAAATTCAATTATGCTAAAAGTAACTCTTTTATAATAAAAAAAAGATGAATTTTCTTTTACTAATTTCTAAAAATTTCGCCATAACCTCCTTTGTATGGCTGACCATTTTTCAATTTTCTACGTCTTTAAAACTAATTAAAAGTACACCCATATTGAAATTATCCTAGAGTAAACATTTTTTTTCACTTAATTAAGATAAACATTATAAAAATTTGACATTAATCACTTAACCATTCATCTAGGATAGAGAATGGTTGGTTTTGTTAGAGAAGAGAGGGGAATGCCTTTTGTAATGAGGCCTAACATTATAGAGAAGACATAAAGCATAAAAACCATTTAAAAACCATTTAAAACCATAAAAATCCATAAAATAATTGAAAGAAAGAAGAATCACCAACTTACTAATGACTTTGATAGCTTTCCTTTGGCTTGATGGTTTGAGGGTTCAACTCTTGTTTGAACAAGAGTGGCCAACCAATCTTTGGAAGAGGAAAATGTCAAAAACTAATGAATTATTAACAAATTCATAGTTCTTGGCTTGGGTGGAGTAGAGTAACATTGCATTAGACATTGTTAAGTTTCAACCAAGGGGAAGGCCTCTATTTATAGGAAAAAGTGAGCTCCTAACCAAACAAACTGATTCTAGAATTTTCCAACTCAGTTTGGTCAATTTTTGACCATTTTTAGTTCAGTTGAGCTAACTTTTTGCAACTAGACTTGAATTAGGAGAGAGGAGAGATGAAATATCTCAATTTTTATGAGTTTAAAACTCATTCAAGCATGTGAAATATGCACCTCCTTTAGTGGACTCCCCTTCTTTACATATGTGTCAAAATGGAATCATTATACCCAAAATATCTCATATTTTTAAAATTGCTCATAGTTTTTTACTAATAAACCTTGTACATTTTCAACTCTTCATCTTATGTGAGTATTTACTCATTTTTGGATACCCAAAATATCTCATATTTTTGATATTGCTCATAGTTTTTTACTAATAAACCTTGTACATTTTCAACTCTTCATCTTATGTGAGTATTTACTCATTTTTGGATACCCAAAATATCTCATATTTTTGATATTACTCATAGTTTCTTACTAATAAACCTTGTACGTAGTCAACTCTTCATCTTATGTGAGCATTTACTCATTTTTGGATATCATCTTTTACAAAATTGGATTTATCTCCTCCCCACACATGGATTGATCTTATTGGTCCATAGGAACCTTAATTAGACCATAATCCAAAAATTTCTAAAAATCTAGACCCTTAGGCTAAGGTCCTTCATACACATTTCCAATTAATTCCAATTGCATATTGGAAAGTTCTTTTTGAATTTATGTTTCAGGGGAGCTTATTTTAATAAGATGAGTTATTTTTCTATCCAAAAATATTCATAATCTGAATATTCTCTCTCTAGAATATTTTCTCTCTCTATGTCAAAACAGGCAGCAGAGACGAGATCTCTTATGTTTCTGAAGAGGGAATTGATTACAGGGGGAAGATGCTGGACATTTTGAGAGGCTGGGGAGGAATCTTACACTCTCTCCCACTTAAAAAAATGCGAGATGTCCTCATCTCGCAAACTGGGGTAATTTCGCAAGATGCACGAATATGAGACTAAGAGAAAATTTAATTAAGATTAACCACCAAGAAAAGTCTCAAAGAGAGCAAGACTCAAGACAAGAACAAAGATTTCAACTTTATTCACTCTTGGAACATTTACAGCCAGATAGAAGAACTTTTTACAATTCCATAAGCCCGTCCATCATATGGTCACAAAAGCAGCACTCACAAGCTGCACACGTATAAGGTAACTCATCTATGGGAATAATTCGGCCGGTTATTGCAGCACCTATCTCATTGGTATGAGGTGACCTATTAAAAGGACCTCTGAGAGGCAAGCCAAAAATGGGATAAAGGCTTATCTTCTGGTGAGGAAGAAAACATGCTAGTAAGAAGACTCGCTCAGAAAATCCACCATGCCTTGATCTCATCATGCAGTAGTATCGGGAACACAAACCCAAGGCTTCTTTTACTATAGCCAAGCGGATATTGTTACGAAAGTGCTGCCGACCCCACGGTGTTACCCTAGTTATGTCTCGACAGGTCCGCCATTTGGTCTGAGCTACAGAAGTTCCCAAGTGAGAGAAAAGTGAGCGCTTATACAGTGCTATAAAATCCTTCTTCACAGACTCGCTTGCGTCTTGAAGGTGAGAAATCATCATGGATAAAACCAATTCTTGTTGCCAAGCCATAAAGGATATTAAGAAAGAAAGGGAATCGATGGAAGTAAGATTACTGCGAGTGACAAGTAAGAGTTACGACTTATATAAAAGAAGGAACTAGCGTAACCTAGAAGCCAATGGGTATCTTGCCACTGAAGTTTTACCATCTTTTCATGATTTGGGTTTGGCACATATTTCTATAGAAGGTTTAGATGAGATACAATATGAACTTTGAGATGATGAGGTAGAAAAAGCTCGTAGGCTAAGTCACCTACTTTCATTGAATTCCGATATGGTCCACAATATCTGGGGGATAATTTCTTATACTTCCCAAGAGATAAAGAATTTCTTTTGGGCCGTACTCGAATGAAGACCATATATGCTTCTTTGAATTCTCTCACTATCCTCTTCTTATCTGCATACTGCTTCTGTCGATCCTAGGCAGTCTTTTAACTGATGACCAATTCCTTGGCATCTAAAACACCGGTTCTTACTTCTAAACTCATCGTTCTGAATCCTTAAAACAGGTGGGGCTCTTGAGAAAGTATTTTGGGAAAAGGTCTTCCTTTTTTAAACAGAATCTTTCTTTTATTTTAGAGACGGAATAATTATAAGATCAGAAAGGGAGGTTCTTACTCCTGTATACCTCGAAGGCTGGGGGAGGAATCTTACAATCTCGGCAATCTGATCTGGATTAACTAATGGCACACTAGAGTCAAAGCCCTTCCCAGAGCTACGTTTATCATCCGGATGACTATCTTGGTTTCCCATGCCAGTCATGTCAAAGTTGTCATCGTAATCCATGGCATCCATGCAACACTCATTGAAGATGACATGCTTCTTTGCGTACAAGTGAGCGTGAAGCGTCTTGTTTCGTAAGCCTTCCAGGAAGATAGAAATTAATCTTCCTTGGCTTGGCTTCTCATCGTCAGGGCATCGATTGATGTACTGCTTTAGCCTATTTACGCAATCTCGCACTGATTCTTGATCTTTTTGCTTAAAGGCATAAATTTAAGCTACCGCGTTGTGCTTAATTTCCATTTTTGAAAATGCAGCCCCCCATCGAAAGATCGCTTTGCCTCAAGCTCTAAAGTCTGAAACCATGATAAAGACACTCTCTAGCGTCAAGCCAAATCCCTCGATTTGCGTATGCGTATCCGTGACTTGCTCCGCATGTATAGCTTGCTTAAAAGCTGCTATATGGTCATATGGGTCTCCGGATCCGTCATACTTCTTGACAAGCTTTTGCAGTGCAGATGGTCTCAATTTTCTAGAATATTCATCGTCATGTCTCCTATATGAGTCTCGGCCTCTAAATCTAGGCTCTTCAAATGTCAGTTCACTTGGTCTATGGGGTTCTCTTGGAGGTACATATCCACTTGCTCGTGGTCTTTCTTCTCCCCTAGATTCTCTAATAGCCCCGGGTCTCCTCGTAGGATCAATCGTTAGAAAGACTAGTCCTTTAGCAATTGTTCGCATGGAAGGTGCCGGTCGAGCCACACTTGGGGTTCTAGCCCATGGTGGTGCTGTGTTTCTCCTCAAAAGGTAGATTCGTCTGGACGTGCCGTGTCTAAGGTAGACACCTCAGTGAAAAGGGGCCTTCCTTTCCATGTCATTTCCCTAACCTCTGGCCATTCAAGGGTTCTAAAGTCGTTCCCCCATCTATCATGAACACGCTTAGTGAAACCATCTAGATGCTCTACAGTTCTTGTATGCATGACTGGAAGCTCTAAGCTCGGGTGCTTAGTGGTTGCATAGTAGGTTTCTACCACATCCCTATTATACACCTCTTTAATTGGGTCGTCTTGATAGATTTTAACTACTGGAATTTCTTTTACTATGTCCCATGGGTTTTTCTTGGTCTCTTTTTCTTTTCCCGTTTTTCTATCCTCCCAATTCCTGTCAGAAAACAATTCTTCAAGTAAAGAAATGGGCGTACCAGGTCTACGCGATGTTCTTGGCACGTTTGGGTCCGATGGAAGCTCCTTTTTCTGCTTTGCTTGTGCGCTAGGTTGAAGTACACCCAAAGCATCCACTTGTTTAGGATTTTTGGTGACCTCGTAGCGTACTCCATTTCTACCCATGTACATATCATCTTGGTAGTTTACCCATGGTGTTGGTTCAAACGCAGAATGAATGTCTGCAATTTTAACAACAAATCGGCTCATTGGATCTTTGTAGATCTCACCGCCATGCGCATTTGTATACAAGAAATGGAGTCTCATGTTGTCAATCAACTCTCCATCTGGGATTTCAAATGGATTAGCAGAATCTGTCATACCAATGGGTGTGGATGGTCTATTCATGCCAAATGACTCATTTACGTCCATTGAAATATCACTCTCGGTTCTTGAGAGGCTCTCTGTTTGAGACTCCGGAGATGTCTCGAGAATGCTCTCCAAGTTGCCTGAAACCGATTGAGTGCCGCTCCCTTGAGTGGTTACCCTAGATGGTGCACTAGTGTTACGTCCCCCTAGTATTGTTCCCGAGCGTAGATGCGTACGCTATTTTTAGCACGTTGCCGTGTCCAATTTTTGAATTTTTTATTTTATTTTTTATTTTTTATTTTTTAAAAATATATATATATATATAAATATAAATATATATATATATTTAAACCTTACCTAACCACTAAATATAACTAACATGAATATGTGTATAAATATATATTTTATTTTTTTATTTTTTTATTTTTTACTAATTACACAAAAATACTAATTATGTAAAAAATTACAAAAATTAAAAAATATGCAAAATATGCAAAAAATATGGACTCAAAATAAAACACATAATTTACCAAAAAAAATTAATTATTTTTATTATTTTATTTTATTTTTACTTATTATTATTATTATTATTTTTATTTTTAAAAAAATGCCAAAAAACATGAAAATTGGTATGTAAATTTTGGAAAATAAAAAAAATAAAAAAATAAGAAAATAAGAAAAATACTAACCTTATCCTTATCCTCGCGAATATGCTTCGCGAATCTGCTAGCAGCACCCTTCGCCTCCGCACGTCTCCTTCGCCTTCGCTGACGCCTTCGCCGCCACGTCTCCTTCACCTTCTTCGCTAGCCGCAGCCTCCTCTCTCCTCCTGCGGCATCCTTGAAGCAGCTCCTGGCTATTCACCTTCGCCGGCCACCTCACCGTCGCCTTCCAGCTTTCCTTCACCTTCTTTTCCTCCTCGCCGCCTTCGCTACAGTCACCTTTCAGCAGCCTCACTCTCGCCTTCGGCCTCCTCTGCTGCGCCACCGGCTAGCTCTCCTTCGCCTCTGCAGCTGAAGCTACTCAACGAACCTCACCCGCCTGGCTCTTCGCTTCGCCTGCACAGCTGACGCTCGGCCAGCCCTCACCTTCGCCTTCGCTGCCCTCTCTGCTGCTGCGGGTGAGGCAGAGACGGCCAGCCGCCTTCGCTTCTCCTCTTCTCTTCCGCAGCACCTCACCTTCGCCTCCTTCAGCTTAATAAAGCTCTCCTTCAGTGGCCACAACCTTCTCTTCGCCGCCTCAGCTTCTGACGCCACCGTCACAATGCATGGGCCTACGCCACCAACTTTGTGGCCCTTCAGAGTGAGCGCCTCAGAAAAGTCCTTTATCCAGCCTGCTGTTGTTTCTCTGTGAGTAGTGAGCTACGGCTCTGCTCACTTATATTGTAATGAATGATGGTTTCTTTGTGTGTTAAAAAAAAAATATAACAAAAAATAAAAAATAAAATTTGCGACCTTATCCGGTCCCTCCTTTGTCTTTGTAATCTACTTTTTCTGTTCTAATCACTAGCTCCAAGATTCCACACTCATGCTAACCCTAAACCTAAAAACAAAAAGAATTAGTGGTAGTAATGCCAGCTTCTCAACCGGTTTTGAGTCTTCTCCCCGGCAGTGGCGCCAATGGAGAGACGGAAGACTCTTTACACTTGTAGTAGCAAGAGTAGCATGATCCGCGTGTAGCTCAATCCAATGGGATTTGCATCCCTTTCGGAGCTAGGGATTCAACCCGTAAGTACCGGTGCACGGAAGCTTATCCACGAATGGGAGAGAATGCTATGAACACCACTACCTTGACATAGACTTTACACACAAGCTCTATCTTGCCATAGCTCATTCACTCATCATCCCACTCATTCATACATCCAATACAAGAAGAAAGCTAAGCTAATGCATACACAAGCTCAAAGCATACTTCATTCTCAAGCACTTACTTCCCTAGCATACACACAAACCTTGAAGCTTAATGGAACTTGAAATAACCATGCATTCTCATTCACTACTCAAGCAATGCCTTGCCCATGGATAAGCTACAAGCTATGGAGAAGCTTAAGCTTGAATCCACTACCACACAAAGCCTAATAGAGAATCCACAAGCATCAACAAAGAAGCATGCACACTAGAGAATAGAGATCATGAGAAGAGAGAAAAACATCATCTCATTGCATTGAATTAGAAGAGCAGTGCTCATACAATAGTGTAGATGGGGAGAGAGAAGAGCTTGCACCTCTATGAACAAGAGGGAGAGCTAGTCTCAAGAGAGCTCAAGTATGAGTTTAGCCCAATGTGTCCCTAAGCTCTCAAATGAGCCACTATTTATACTAAAACTCCTAAAACTCCCAAAACTTCCCATGTGGGATTATTCTCAAGCCCACTCCCACACTCACCTACAACTTGGAACTCTTTACAAGAGCCCTAAATAAGAATGTCAATTCTCTTGTTTTCCTACTTCCATCTTTGTGTTGCATCCTTGCATTGATCACCACTCGTCACGCAACATTCCCCCTTCCTATTTTGCGCACGTCCTCGAGCGCGTAGATGCCAAGGAAGAGTAGAATCTCCAGTGTGTACCTGCAAGCAAAATGATAGGTGGTTTGTGTGTTCTTTTTTTTTTGGGGCAAAAGTACTGATAGACAATAACAAAACAAGCAATTTTACTGAATAAGACATGGCAATAAACGTCCAATTAGCTAGAGAAAGGAAACATTGAAGCAGTGTAGAGATTGAATAGGTTAGTTCAAGCCTTAATAATTACTACCTGCAGAGCAGCTAACTAAAGTAAAGAATGTTTTATGCCAAATGTATTGTTATTTTCCTAGAAGGCAAAAGATAACAGTTAATCGAGAGACTATCAAGTAGTATATTAAGCCTATGCTAAGTCAAAGATGTCGGTTCAAACCTAATAAATCTAACATAATTATATATTGGCAGACTCTTATATTGCTTAGTGTTTTGGTTTAATATTTTAAGCACAACGGCGACTATCCTGGATTAGACAAGCATTTCTCTTAGTGCCTTTCTGTCCTTTTTTTTTGGGGGGACAGGGCTCTCTTCAAGAGTATGTTTGCGCACCCGCGGTATGGCTATTCCTTGCTACACAAGGCATTGGTCTGGGAAAAGTATAGATCTCCCTCGCCTACCATGAATAACAAGACAATAGGCCACAAACATATACACTGTTCTTTTATTTTTGTCATGCCAATTTTTGTTATGGAAGGTTTATTAGATTGTCTCTAAGAATGTCCTAGTAAGGGCAAGATATCCACCACCACTGACGGTCCTATGATTATTTTAGTCTCTTTGTCCTAGGTCTGGAACTCTACCTTTAGCACAAAACACTAATTACTTTGTATTGCTAAACGGGTAAAAACAATTACGGTCAAACTTACACTATCAAGTCTAAAACCACTAGAATGCTATCCCTACTCTAGACCAAAGGAGATGCATATTGCCATGCTTAGTAAAGTGAATTTTATAACAATCAAGCAACAAGAAAAATATAGAAAACATTAAAGATTGGCATGAGTTCACCTGTTTCTGTTAAAGCGCTGGTTGGTGAAGAATTGTTTGCACTTGATTGTATGACTGTCAGTTTGCGGTACTGAAGCGAAAGATGTAGTTTGGTGCTTGTATCTGTTTTATTCCAACAAAACAAAATAAAGAGAAGGAAAATTAAAAAGACAAAAAATAAAAAACATTGGTGCTAAACACCAGATTTGGCCGAGGGGAAAAACCCAATGGGAAAAAGTGCCCTGGCTTCTAGTTCTTATTAAGAGAGTACAAGTGCTAGTCTTGCACTGGGGGTGGATGTATGTCTGCATTCTCAGGTGGGTGGACATCAATAGCTTCAGGATGTAAAGATAACCCAAAACGTAATCCTACCCATGGAGAAGATGGCAAGGGAAGAAGTGCATCTTCACTAACATATGGTATGGGCACAGTAGGAAGGCTAAAGAGGCACCTATGGTTTTGAAACCGTTCTAAAGACTCACTCACATTGAGCCAAAACTGACATGTAGATTCATGGGGAAGAAGAACCTGCAAAATGGGAGGGGTTAGCAAACGAAGGGTGTCTTCGCGCCATGTTTGAGCTCTTTCCTCTTTCGGGAGTCTTTGTTGGTTGGGTCCACGTTGCGGCATCATTATTGCCCAGAGATTATGTCGTTGAGGTGTGACCCCCATGATCTGCTGCATCATACCAGTGCCATAGCGAGACGGAAGTATGTGCGACACTGCCAACATATATGGGAAGCATTCCCCAATACCATACGAGCACACTCGCGGCAGTGTGGAAACGGATGATGTTTTGGCCTGGAGAGAGAAAATGTCTAGAGGGAGGTAATCCAAAATTGAGATATTTTTTGATATAAAAATCCTCCTAGTATCTAAAATGGTTTTCCCTGAAACAAAAATTCAGAAAGAACTTTCCAATGTGCAATTGGAATTAATTGAAAATATGTATAAAGGACCTTAGCCTAAGGGTCTAGATTTTCAGAAATTTTTGGATTATGGTCCAATTAAGGTTCCTATGGGCAAATAGGATCAATCCAACAAGTGTGGGGAGGAGATAAATCCAATTTATAAAAGAAAAATACCCAAAAATGAGTAAATACCCACATAAGATGAAGAGTTCAGTGAGTACAAGGTTTATTAGTAAAAAACTATGAATATTACTAAAAAAATGAGATATTTTGGGTATAATGATACATTTTTGACACCTTGGTAAGGAGAAGGGGGCTCTTCAAGGAGGCACCTATTTCACATTTGTGGAGGAATTTTAAACTCAAAAATAATAAGATATTTTTTTCTCTCCTCTCTCCTGGATCAAACCAAATTAAAAAAAAGGGAGCCAAACTGGTCCAAATCTTGTCCAAATTCAGCCAAACTGAAAGTGAAAAATTCTAGAAACTAGTTGGATTTGGTTAGAGGCCTCCCTCACCTATAAATAGATCCTTAGCCCTTTGTAAAAAAATATGTGAACTATAACCATGCTAGTATTATACTGAAATAATGATATTTTCTATTATCCTCTAAAAATCCTCTATAATTTGGAGAGAATGGAGTTTCTCTCTCTCTTCAACCTTCTTTGGAGTCTTCATCAACATACTAAACCAATTGATTGGTTGGGGGCCTCTCCTTAAACTAAAGAATCAAGAAAAATAAGAGGTAAAATGTGATTTATGGTCTTTTTCTTTATCTCTAAATGTTTCACACTTCTCAGCCCCTCTCAAGCTTGAGAAGTATTCAATTGAATGGCTCTTTAATGCAATTGAATGGCTTGAGAAGTATTCAATTGAATGGCTCTTTAATGCAATTGAAGCTCTCTAATGGATTTTAGTGATTAAACACATAAAGTTTTCATTTATGCTTAAATTAATTTTTTTTAAAAAGCATATCTCTCTCTCCCCCAAAGAATGGCCATTCTTATGACCAATTCTATATTCAATTAATGCTTCTCATGGAGAAATTCTATATTCACAAATCAAACTCTAGGCTTGTGAAGCTAGAGGTTTAAGAAAATGGTTTTTATACTTATATGCTTGAAAAATATGGTAATATTATGGGATAAATCCATAAACTAGATTTAATGCTAAAAGATAGTTATACTATCATAATTATTTTACTATGTCTTATTCTTTTCATAAAAATTAAAAATTACCAGCAATACGAGCGAAGCTATGGCAAATTTTTTAAGAAATTGATGCATAATTCATTCTTATGCATAACCTGAAAAGAGGACTTCCTATGATATTCTACGATTGAATATCCTAGGTTAAAAGAATGGTTTTTGTCACATTCAATGGAAAATTAATTGTTAAGTTTATATGTAAATAAATAATTAAGAAATTATGGTAATTATATTTAATGATAAAAGAGGAATTCCTATGACTATTGGAATTCAATCATTTAGATGGGAAAAGAAAAATTCCTAGCATATTGGAATTATTGGATATTTTATTTAAATTCAAAGATGAATTTCAGATAAATTTATTTTATCCATGAGAAATATTTAAATGGCAAAAGAGGAATTACTATGATAGTTGGAATTGAATCATGGGAAAAGAGAAATTCCTAGCATATTGAATTATTGGATATTTTATTTAAATTCAAAGATGAATTTTATATAAATTTATTTTATCCATGAGAAATATTTAAATGGTAAAAGAGGAATCCCCATGACATTTGGAATTCAATCATTTAGATGGGAAAAGAGAAATTCCTAGCAAATTGGAATTAATGAATATTTTATTTAAACTCAAAGATAAATTTTAGATAAATTTATTTTATCTATAAAAAATATTTAAATGATAAAAGAGGAATTCCTATGACATTTGGAATTCAATCATTTAAATGGAAAAAAGAGAAATTCCTAGCATATTGAATTAATGGGTATTTTATTTTAAATGAATTGATTTTATGAGAAATATTTGATGATAAAAGAGGAATTCCCATGACATTGGAATGCAAATAATTAAATGCAAAAAGAGAAATTCCCATGGTAATTGAGATCCAAGAATGTAAAAGGGAAGAAGAGGAATTTTTAGTATAATTCAATTTATGATTATTTATCAAAAGTGGAATATGGGTAGAATTGATTTCTGTAAATCCCGTGAATTCTTCTATTCCAAAAGAGGAATATTGAATATAATTCATTTGAGGAATTGAGAAAGAATATGGAAATAGTCGTCGAGAAAAAGAACCTTTATCTAGGCCAAGAGATTGGCAAAAATTTAGAAAAAGTCCCATTATCGGTATCAAGGTAGTAAAAACTACTAAATGGGAATAAGATGTGGAACGAAGGTGATAAGATGTAAACAAGACGTGTTAACATGTAAATGGGATGTGATAAGATGTAAATGGGATGTGATAGGATGTAAATGGATGTGATAAGATGTAAATGGGATGTGATAGGATGTGAATGGATGTGATAAGATGTAAATGGGATGTGATAAGATGTAAATGGGATGTGATAAGATGTAAATGGGATGTGATAGGATGTGAATGAGATGTGATAGGATGTGAATGGATGTAAATGGATGTGATAAGATGTAAATGAGATGTGTGATAGGATGTGAATGGATGTGATAAGATGTAAATGGGATGTGAATGGATGTAAATGAGATGTGATAGGATGTAAATGGATGTGATAAGATGTAAATGGGATGTGATAAGATGTGAATGGATGTGATAAGATGTAAATGGGATGTGAATGGATGTGAAAAGATGTAAATAGGATGTGAATGGATGTGATAAGATGTAAATGGAATGTGAACGGATGTGAAAAGATGTAAATGGGATGCGATAGGATGTAAATGGATGTGGATGTGTATGTGAAAGAAGGGATATGCATGTGATGTAAATGGATGTAGATGTGTATGTGAAAGAATGGATGTGGATGTGTATGTGAAAGAATGTGATGTGATATAAAGGGATATGGATGTGAATGTGATGTGAATGTGGATGAGATGTGAAGTGACGTAAAGAGATGTGATGTAAATTGGGATAGATGTGAATGGATGATATGTGATGTGATGTGATGTGAAATGGGATAGATGTGAATGAATGAGATGTGATGTGAATGGATGAGATGTGATAGGATGTGAATTGGGATAGATGTGAATGAATGAGATGTGAGGTGAAATGGATGTGATGTGAAATGGGATAGATGTGAATGAATGAGATGTGATGTGAATGGATGAGATGTGATGGGATCTGAATCGGGATAGATGTGATGGGATCTGAATCGGGATAGATGTGATGGGATCTGAATCGGGATAGATGTGAATGAATGAGATGTGATGTGAATGGATGAGATGTGAATTGGAATAGATGTGAATGAATGAGATGTGAATTGGGATAGATGTGAATGAATGAGATGTGAGGTGAAATGGGTGTGATGTGAAACGGGATAGATGTGAATGAATGAGATGTGATGTGAATGGATGAGATGTGAATTGGGATAGATGTGAATGAATGAGATGTGAATTGGGATAGATGTGAATGAATGAGATGTGAGGTGAAATGGATGTGATGTGATGTGATGTGATGTGCATCGGGGTAGATATGAATGGATGAGATGTGAATGAATGTGATGTGATGAGATGTGGATATGGGTAGATGCGAGTGGATGAGATGTGATGAGGATAAATGAGGAAAGATGTGATGAGATGGAAAATGATGCGATTGGATGAGAATGGGAAAACATACGAATTGGATGTTGATTAAGTAATGTGGATTGATGTGGAACAATGTGGAAAAATGAGAGTTCATTATAGAAACTATATTTATGACTTGTTTTTAAATGACTATTTTATGTCAATAATGCTGGGGAAGCATATTGACCGTCTTGTTAATGAGGTCGTGGAGACCTAACTGATAAAGTTGCAACAGCTGCTGCTGACGGAGAGTCAACAGAGGATGTCTCACGTAGCAAGGTCGGCCGAGGTCTTAACCAGCCTCCTCGGTTTGATTTAAATGGTGAGCTTCCGGTACAGTGGATGAGGGACCAAGGAAGCGGTCTATGAGTGAAGCGCTAGGTGACCTGCGAAGGATCCTAGAGGGTGCTGACCATACGGTGCTTGGGCTCTGGGTTGCCGAAGATACCCACACGTGCGTTGTGGAAGATATTGGAACAAGGAGTAAGAATTGTTTTCTGAAACCGGGCATGGATCTGGTTGATTGACCTTGCTGGTACTCAATGGATGAGTCCATGGCTCTTTTATATGGATCTGTTGGTTGATCTTGCTGATCTTCAACGGAGATTCCATCTAGATCTTTATAAGTGAATATATTGCGGGGTACTATGAGAGCTAGGAACTATCAAAAAGGCCCCTGAGTGGACAGGTGTGAGCGTTCTGGTTGCCAACGATGCCACAGGTACACAGATGAAGGAATGATTGGAAATTAGGATTCAACCAGATATTTTGGAGGATTATGATTAGTGACACTATGGTTTCATTGAATGATTGTTTTAAAGACAGCTGAATCTGTTAAAAAGGTACTTTCATATTGGGTGTGAGTGGTGTGACTAGTTTTAAGTTTTAAGTGGTGTGTCTCTTTTCCTTGGTACCCGGGACAAAACCTAACCAAATTCCTAATTGGATCCCATCACTACAGTGGTTGGGTGGTTGGCTAACCCATGGGACTGGATGGGGTTAGGCTAGACTGATGGATTCGTAAAATGAGACTCAATTCTATTATAGTACGATAGATGAAGTAAATCCTGGACAGTAAATGTTCTATGGAAAAGAATCAATGACTGTACCTCTCGATGAGGAAAAAAGCGTTGGTCTCTATGATCCAAGTGCAAGTTTCTTCCTTGATCTCACCAAGTGACTTACAGGTTTGGTCGGATCAGTTTGGTCAATAATGACCTTGACTACGTTAGAGTAAAAATATCCTAGAGGAATCACCTGTGCTTTCCGGGCGAGGGAAGTTTTTTTGGGTTCGGTTTTGGAAGAACCTAGGGATTGGTCTCTTGTCCGGATATCTGTGGGCGAGGCCCCGAGTGAGGGACCCTGCCCCGTGCAAGAAGTGCTACTTCCCCTGCTAGGACCCCAAAATTTATTGCGCAGAGGAGATAGGGATCTTTCAACTGGTATCAGAGCGAATTGGCTAAAGTGGAACAACCGAGAAGCCAAAAATGTCAAAAATTTATGAAGTAGCAGTAAAAGGTTGGAGTTATGTGATGAAATTCATACAAATTGATATTCAGAATGAAATTCATAAATTGATAATTGGGTCTTCAGATGGAAGTACCGCAATTGTATAGAATCCCTGACTTGCTTGAGGCCTAGGCATGATAGTAATTACCTTATAATTCCAAGGACCGTGACTCCTCGTATATACCGAGGGTATAATTGTAGCTCTATACTAGCAGTATATACAAGTAAATCTAAGACCTTGAAATTATAAGAAAAAATGCTGTCCAGATGATGAATTTGAATGTGGTTGATATGATTTTAAAAATCTGTTTGAGAATTGATGAGTTGATTTGGATTCTGATTGAAAAATGAGGATTCTTGAATTTTGGGTGAAAAGTTGTTTTACCCTGTTTTGGCCTGGAGAGAGAAAATGTCTAGAGGGAGGTAATCCAAAATTGAGATATTTTTGGATATAAAAATCCTCCTAGTGTCTAAAACGGTTTCCCCTGAAACAGAAATTCAAAAAGAACTTTCCAATGTGCAATTGGAATTAATTGAAAATATGTATAAAGAACCTTAGCCTAAGGGTCTAGATTTTCAGAAATTTTTGGATTATGGTCCAATTAAGGTTCCTATGGGCCAATAGGATCAATCCAAGTGTGGGGAGGAGATAAATCCAATTTATAAAAGAAAAATACCCAAAAGATGTCCACATAAGATAAAGAGTTGACTGAGTACAAGGTTTATTAGTAAAAAACTATGAATATTACTAAAAAAATGAGATATTTTGGGTATAATGATACATTTTTGACACCTTGGTAAGGAGAAGGGGGCTCTTCAAGGAGGCATTTCACATGTGTGGAGGAGTTTTAAACTCAAAAATAATAAGATATTTTTATCTCTCCTCTCTCCTGGATCAAACCAAATAAAAAAGGGAGCCAAACTGGTCCAGATCTTGTCTAAATTTAGGCAAACTAAACCTGGAAAATTCTAGAAACTAGTTGGACTTGGTTAGAGGCCTCCCTCACCTATAAATAGATCCTTAGCCCTTTGTAAAAAAATATGTCAACTGTACCATGCTAGTATTATAATGAAATAATGATATTTCCTATTATCCTCTAAAAATCCTCTACAATTTGGAGAGAATGGAGTTTCTCTCTCTCTTCAACCTTCTTTGGAGTCTTCATCAACATACTAAACCAATTGATTGGTTGGGGGCCTCTCTTTAGACTAAAGAATCAAGCAAAATAAGAGGTAAAGTGTGATTTATGGTCTTTTTCTTAATCTCTAAATGTTTCTCACTTCTCAACCCCTCTCAAGCTTGTGAAGTATTCAATTGAATGGCTCTTTAATGCAATTGAAGCTCTCTAATGGATTTTAGTGATTAAACACATAAAGTTTTCATTTATGCTTAAATTAAAGCATATCTCTCTCTCCCCCAAAGAATGGTCATTCCTATGACCTATTCTATATTCAATTAACGCTTCTCATGGAGAAATTCTCTATTCACAAATTAAACTCTAGGCTTGTGAAGCTAGAGGTTTAAGAAAATGATTTTTAAACTTATATGATTGAAAAATATGGTAATATTATGTAATAAATCCATAAATTGGATTTAATGCTAAAAGATAGTTATACTATCATAATTATTTTACTATGTCTTATTCTTTTCATAAAAATTAAAAATTGCCAGTAATACTAGCAACACAGCTATGGCAAAATTTTTAAGAAATTGATGCATAATTCATTCTTATGCATAATGTGAAAAGAGGAATTCTTATCATATTCTAGGATTGAATATCCTAGGTTAAAAGAATTATTTTTGTGACATTCAATGGAAAACTAATTTTTAAATTTGTGTAATTAAATAATTAAGAAATGAGAAAATTATGGTAAATATATTTAATGAGATAAAAGAGGAATTCCTATGACAATTGGAATTCAATCATTTAGATGGGAAAAGAGAAACTCCTAGCATATTGGAATTATTGGATATTTTATTAAAATTCAAAGATAAATTTTAGATTAAAAAATTTTATCCATGAAAACTATTTAAATGGTAAAAGAGGAAGTCCTATGACAATTGGAATTCAATCATGGAAAAAGAGAAATTCCTAGCATATTGAAATTATTGGATATTTTATTTAAATTCAAAGATAAATTTTAGATAAATTTATTTTATCCATGTGAAATATTTAAATGATAAAAAAGAAATTCCTATGACATTTGAAATTCAATCATTTAGATGGGAAAAGAGAAATTCCTAGCGTATTGGAATTAACGGATATTTTATTTAAATTCAAAGATGAGTTTAAGATGAATTTATTTTATCGTTAAGAAATATTTAAATGATAAAAGAGGAATTCCTATGACATTTGGAATTCAATCATTTAAATGGGAAAAGAGAAATTCCTAGCATATTGAATTAATGGGTATTTGATTTTAGATGAATTTATTTTGTGAGAAATATTTGATGATAAAAGAGGAGTTTCCATGACATTGGAATGCAAATAATTAAATGCAAAAAGAGGAATTCCCATGGTAATTGAGATCCAAGAAATCAAATGGGAAGAAGAGGAAGTTTTAGTATAATTCAATTTATGATTATTTATCAAAAGTGGAAATATGGGTAGAATTGATTTCTGTAAATCCCATGAATTCTTCTATTCCAAATGAGGTATATTTAATATAATTCTTTTAAGGAATTGAGAAAGAATATGGAAATAGTCGTCGAGAAAAAGAACCTTTATCTAGGCCAAGTAACTGACAAAAATTTACAAAAAGTCACATTATCGGTATCAAGGTAGTAAAAACTACTAAATGAGAATAAGATGTGGAACGGAGGCGATAAGATGTAAACGGGACGTGATAAGATGTAAATGGGATGTGAATGGATGTGATAAGATATAAATGGGATGTGATAAGATGTAAATGGGATGTGATAGGATGTGAACGGATGTGATAAGATGTAACGGATATGATAAGATGTAAAGGATGTGAATGGATGTGAAAAGATGTAAATAGGATGTGAATGGATGTGATAAGATGTAAATGGGATGTGATAGGATGTGAACGGATATGAAAAGATGTAAATGAGATGTGATAGGATGTAAATGGATGTGGATGTGTATGTGAAAGAATGCATGTGTATGTGTATGTGAAAGAAGGGATATGCATGTGATGTAAATGGATGTGGATGTGTATGTGAAACAATGGATGTGGATGTGTATGTGATGTGATGTAGAGGGATGAAATGGGATAGATGTGAATGAATGAGATGTGATGTGAATGGATGAGATGTGATGGGATGTGAATTGGGATAGATGTGAATGAATGAGATGTGAGGTAAAATGGATGTGATGTAAAACGGGATAGATATGAATGAATGAGATGTGATGTGAATGGATGAGATGTGATAGGATGTGAATCAGGATAGATGTGAATGAATGAGATGTGAGGTGAAATGGATGTGATGTGGATCGGGGTAGATATGAATGGATGAGATGTGAATGAATGTGATGTGGATATGCGTAGATGCGAGTGGATGAGATGTGATGAGGATAAATGAGAAAAGATATGATGAAATGGAAAATGATGTGATGGATGAGAATGGGAATACATATGAATTGGATGTGGATTAAGTAATGTGGATTGATGTGGAACAATGTGGAAAGACGAGAGTTCGTTATAGAAACTGTATTTATGACTTGTTTTTAAATGACTGTTTTATGTCAATAATGCTGGGGAAGCATTTTGACCGTCTTGTGAATGAGGTCGTGGTGGAGACCTAACTATTGATAAAGTTACAACAGCTGACGGAGAGTCAACGAGGAGGACGTCTCGCGTAGCAAGGTCGACCGAGGTCTTGACCAGCCTCGGTTCAATTTAAATGGTGAGCTTCCGATACGGTGAATGAGGGACCAAGGAAGCGGTCTATGAGTGAAGCGCTTGTTGCCATATGTATAGGCAGTTATGTGTGTGAACACACTTAGGACCACCGGGGCACTTTTTCCCTCTTTAGGAGGTTTTTTCCCCCGGCTTGTATATATGCCCATTATTCTAGGGCTAACTTATCTTCGTACATTGACATAATCTAATACACTGTGTGTTGTGTGCATTCTTGCTTCTTCTTCTCCAAGCTTTGTGTGCTTTCCTGCAACCCTAATTCCAACAATTGGTATCAGAGCAGGCATCGGCTCCCAAGGCTATGCCGCCAGCACCCTCCGACTCATATTCTTCGATTGAGAAATTTTGACAGTGCAGTTCTTTGCAAAACAGGCATATGTATTCTATCGTGGACCATGCTACATAGCACGAGTTGTTTTCTATTCAGTCTTTGCTTCATTATAGGTAGCTTTTGCATCAGTTTCAGCCAGTGGCCATGACTGATAATAACAGCAATGATGTATTTCGCATGTTGTCTGCTGATGACAAATTGGATGGAGACAGCAACTACCCACTTTGGGCATACATGATGCAGCATGTTTTGGTTGCAAAAGGAGTATGGAACATTGTGCAGGGTATGGATGTACGTCCAGGTTCTATGGATGTAGGATCTATTGAGGATGTTGCAAGTTCTTGCAGCTCTACTGTTGCTGCTATTTTACCCACTGCTGAACAAGCTCGTTGGGATGGTAAAGATGCACAGGTTCATGCCTTGATTGCACTTTCTGTCAAACGTAACATCACTCCACATATTCGTTCAGCTAGCAAAACAGGCTTGGGATATTCTAGCTTGTTTTTATGTAGGTCGTAAAACGAGGCAAAAATCTCTTACCTGCGTTAAGCGCTAGAATCGAAGATTATGCAGGAAGATGATGACATGAATGTTTTTCTTGCTGAGATTAAAGATCTCAAGGAATAGTTGATTTCTGCAGGTGAGATTATTCCTGATCATTCTCTTGTGCAGACTGTTCTTGATGCTTTACCTGAGTCATATCAGACTTTTGCTTCCACGTGGAGACTTGTTACTAAGGACAGACCCGATGTTGTCAAGTATGATACTTTAGTCAACAAGCTCTTGCAAGAAGCACAGTCCAGGCAAAACAGGGCTAGGTAGCGTGTAGTTGATCGGCATTTGTTGCTGCCCAGCAGAGAAGAAGTGGTAAGGCAGTCCCTTCCACTGTTTCTTCTCCTATTAGTAGGTCTACAACTTCTTCTCCTTCCACAGGCAACAACAATAGGTTTGAGAAGGCTCTTGATAAAGGCAAGAAAAAGATCAGGTGCAACTATTGTAAGGCAACTGATCATGTCATTAAGAATTGCCCTAAGCTAAAGGCTAAAGAGGCAAAGAAGAAAGAGTCAAATGTAGCCACAATAGCGGATGCTTCTACAAATGCAGATTCTGCAAATGTTGTGCAGGATACAAAATGGGTGTTTAGCGTGTATTGCGAGTATGACCCATCTACACATGATGCATTTTTGGCAGTTTTTGTTGACTCTGATGTATGGTATTTTGACAGTGGTGCTACAAAGCACATTACCTCACATCGTGATATGTTCACTTGTGTCTTGAGGCTGTCCCTAATGGGAATACTGTCACATGTGCCAATAATGCTTCTTACCCAGTGAAGGGTGTTGGTAAAATTATGCTTACCGCTGCAAATGGCAGCGTTTTCACACTTTCAGATGCTTTGTATGTGCCAGGGATAAAGAAGAATCTATTGTCTGTCTCTGCGCTTGCTAGACTTGGACTTGTAGTCAAATTTGTGGATGACAGATGTACTGTTCATGATTTGACTTTTGGTGATACGATTATTGCATCTGGCACCTTGTTTTGTGGGCTGTATAGGCTCAATTCTTATGACAAGTGTGTGTGGAAGATTCAGCAAATGTAGTTTCTGATGAAAAGGCAGCTTTAGATGCAAAACTATGGCAGGCTGTTAAATGCATTTTTGTTGGTTACAATGCTGAGAGCAAGGGTTACAGATTGTATCATCCGCAATCAAAGCGTATCTTGTGATTAGTCGAGATGTTGTTTTTGTGGAAGATGCTGTGCAGCCTTTGTTATCATGTACCAAAGAGACAGGTGTGATCTCACGAGATGTATTTGATATGTTGTTGCCTTTGTTTACAAGTGGGAGTTCAAATGTAAGTCCTAATGAGGCAAATATTCAGCCTATGCAGATTCCAAACCACATCATAGATCAGCCTATTTGTGATGCAGATTTACAGGATGTAATTTATGAGGATAGGGATAAAAATGAGCAAGCTAGAGGTATGCCTAAATGGCTGGTGCAAACCTTGCGTGATAGTAAAATTGATGCACCTATTTCTAGTCGTACTCGTTCAGGTTTTCAGCATGCCTCTTATGCATCAGATTGTTATGCTTTGGCTGTGTCTAGTATGTGTGAAGAGGAAGAACCTCTTTCATTTGATGAGGCAAAAAAATCAGAAAATTGGTTGGCTGCAATACAAAGTGAATATGATGCTATAATGAAGAATGGTACATGGACTTTGTGTGATTTGCCTATTGGTAAAAGGCCATTGGATGTAAGTGGGTTTTTAAGTTGAAACAAAAGCCAGATGGCAGTGTTGATCGCTATAAGGCTAGACTTGTTGCAAAGGGTTATGCTCAAGAAAAGGGCATTGATTTTGATGAGACCTTTGCTCCCACTTGTCGTATGACTACCATTCGTAGCATTTGTGCATTGGTAGCTCATAATGGCTGGAATGTACATCAGTTGGACATAAAGACTGCGTTCTTGAATGGAGATTTGCATGAGGAGGTGTATGTAATGTAGCCTCGTGGTTTTGTTCAAAGAGGGTAGGAAAACAAAGTGTGCAGGTTGAAAAAGGCTTTATATGGTTTAAAGCAGGCTCCACGAGCTTGGTATGAAAAGATACATGCATATTTGACTGCACATGGTTTTTAGAATAGTCCAACAGAAAGCACTTTGTATGTTAAACGTGTGGATGATGTACATCTAATCATTGCTCTCTATGTCGATGACATGCTGCTCACAGGACCAAATGAGAGTCATATTGCTGATTTTAAGGCTGATTTGAATGCCTCTTTTGAGATGTCAGATTTGGGACATTTGCATCATTATTTGGGGATACAATTTAAGCAGTGTGATGGAGGTATTGCTTTGTGTCAGACAAAGTATATTGAGACATTGTTGCGGAGATTTGGCCTTGAAGACTGCAAGCCTATTGCTACTCCAATGGAGATAGGTTTGAAGTTGATTCTTCATGATGCTGGAGATCACTTTGATATCACACTCTATCAAACAGCTATTGGTTGCCTCATTTATGTATGCATTACGAAGCCGGACATTCAGTTTGTAGTGTCACAGGTGAGCAAGTTTATGCATAGCCCAGGGTCTTAGCATTGGAAGACAGTTAAACGCATCTTTCGCTACTTGAGTGGCACCATACATCTTGGGTTGTTTTATCCCAAGGAGGGATCGTTGCCAGATTTACATGCTTTTTTGGACTCAGATTGGGCTGGTTGCTATGACACAAGAGTGTCCACAAGTGGTTTTTGTTTCATGCTCGTCGGTAGCTCATGCATATCTTGGTTGAGCAAGAAGCAACCTACTGTAGCCACTTCTAGTTGTGAAACTGAGTACAGTGCAGCTTTCACAGCTACGGTTGAGTGTGTGTGGCTCAGACGGCTTATGTTGACTTGGGTGTTGGACAAGAGTCTGCCACCTCTATCTATACTGATAGTCAGAGCGCATTGGCAGTTGCGAGAAACCCAGATTTTCATGCTCGCACAAAGCACATTGAGGTGCATTATCACTATGTCAGGGAGAGACTCTCAGCAGGAGAGATCAACTTGGCCTATGTGCCAACACAGGACAACCTCACCGATCTTTTCAAAAAGGCTCTTCCTCGTGAGAAGTTCAAAGCTTTCCGCAAAGCTTTGGGCTTGCTTCCCTTTGTGGACTGATCTACTTCGGGCATGGCACTTCCCTATACATGAGTGCCAGCTCTCGTTCACACCATCACTCCCAGGGGGGATTTGTTGCCATATGTATAGGCAGTGATGTGTGTGAACACACTTAGGACCGCTGGGACACTTTTTTCCTCTTTAGGAGGTTTTTTCCCCCGGCTTGTATATACGCCCATTATTCTAGGGCTAACTTATCTTTGTACATTGAAACAATCTAATACAGTGTGTGTTGTGTGCATTCTTGCTTCTTCTTCTCCAAGCTTTGTGTGCTTTCCTGCAACCCTAATTCCAACAAAGCGCTAGGTGTCCTGCGAAGGATCCTAGAGGGTGCTGACCATACGGTGCTCGGGCTCTGGATCTCCAAAGATACCCACACGTGCATCGTGGAAGATATCGAAACAAGGAGTAAGAATTGTTTTCTGAAATCGGGCATGGATCTGGTTGATTGACCTTGCTGGTCCTCATCAACGGATGAGTCCATGGCTCTTTTATATGGATCTGCTGGTTGATCTTGCTGATCTTCCATCTGGATTTTTATAAGTGAATATATTGCCAGGTACTATGAGCTAGGAACTATCGAAAAGGCCCCTGACACCTGGTGAGCGTTCTGGTTGCCAATGATGCCATAGGTACACCAATGAAGGAATGATTGGAAATTAGGATTTAACCGGATATTTTGGAGGATTATGATCAGTGACACTATGGTTTTATTATATAATTATTTTAAAGACAGCTGAATCTTTGAAAAAGGTAATTATTTTAAAGACAGCTGAATCTTTGAAAAAGGTAACTTCATGTTGGGTATGTAAGTGGTGTGACTAGTTTTAAGTTTGCATGAATATTTGGCTAAGGGGCCGAGGAACTCTTTTCCCTGGTACCCGTCGGGACAAAACCTAACCAAATTCCTAATTGGATCCCATCACTACAGTGGTTGTGCTTGTTGTCATCTATGTAGATGACTTGATCATTACAGGGGACCATGATGCAGAGATCTTTGATGTGAAGATCTTGCTTAGACAGAAGTTTGAGATGAAGGATCTGGGGGAGCTCAGATATTTCTTGGGCATTGAGGTGATTAGGTCACCACATGGTATTGGATTACTGCAGAGATAGTATGGCTTGGACATGTTGTCCAAGTATGGTATGACAGGCTGTAAGCCTATCTCAGTGCCATTGGATCAGAATGGCAAGTTGAGTGCAGATTCAGGAGAGGTTTTGGAGGATCCTACTCTGTATAGGCGCATAGTAGGAAGCTTGATCTACATGACAATCACCAGGCCAGATTTGAGCTATGCTGTTGGGTTGGTGAGTCAGTCTATGCAGGTTCCTCGGAAGAAGCCGCACTTGGATGCATTGAGATGCATACTGAGGTATGTGAGGTCTACTTTGCATTGTGGACTGTTTTATGAAATTGCGAGACAGAGATATGTGTACATGGGTACACAGATGCTGATTGGGCTGGTAGTATCTCAGATAGAAGATCTACTAGTAGCTTCATGTTTTCCTTGGGGAGTGCTGCTGTGACTTGGAGCAGCAAGAAGCAGCCTACGGTTGCTCTATCCAGTACAGAGGCCGAGTACAGAGGAGCTGCTATAGCAGCATGTAAGGTAGCTTGGTTGAGAAAGCTACTTTGCAGATTTGGGTCTATGAGTGGATAGACAAGTTGTCATTTTCTATGACAACATTAGCAGTATACAGTTGGCCAGGAACCTAGTTTTTCATGCTCGTATACAAAGCATATAGAGGTCCACTACCATTTTGTCAGAGAGAAGGTCTTGGCAGGAGATGTTGACCTTGTTTATGTCAGCACACAGGTAGCTGACATCTTCACCAAAGCATTGGAGCTCCACAGATTCAGGGCTTCGCTTGGTGTACATGAGATGGAGTTGAGCTCGAGGGGGAGTGTTGAGATATCGAGCTCATCTAATGAGGCGGTGGACACACTGATGAACCACTTGGGGGATAGGCCCCACACTTACACCACTGGCATGGTTGGTGAGATCATGGGTGATATGCGGCCACTGGGATGATAGGCTGTGTGACAGCCATTCTAGAGACTAGCATAGTTATAGCACCAGCTCATTTAGTTGGGTTCACACTATAGAGAACCCTATTATGTATTTGGTTGAGTACTCTTATCTTTGTATATGGAGTGTTTAGTGTTGAGTGAAGAAGAAGAATATTTTCAGCCTCTCACCTTGTGTGTTCTCTATTAGGGTTTTGTGAGTGTGTGTGCTTGCAAGAGCTCAAGCTCTCTTCTCCCCTGCATCTTTTCACACATGCATCAAGTGCTCTTCCCTTGACTTGCTATACACAAGTATGTCATTAAAGAAGACCAAAATTTGTTTGTAGAGGAAAAGCTTCAAGACTTTGTTCATGAGAGCTTGAAATGTGGCTGGGGCATTTGACAAACCAAAAGACATAACCATGAATTGAAATAGACCTCGTTCAGTTCGGAGCGCCGTCTTGAACTCATCACCATCTTTCATCCTTATTTGTGTTGAGATTCAAGCTCGATGTCAGCTTGTGCCAGCTGCACTATGTGCTGGCATGTTAGGTAGGAACATGTGTGAGACATAAATGACCGCGTCCAGCTGGTCATAGTGGGTGGACATTAGCTAGGGTTAGCTGTGTGTGGACACAACACATAGTGTGTGTTGTGTATTATGGATTATGGCTTTATGCATTTTGTGAGAAGGGAGATGGATTCCCTCTATGGTTAGGGTTTGCAATATACATTAGGGTTTACTCCTATGTGTGTGTCTCCTCTCCCTCTACCTGTTTTTCATCATGGTATCAGAGCCTGGTACTCTCTATTAGGGTTTATGAGAGTGAGTGAGAGAAGATGGAGAAGAAGCTGTGAAGCTTGCCATTGACGCTGTGAAGCTTGGAGCACACAAATTTCTATCAAATTTGAGAGCTTGTGGCCTACCGGTGGGGAAGGACTACTAAACACCCTTGAGAAGATTGCAGGTGATTCAAGCACAAAAAAGGCAAATCAGGGTTGCCCAAAGCAAAAGAAAATTCTAGTTTTTTGCAAGCTTTCCATTGGAGCTTGAAAGCAGTGATGTATTGTGCGAATGGATGCAATCTGGCAAATAAACATGTATGTGACAAGGATTAATGTATTGGAAACTCATGTGCAAGCTCTACATTGAATTTGGAGCCAAGTTGATGCATTTATGTGAGAGGAAAATCACTGGTTTGAAGCCTTCACAAAACCAGAGAAGTGATGCTCATCGTGGATGAAATTAATGCTAGTTTTTTGCAAAAAATCACTCAATTGATGGATAGTGTACATGCCTAAGAGTGTTGGGAACTCACCTATGCTCTCAATAGCCACTATAATCATCTCAAATCACCTTAGGAGCAGGCGGCGCAGGCAGATATGCAGAAACAGAGTAGTTTTCTCATATTTTTGATAAGTGGAGGCCAAATTCTACTGCTGTGATTGATTAAACCCAAAACTTGCTTAGAAATTGTGTGATACACATAATTGAGGAGGTTGCTATATGATTGGTTGAAGCAATTATGCATTATGGAGCTGGAAATGAGCTGATTAAACAGGTTGTCTACTATGATTAGTGAAATAGAGGGTGATTAATCGGCTAATTACTCTCTCATCTTTAACAATTGGTCTAATTCCTTTTACATGGAGTTAGTAGACATCAATGCTAAGCTAATGAATGCATGGTCTCTCAATTTGGACAAGAATCAAAGGAATTAGAGCAATTTTACTACTAGTCATTTCTCAAAACAGAGAAGGGGATCTGACAAATTTGGTATGTACACACCTTGGTTGGTGTTGATATGCAACATTGAGCTTGTTTAGGTGTCAATGCAAGTTATCCACACTTGATTGAACCACTACATTGCAATTTGAAGCCTTGGAAAGCGTGCCAAAATAGGATACCTTGGACTGCGTATGCCAGTTCATTTTGGATGCAATCAGTTTGATTCTCTACATCAAAAGTGAAGTTTGTTGAGTACTTTAGAGTATCTGGAACACTTATTAGAGTGTGGTTGAGCTGAGGAAGGCTCGTTTATAGATTTGGATGTGTGCGGAAGGTGCATTTGCACATTGAGCAAATATGTCAGATAACCCAGTACACATTGTGTGGGTGAAAAGTTGGATAGGAAGAACTTCTAGGCATGGAAGTACAGGATCAAAAGCTTTCTGAAGGGAAAAGGTTTTTGGAACCTTGTTATTACAGGTGCAGAGCCCCGACAACCTACACAGCCAACAGGTTGTAGCTCATAAAGCAATGGTCAAAAAGAGCATACAAAGTTTTGCATTACCTGTCTATATGTATCTCGGATGCTATACTCATACATATACATGATGCTGAGAATCCCAAGGATGCATGGGATACATTGGTAAAGCTGTTTGATACAGACACTAGTGCTCGCAAGTCTCACTTTGAGACAACAAATTCATAATGTGAAACGGAAAGGAAGGAGCATCCATGATTATGTACAAGAGATAAAGAAGTAAGCAGATGCATTGGCAACAATCAATGCCCCCATGCCTGATGATGATTTGGTAGACATTACCTTGTGTGGTCTTGGCAAGGAGTATAAGTCTTTTGATACATCCATCTCGGTTCAGAGTACAGGTTTACCAGATTTTGATGAGTTGGTTTCACTCTTGCTTGTTGAGGAAATCAAACTCAGTGACTCTTTTCATGATGCATCTACTAGCCATGATGATAATGGCAGAAATCAGGCTTTCTATTCACAAAGGGGATTTAGAGGTAGGGGGAGATTTGCATCACGTGGCCGTGGTAATAGTCATGGATGGCAGGACAGGTCACCACAACAGAATTTTCAGCCTACATATGGTGCTAGAGGTGGTTGCTCGTGGATATACCTCTCAGAGAGGCAGATGTAATCCTCGTGGTAGAGGACGTTGGCAAGACCAACAAACATCTATGCAAAATGTGGCACAACATGGTGGACATTATGCACAACATGGTGGAAATTATGCAGGAAATTATGCATCAAGCAGTAATGATGGCAGTGCAAATCACTTGTTTGCCATGAAACATGTTGTGGGATCTATGATGACAAATGGTGAAAGTGATGACACTTGGTATATGGACTCTGGAGCATCAAACCATATGACTTGTCATGGCGAATGGTTTGAGCAAATGAAGCCTATGGATGTGAAAGGCTATGTGGAGACAAGAGATGATACCCAACATGCTATCACACATGTGGGAGAAGTGTACCATTGGTTATGCATAATGGTGAAACAAAGTCTATGGAAGATGTCTTGTATGTGCCTTCTATTACAAAAAGTTTAGCCTCAGTTGGTCAAATGGTGGAACAGGGTTTACAGGTTCGTTTCAAACGAGTATGGTTGCTTTGTTGAGGATTTCAAAAATGGATGTAGAATCATTGCCAAAGGCAAGAAAGAAGGCATGTTATTTAAGTTGGATGCTGGGATTCTTGAGTTGAAATCAGCCATGTTCTCTAAAAGCCGAAATGTGGTATAGGACATTGACATGTGGCATAAAAGGATTGGACATGTGAACATACAAAGGTAAAAGAACATGCAGGCAAGAGGCATTGTTAGTGGGCTGCCTAGATTCAAGTATGATGGGAATATGCATGTTTGTGATGCCTGCCAGTTTGGAAAGCAGGCGAGGTTGCCGTTTCCTAAAGAAGGAAACATGAGTAGCAGGCCACTTGAGATAGTTCATAGTGATGTATGGGGTCCTGCACAAAACCCATCCATTAAAGGCAGCTTGTATTATGTGACATTCATTGATGATTTCAGCAGAATGACTTGGATTTACTTTCTCAGAGAGAAAAGTGAAGTGTTGGGAAAGTTTATGGACTTCAAAGCTTTTGTAGAGAAGCAATATGGCTCTTAGATAAAATATTTGAGAACAGATGGAGGTGGTGAATACACCTCACATGCTTTTGAGAATTTCTTGAGAAAGCATGGCATAAGAAGGCAGTTAACTTGCAGGTACACACCTCAGCAAAATGGTGTTGCTGAGAGAAAGAATAGAGTCATTTGTGATGTGGCTAGGGCGATGCTCAATGAAAAGAGCATGCCAGACTATTATTGGGCAAAAGCGTGTGCCACAATGGTGTATGTACTCAATAAGACACCCACAGCAGCCATACATGATGGAAGTATGCCAGAGATGCGGCTTATAGGATTTAGGCCAGACATTGGACACTTCAAAGTGTTTGGTTGCACAGCTTATGTACATGTGCTTCATGAGAGAAGGAGGAAGCTAGATCCTAAGGCAGAAAAGTGTGTGTTTGTTGGATATGCACAGGATCACAAGGCATATAAATGTTATAATCCACAAACTAGGCAAGTGGTTATCTCACGAGATGTGGTGTTTGATGAACTTGCTAGTTGGTACAAAGCAAAGGATGAGGGTGTCATTGATTCCATTGATGCTGATGTGCATGTGAACGTGCCACAAGCAAGTTCTATTTCTATGTTTGGGCCAGCAGAGTCAGAGAGTAGCACTATACATCCATGGTCAGGATGCTTGAGGCATGAGAGTGTGAGCATTGGGAGTAGTGCTGTGGATAAAGGGAAAAATAAAGTTGAAGGAATTGGCATTATAGGTTATGAGTCGTCAAGTTCAGAGAGTTTGGATAAGGAACTTGGCATACCAGTTTTACGCACACCTGCTGGTGCAAGGCAGGATAGATATGTGCCTCCACATGCTAGAGTGACAGGTGTTCAGAGTGATCCACATGCATTGCGGAGATCCCAAAGGGTCAGGTAATATTGTGATTTTGCTATGCATTACGCATATATGACCTCTTTGGTGAAGCATGTGGAACCTACATACTATACAGAAGCTATTGGGAAGCATGTATGGGAGAAGGCAATGGATGTTGAGATGGACGCTTTGGTTCATAATGAAACATGGGATTTAGTTGCCTTACCCCCACAAGGCAAAAATGTCATTAGTTGCAAATGGGCTTATAAGGTGAAATGCAAATCAGATGGTTCCATTGAGCGACATAAAGCGCGATTGGTAGCTATGCACAAACCCAAGGCTTGGACTATGATGAAACATTTAGTCCAGTTGCAAAGATGGGAACAGTGAGAGCAGTCATTGCTATGGCTGCAGCAAATGGTTGGGAAATGCATCAAATGGGTGCGTGCATTTCTAAATGGTGATTTACAAGAGGAAGATTATATGGCACAGCGAGAAGGATATGTACACCCAAGGTATCCCACTCATGTATGCAGATTAAAGAAAGCATTATATGGTTTGAAGTAAGAACCTCGTGCTTGGAGTGATAAGATAAGCCGATATCTTATCTCCCTTGGATTTCAGGTTTCTTCAGCAGATTCTTTACTATATGTGAAAAAAATAGATCATGGGATTATCTTGTCATCTTGACTTGATTGTCACAGGAGATCATGCTACAGATGTTATGCATGTCAAGAAGGCATTGAGTGGGCAATTTGACATGAAAGACTTGGGTGAATTGAGATATTTTCTTGGGATTGAAGTGATCAAAGACCATGCAGGTACTTGGTTAGTGCAACGCCAATATGCATTGGTGGATATGTTGGCAAAATATGGGATGACAGGGTGTAAGCCAATGAGTACACCTTTGGAGCAGAATGTAAAGATGCGGGCTGCTTTTGGTGAAGAGTTGGATGATCCATCTATGTATAGAAAAATGGTTGGCAGTCTTATTTACATGACTATCACATGCCCGAATCTCAGTTATGCTATGGGGCTAGGTGCAGAGCCCCAGAAAACCTCATTTGGATGCAGTGAGACACATTATGCGATATGTAAAGACCACTGCACATTATGGTCTTCTTTATGAGTATGGTAAAGACTTGGATGTACATGGCTACACAGACACAGATTGGGCAGGTAGCTTGTATGACAGAAGGTCTACTAGTGGTTATACCTTTACATTTGGAAGTGCAGTGGTGAGTTGGAGTAGCAAAAAGCAACCTACTGTTGCTTTATCTAGTACAGAGGCTGAATACAAGGGTGCAGCCATTGCTACATGTGAAGGAGTATGGTTAAAGAGTCTCTTGGCTGATTTGGGTGAGCCTATTGATGGCAAGGTTGTCATTCATTGTGACAACATGAGCAGCATACAGTTGGGCACCCAAGAATCCAGTTTTTCATGCGTGGACCAAACACATAGAGGTCCACTATCATTTTGTCAGAGAGAAAGTGTTGGATGGTACAGTGGATTTGCAGTATGTGAAGATTGAAGAGCAAGTGGCTGACATCTTTACAAAGCCACTTAGCAGGGAGAAGTTTGAGTACTTCCGTACTATGTTGGGAGTATGTGGGATGACCTTGAGGGGGAGTGTTGAGAGCTTTGATAGCCCAAGCTCATTTACATCTTCATCTATGGCAGTACATCATGAGCGTGAGAGGGGCTGTTGAGATCCAAGCTCGATGTCAGCTTGTGCCAGCTGCGCTATGTATTGGCATGTTAGGTAGGAACATGTGTGAGACATAAATGACCGCATCCAGCTGGTCATAGTGGGTGGACATTAGCTACGGTGTGTGGACACAATACATAGTGTGTGTTGTGTATTATGGATTATGGCTTTATGCATTGTGTGAGAAGGGAGATGGCTTCCCTCTATGGTTAGGGTTTATGCATTGTGTGAGAAGGGAGATGGCTTCCCTCTATGGTTAGGGTTTGCAATATACATTAGGGTTTGCTCCTGTGTGTGTCTCCTCTCCCTCTACCTGTTTTTCATCAATCTGATGATACCCGGACTTGAGATCTATCTTGGAGAAGTAATTTTCTCTCTTCAATTCCTCAAGTAAATCATAAATCCTTGGAATGGGATATCAATTCTTTATAGTGATCTTGTTGAGATCTCTATAATCAATGCAAATTCTATAAGATCCATCCTTCTTCTTCACCAACAAAACCGGTGAGACAAAAGGTGATTGGCTTGGTTGTATAAATCCCATTTCCAAAAGTTCTTCCACTTGCTTTGCCATCTCTTCCTGCTCAAACTTGGAAAGCCTATAAGGAGGCTTATTGACTGGTTTTGCATCCTTTTTAAGCTCTATGGCATGATCAACCTCTCTAGTAGGTGGCAAGCATTTGGCTGCTTCAAACACATATTTGTACCCTACAACAAGGCATCCATCCCTTCATCATGTATTTGTAGCCCCCCATTGTCCTCTTCTTGAATGAGTGAGTTGTAGCATGTAAACAAGGAATAAACTCTTCAACTCCCTCTTCATTTGCTTCATGGACACCAAAGTTAAAGCATGGCTACAGATTCCATCCAAGCATAGCTCTTTGCCCTCATGCATAAACCACATTTTCATGTGCTTCAAATCCATTGAGAATTTGCCCAAAGTATGCAACCAATCACATCCAAGCACCACATCAATGGGCCCCATATCAAGCACAATCAAACGGGCATCATAGGCATATTCGAAAGGAAAAGAAATCCTTGTCATACAACCCAACTCTTGCTCAGCTCATGCTGTCCATTTGCAACCCCCACTTTAAGAGCCTTCATCATGTCTTTTGGGCATAGCTTCAAAGAATTTATTGATTTGGAGTTCACAAAACTATGTGTGCTCCCCGAATCAACAAGTATATGAATAGACCTGCCCCCAATCTTTCCCATAAGCCCCAAAGTGTTGGAGCCTTTGCATCCCGCTTTAGCTTCTTGTGAAATGGCACAAAGCATGGCTATCTTTTTTTTTTTTGTTTCAACTTCTACCCAATCCTCTCCACCCGGATCAAAAGGAAACTCTTGAGAAGGATCAAGAGTAGGCTCTTCTATCACCTCATTTGGACAATCCTAAAATTCAGCCTCTTCCACATAATCCAATGGTACCTCTTCATCTTCCACCACCTCAAGAATCATATTGGCTCTCACCTCCTTTGCCTTGCAAATCTTTTTATGCTTGGGATTCCATTTCTCATTGCAAAGGAAGTGCTCAAACCTCTTTCTTCCTCTTCTCCTCCATCTCCGCTTTTGTGACAATTGCTTAATCACCTTACCTTAAAGAGAAGAAGATTTGGCATCACTTTTGAGAGGCGGTTTAGTGATAGAACCACTACTAGAACCACTCCATTTCACATTCCTTGGCTGTCCATACACACTAGGGTATCGTTGTATGGGATTAGAAGTAGGAGTGAAACTTGCACGAGGTACATATGGTTTTGAAGAGGTAGAATTTGGCCATTTTACTGCATTTGGGCTGAAAGTAGATGGCTTAGTTGCTCCCGCATTCCATCTATTGGTCACATTCCCCTTATACTTAGATTCAAAAACCTCCACATAATACATGGCATCTTGCAAAGTTTGAGGTCTTTGTGCCTTCACATCAGCCTCCAAGTGAGGATTGCAATCCATGTATGTACTTCACCATTTTGTTATATTCATTCATTCCTCCAACAAACATGGAAAGCTTCCTAAATTGGTTGCTATAATCCTTGACGGAACTTCCCTTTTGCTCCAAGTCATACCATTGTCCCACCAATTGAGCCCGTTCCAATGGAGATGTGAAGTTTTGAAACATGGCATCTTTGAATGCATCCCACTGGCAAAATGCAAGCCTTCATGTTGAGTGAACCGACACCAAGAATGGGCATAATCTTCCAAATGTAAAACAACAAATTGCACTTTGTCTTCTTCCACCGGGATACAATGCAAAGTACATCTCCATTTGCTAGTTCATTCTTCCAACTCCTCGTTGGTTGTATTCACCTCTTTGAACTTGGGAAGTGTAATCTTGTCCTTCACATCTTTGGCTCTTGGTGATTCCAATATAGAACGACCAAGGTATTGTGTAGAATATCCCATCTCCCACTAGCATTGTAAACACCTTGAAGAGCCTTCCATGGGATCCAAAACTATGGGCTGCTTCCCCAACCTAGAACCCATGGCATGTCCATTTTGATGGTCTCTTGAAGGCATTAAAGGCACTTGCCTTGCGCATACCACCATGATTCCCATGTGGATTTGGTATATGATCAAATCTGTCCACACCCTTTTGCACACCTAAATCCAGTCTTCAAGAGTTGCAAACCTTTCATCCAACTTGTCCACCATTTGATGCATCAACATTGCATTCTCATTGCCTTGCCGCACAATCTCACTACTAATGTAGAGCACCTCTTTTTGAGCATCCCTTTGAGAATCTTTGATTGCATCTGTAAGATTTCTCCCGAGCCCCTCAAGATGTCCAGTTTCTTCCCCTGTAATCAATCCTCTTCAGAATAATAAAAGATCTTGTTTCTACCTGTTAGTCTAGAGAGAGAAAATATTTTAGAGAGAGGTAATTCAGTTTTTAGATATCTTTGGATGGAAAAATATCCCTTATTATTAAAATAAATTCCCCCCAAAATAGAAGTTTAAAAAGAAATTTCTAAGGTGCATTAGAAATAAATTATAATGTGCACAAAAGACCTTAGCCTAAGGGCCCCTGTTTTCAGAAAATTTTGGATTAAGGTCCAAACAAAGGTTTGAAAGGGCAATGAAATTAATCCAAATGTAGGGAGGAGATAAATTGAAGAATAGAAGAAAAACCCCCAAAAATGAGTAAATGCTCACATAAGATAAAGAGTGGACTAAGGACCAAAGAGAAGAATTAAAAAACTGAATTTTGACACCTTAGTGTGGGGATCTCCCCTCATGAAGTAGGCACCTTTTTTCTCATCATTACCCCCAATTTTTAATCAATAAAATGAGATATTTTCATCTCTCCTCTCTCCTGTTTCAAATCTAGATCCAAAAAGTAAGCTGAACTGACCCAAAAATGGTTAAAAATTGACCAAACTGATCTAGAAAATTCTAGAATCAGTCTCAAATAAGTTTGCTTGGTTAGAGGCTCACTTTTTCCTATAAAAAGATGCCTCCCCCTTTTGTAAAAGCTTAATGGTGTTTATGCCCTGTTACTCTACTCCTGTCCTGAGCCATCTACATTGAATTTTTTAATAATTCAATTGTTTTTGGCCTAATCCTCTCCAAAGTGAATTGGTGAGGCTACTATTGCTTCAAACAAGAGTAGAACCCTAATCCCTCAAGCCAAAGGAGAGCTTACAAGCTCCATGTAAGCTAATTTTCTTACTTTGTTTACGAATTTTAATGAAAAATCTATGGTTTTCTTGATTTTTATGTTTTGCAAATGATTGAATTAAATTCAAATGCTATGCCTTGATGAAAAGGCCACCCCCTTCTCTTCTTTACATTCCAACCTTTCTTAATCCTAGAAAGATTAACTAAGTGATTAATTAAACTCTTCTTATTGTTTACTCTCTTGAATTTAGAAAATTGTGTAGATTAGAGTTCTATAATTCTAAATTGGGTTAATTAAGTTAAGTGAAGCAAGATAAAAATGAGAAATGGTCAGCTATACAAAGGAGGTTATGGCAAAAAATTTTAGAATTTTGTGAAAAAAGAAAGTTTGTTTTTATGTTATTCCAAAAGAGTAATTCCCACCATTTTTGCATCTAAAAGAAATATTCTAATTACTCCATGTACATATTCACCTATGAATATTCTAATTACTCCATGTACATATTCACCTATGAATATGCATGGATATCATTGATATTAATTACTCAATTTGATTTCTATGCATAGAAAGATGCATAATGGAATTTTTTTATTATAAAAGTGTTATTCTTATTAAATTTGATTTCTATGCATAGAAAGATGCATAAAGGAAATTTTTTATTACAAAAGTGTTATTCTTAAAAAGTTTGATTTCTATGCATAGAAAGATGCATAAATAAATTTTTTTATTATAAAAGTGTTATTCTTATTAAAATTGATTTCTATGCATAGAAAGATGCATAACGGAAATTTTTTTAATTACAAAAGTGTTATTCTTATTAAATTTGATTTCTATGCATAAAGGAATTTTTTTACTATAAAAGTGTTATTCTTATTAAATTTTATTTCTATACATAGAAAGATGCATAAAGGAAATTTTTTTATTACAAAAGTGTTATTCTTATTAAATTTGATTTCTATGCATAGAAAGATGCATAAATAATTTTTTTAATTATAAAAGTGTTATTCTTATTAAAATTGATTTCTATGCATAGAAAGATGCATAAAAGAATTTTTTTTATTACAAAAGTGTTATTCTTATTAAAATTGATTTCTATGCATAGAAAGATGCATAAAGGAAATTTTTTTTATTACAAAAGTGTTATTCTTATTAAATTTGATTTCTATGCATAGAAAGATGCATAAAGGAATTTTTATTATTATGAAAGTGTTATTCTTATTAAAATTGATTTCTATGCATAGAAAGATGCATAAAGGATTTTTTTTAATTATAAAAGTGTGATTCTTATTAAATTTGATTTCTATGCATAAATAGATGCATAAAATTTTTTTATATCAAAATTAGAATTCTCTTAAATTCTATGAGTATTTGATAAATGAATAATTAAATACTCTAAGAGAGAAATTTCTATCGTTTTATATTCACACAAATTGTAAGAAGAAAATTCAGAAAATCTATTGAGATTGAAATATTCAGATAAATGATTAATTTATTTCGCATTGGAATTCGTAACTAATTTAGAAATCAGTTAAGTGAATATTCAAAGAAAGAATTTCAATAAAATAGTAACTTAATTAGTAAACCTTTTCGAGAAAGATAGTTCAGGAAAAATCTTATCTGACTCGAACCTTGAATCAGACTATGATCAAAACCAAACTCTTTCGTCAGTTCGAGGAAAGGTGTGACCTGTTTAGAAAAATACACTCAAAACTCTCGCCAAATCTGAACCTAAGTTTGAGACCCTTCGAATTGATCTGTGGATCAAGGTTATAGAATTCGAGGAATTCTGGTATGAAATTCAGAATTCCGATCAAGAAGTTTTGGGGATAATGATTCAAGAAATACTCCTTGTATTCAAAAGAAAATCAACCTGAAAACTTGCTTAGAAACCCTGTTTTCTAAAAAGACTATCTTACGCCAGAATGCTAGAGGGAGAATTTGGTATATGTTTTTCTAAGGGAAGTTCGGTTGCAACAACTGGCGGGGAGTGTTCAAAGGAAGGCTTCACGCGGCAAAGCCTGCCCAGGTCTTGACTAGCCTCGGTATGGTTGAGAAATGGTGCGCTTCCGGTACGATGGGCGAGGGCCGACAAAGTGGTTCCTGAGTGAAGTGCCAAGACACCTAAGGAGGATCCTTGGGAGGGTTCTGATCAGGAGATGCACGGGCTCGTGGTGCCTATGATACCCATGCGTATGTCGTGGAAGATATGTATGATGGACGAAATGATTATTGTAATCTGTTACTAGATCTCATTGTGCTGACCAGTTGGTCTCAACGGAGAGTCCAGAGTGATACTATTTTTTGAGAAACAAGGGACAAGATGGAATTTTTAAGTTATGACATCGGTAACCAATAATTGTTTGTCAATGGATTATTTTATATGTTAAAGTTTTAAAGAGGAGTGTGTGCGTATCTGTATTCGAAAGCAAAAGTTAAGAAAGGCATTCAATTATAGGTGGGTGAGTAATTGTCTGGTTCTATCGATTCCAGTGGTTGGGTGGTGGCTAACCCATGGGCCGGATGGCTGGAATCAGTGGAGTTTTAATAATTAAATTGAAATAATAGGAATACGCTTAGAATTCGAGTAGTTGAATAAAAACTTGATGAGTTTCTCAAATGAGTAGATCAATGGATGTGCCTGACTTTGGTTACGAAAAAAGCGTTGATTTCCTTAAATGATTAGATCAACGGCGGCTGTGCTGCCTGATTTTGGTTAGGAAAAAAGCATTAATTTCTTCACACTAAGTCAGTGATAGTTTTCCTTCTATCTGGTTTAATCAGGTGAAGGATATTTTAGTCTCTTGACCCCGTTAGAAAATTCGTTAAGAAAATAAAAAAGGTGGAATAGTAACCATTTTCTGGGCAAGGGAAATTTTTTCAGTTTCGGTTTCGGAATGACCACCAGATTAGTCTCGTGTTCGGACATTCGAGGGCGAGGCCCCAAGTGGAAAACCCTGCCCCACGTATAGGAAGCTACTTCTGCTGCTAGCAACCGGGAATCTAGTGCGCGGAGGGGGCATAGGGGTCTCACAGAGCTGGCATCAGAGCACTTTGTAAACTTACAAACCAACAGCAGAAATTGCCTAAAATTTTTAAGTAAATCTGGGAAATAATGTTTTCACTTGTTAAGATTATATTTGAAATGAACTTCATAAATTGAAAACTCATAAATTGAACTGGATTTTTAGATGGATACCCCAAATTTGTCTAGCATTCCTGGACTCTCCCAGAGTCAGGATATGATCACCTTTGCCTTCAAAAATCTCATCAACTCCGCTACAACCCGAGGAAGCAGAGCAAGACTCGCTCGTCACTTTGAGGATCTATACTTTCTTGATCTAGTAGAGCGACGTCAGCATATGTGGTTCTTTGGAGGGCGAAGTACTCATGTCAATACCAATCAATGACAAAGACTCAGACAGAATATTTTGCTAGCCATGATCTTGATAAGGCTAGGAATTATTCATTATGTACAACTCTATAATCACTCACCCCAAAATTTTAGAATTAATGAATGAGTTCTTGGAACTAAGCCCGGACGATTGAAGAATACCATCAAGCATTTGCCCTTCTCGCCAAATATTCTCCACTTTTGGATGAAGAGCAACTGATGGTGGCCAGATTCATTCGAGGGATGAACGAGCCATTGGACACTTTAGTGAAAAATGCCAAACCAATCTCAATGGCAGAAGCTGTCAGAATGGCAAAGGACTTTGCCAGAGCGTTTGTTGTTAAGGTCCCACCAAAGCCTGCACCCTCAAACTTTCAAAGGTTCCAAACCCCAAGAAGTGCTTCAAACTTTCCACCCCCGAAGAGGCAGTAAGGCCCTATTCAGAATCAAGATGCTGGGAAATTCAGAAGAAGTGAAGGAAGACCCTTCCCTTCTCAGAACACTTTCTTAAGAGCCCCACCTCTTTCAAGGATTCAGAGGGATGAGCTTAGAAGTGAGAACATGTGTTTTGGGTGTTAGGGTTTCGGTCACCAGCTTAAAGACTGCCCGAATCCTACCATGTCAAGAGGACAGGGAAATCAAGGACCCAGAGTGCAGAGACCAACCCCTTCGTATCAGTCAAATCAGGGTCCACCATCTCGCCAAAATTAAGGCAACCCAAGGAGGACTCTAGCTCAACCATCTGCCTCTATTCAGAGTAATCTCAGAACTCCCTCCCAGAACTGGGGTAACCAAAGAGAAAGAGTTCCGCCCCAATCTGCAGCAGCCAGAGCAGTTACGATAGCAGAAGTTGTGGAAGAGGAAAGAGGTCAGATTTATGCCGCGATTGAAAACCAAGGGCCAAATCGTCAATTCTCTGTCATCCATACTCCAGCTGAGTATAAGGGTAAGCCATTTAAGCTTTTGATTGATTCAGGCAGTACTCATTCATTTATTTCTCCAGGATGCTTGCGTAAGCTAGTCTCAAAATAGAAATCAGGGAAATCTATGTAAGTTGAATTGGCCAGTGGGAAGATTCTCTTCACTCACCATGAGATAGATTGTATTCTGTCTAATCTAGATGGGAATGTAATTGACTACCAGTTCAGAGTCTGTTATTCAGTGTCACAATGGAACCATTTCCTTCCGTGACCTTCACGAGAACAAAGTCCAAGGAACTGGAATTTTTGAATCCCCAGATTTGCAATTAGTAAAAGCTTCTAGGTTACTGAAAGAACTTAGAAAGAAGCAGCTCATTTATGTTGTCAAATTGAATCCGGTAGACACAAAGTTAAAGGTTAAAGAACCAGAATGGTTAAGTGAGCATGATGATTTATTGCCAGTAGAGCTAACTGAGATGTCTCCGATTTGGGAAGTAGATCATGAGATAGAATTGACCCCCGGAGCTCAGCCAGTAGCCAAGCACACATACAAAATGCCAATCCCTGAAGCCATTAAACTCAAGGAACAGCTTAGGTAGCTGTTAGAACAAGGGTTTGTAAGACCCAGTGTTTCACCTTGGGGAGCGCCAATTCTCTTTCAGAAAAAGAAGGATGGAACGTTAAAGACTCTGTGTGGATTAAAGAGGTCTCAATCAGCTGACAGTTAAGAATAAGTATCCTATCCCCAGAATTGATGAGCTTTTGGACAGGCTAAATGGAGCCCAGATCTTCACAAAGATAGATCTCAAATTAGGGTATTACCTGATCAGGATTAATGATCAAGATATCCCAAAGACAGCCATCAATACTCGCTACCATGGGCACTATGAAATTACTGTCATGCCGTTTGGATTGACAAATGCCCCAGCTACATTCAATTGCCTAATGCAGGACATTCTCAGAGACTACTTGGATGATTTTGTTCTTGTTTTCTTTGATGATATTCTGATTTACTCAAAGAATGCAGCTGACCATGAAGCTCACGTCCATAAGTTCTTGAGATTCTAAGGAAGCACCAACTCTTTGCAAAAAAGAGAAAATGCACTTTCTCTGTCGACCATGTTGAATACTTGGGCTTTTTGGTATCCAAAGACGGAATTTCTCCAGATTCTATAAAAGTCCAAGCAGTCATAGATTGGCCTGAACCAAAGACAGTGAAAGAAGTCAAGGGATTCTTGGGATTAATGCCCCTATTTTTAGAAAATTTTGGATTAAGGTCAAAACAAAGGTTTGACAGGCCAATGAGATTAATCCAAATGTAGGGAGGAGATAAATAGAAGAATAAAAGAAAAACTCCCAAAAAATGAGTGAATGCTCACATAAGATGAAGAGTGGACTAAGGACCAAAGAGAAGAATTAAAAAATTGAATTTTGACACCTCAGTGTGGGGATCTCCCCTCATGAAGTAGGCGCCTTTTTTCTCATCATTACCCCCAAATTTTAATCAATAAAATGAGATATTTTCATCTCTCCTCTCTCCTGTTTCAAATCTATATCCAAAAAGTAAGCTGAACTAACCCAAAAATGGTTAAAAATTGACCAAACTGATCTAGAAAATTCTAGAATCAGTTTGCTTGGTTAGAGGCTCACTTTTTCCTATAAAACCCCTTTCGTAAAAGCCTAATGGTGTTTATGCATTGTTACTCTACTCCTGTTCTGAGCCATCTACATTGAATTTTTTAATAATTCAATTGTTTTTGGCCTAATCCTCTCTCCAAAGTGAATTGGTGGGGCCACTATTACTTCAAACAAGAGTAGAAATCGCAATCCCTCAAGCCAAAGGAGAGCTTACAAGCTCCATGTAAGCTAATTTTCTTACTTTGTTTACGAATTTTAATGAAAAATCTATGGTTTTCTTGATTTTTATGTTTTGCAAATGATTGAATTAAATTACAATGCTATGCCTTGATGAAAAGGCCACCCCCTTCTCTTCTTTACATTCCAAGCTTTCTTAATCCTAGAAATATTAACTAAGTGATTAATTAAACTCTTCTTATTGTTTACTCTCTTGAATTTAGAAAATTGTGTAGATTAGAGTTTTATAATTCTAAATTGGATTAATTAAGTTAAGTGAAGAAAGATAAAGATGAGAAATGGTCAGCCATACAAAGGAGGTTATGGCAAAATTTTCCAAAATTTTGTGAAAAAGAAAGATTATTTTTATGTTATTCCAAAAGAGTAATTCCCACCATTTTTGCATCTAAAAGAAATATTCTAATTACTCCATGTACATATTCACTTATGAATATGCATGGATATCACTAATATTAATTATTAAATTTGATTTCTATGCATAGAAAGATGCATAATGGATTTTTTTAATTATCAAAGTGCTATTCTTATCAAAATTGATTTCTATGCATATAGAAAGATGCATAAAGGAATTTTTTCATTACAAAAGTGTTATTCTTATTAAATTTGATTTCTATGCATAGAAAGATGCATAAAGGAGTTTTTTTATTACAAAAGTGTTAATCTTATTAAAATTGATTTCTATGTATAGAAAGATGCATAAAGGAATTTTTCTTATTACAAAAATGTTATTCTTATTAAATTTGATTTCTATGCATAGAAAGATGCATAAAGGAAATTTTTTAATTACAAAAGTGTTATTCTTATTAAATTTGATTTCTATGCATAGAAAGATGCATAAAGGAAATTTTTTAATTATAAAAGTGATATTCTTATTAAAATTGATTTCTATGCATAGAAAGATGCATAAAGGAAATTTTTTTATTACAAAAGTATTATTCTTATTAGATTTGATTTCTATGCATAGAAAGATGCATAAAGGAATTTTTTTATTACAAAAGTGTTATTCTTATTAAATTCGATTTCTATGCATAGAAAGATACATAAAGGAAAATGTTTTATTATAAAAGTGTCATTCTTATTAAATTTGATTTCTATGCATAGAAAGATGCATAAAGGAATTTTTTTAATTACAAAAGTGTTATTCTTATTAAATTTGATTTCTAATCATAAATAGATGCATAAAGAATTTTTATATCAAAATTAGAATTCTCTTAAATTATATGTTTAAATTCTATGAGTATTTGATAAATGAATAATTAAATTGTAAGATTCCTCCCCAGCCTCTCAAAATGTCCAGCATCTTCCCCTGTAATCAATCCCTCTTCAGAAATATAAGAGACTTGTTTCTAACTGTTTTAACCTAGAGAGAGAAAATATTCTAGAGAGAGAATATTCAGATTTTGAATATTTTTGGATAGAAAAATATCTCTTATAATTAAGATAAATTCCCCTAAAACAAAAATTCAAAAAGAATTTTCCAATGTGCAATTGGAATTAATTGAAAATGGGTATAAAGGACCTTAGCCTAAGGGTCTAGATTTTCAGAAATTTTTGGATTATGGTCCAATTAAGGTTCCTATGGGCCAATAGCATCAATCCAAGTGTAGGGAGGAGATAAATCCAATTTGTAAAAGAAGATACCCAAAAATGAGTAAATGCTCACATAAGATGAAGAGTTGAAAATGTACAAGGTTTATTAGTAAAAAACTATGAGCAATATTAAAAATATGAGATATTTTGGGTATCCAAAAATGAGTAAATGCTCACATAAGATGAAGAGTTGAAAATGTACAAGGTTTATTAGTAAAAAAAACTATGAGCAATATTAAAATGATTCCATTATGACACATATGTAAGGAAGGGGAGTTCTTTAAAGGAGGTGCATATTTCACATAAGATGAAGAGTTGAAAATGTACAAGGTTTATTAGTAAAAAAACTATGAGCAATATTAAAATGATTCCATTATGACACATATGTAAGGAAAGGGAGTTCTTTAAAGGATTATTTAAAGGAGGTGCATATTTCACATGCTTGAATGAGTTTTAAACTCATAAAAATTGAGATATTTCATCTCTCCTCTCTCCTCATTTAAGTCTAGTTTCAAAAAGTTAGCTTAACTGACCTAAAAATGGTCAAATATTGACCAAACTGATTTAGAAAATTCTAGAATCAGTTTGTTTGGTTAGGAGCTCAATTTTTCCTATAAATAGAAGCCTCCCCCTTGTTGAAAAATATATAGTGTTTATGCATCGTTACTCTACTCCACCTAAGCCAAGAACTGTGAATTCATTTAATAATTCACTAGTTTTTGGAGCTTCCCTCTTTCTTCAATCCCCATTAGTGGCTCCATCAACATACTTAACCAATTGATTGGTTGGGGGCCTCTACCGTGAACAAAGAATCAAGCAAGTTGTAAGGTAATCAGTGAATATTGATCTTTCTATAATTTCTCAATGTTTCTCTCTTCTCAACCCCTCTCAAGCTTGAGAAGTTTAATTGGTATGGTTTTTTTTAAATGCTATTGAAGTTTGAATAGTAGTGAAGAGTTACATAATTGAATAAATGCTATTGAAGTTAATTTTCATTTATGTTTAAATTCTAATGATTCTTATGTAAATTCTCTCTCTCACTCAAGAAATGGTCATACTCATGACCCGTTCTCAATCCAAATCAAGCTTTTCATAAAGCTTTTCCTTAATCCAAGATTAAGCTATGCTTGAGGCCAAATTAATGGCTTTTTTCTATGCTTTTAGTTTATGTATATTGATGATTCAATCCATTATGGATTAATAATCCAATTAGAGATCATTTTAATTATTTCCTTAATGATAAGCATTATCTCTTAGAAAAATTGAGATTTATCAGTCATAGCAGCGGAGCTATGGCAAAATTTTTATAAAAATTATGCATAAAATAATCTCATTCAAAGCATAAAAAGAGGACTTCTTACCATATTCTAGGAATTATCATCCTAGATTAATTGAAAGAATTTCATTACAATCATGGAGAAATTGAATTTTAATATTATCCATAAAGGATAAGTTTTTATATCAAAAGTGTTATTTTTACCATTTTTATTTCATGCATAGAAGTATGCATAATGGATAAATTTTTATATCAAAAGTGTTATTTTTACCATTTTTATTTCATGCATAGAAGTATGCATAATGGATAAATTTTTATATCAAAAGTGTTATTTTTACCATTTTTATTTCATGCATAGAAGTATGCATAATGGATAAAATTTTTTATATCAAAAGTATTATTTTTACCATTTTTATTTCATGCATAGAAGTATGCATAATGGATAAATTTTTATATCAAAAGTGTTATTTTTATCATTTTTAATTTTCATGCATAAAAGTATGCATAAAGGAAAATTTTTTATATCAAAAGTGTTACTTTTATCATTTTTAATTTTCATGCATAGAAGTATGCATAAAAGAAAATTTTTTATATCAAAAGTGTTACTTTTATCATTTTTAATTTTCATGCATAGAAGTATGCATAAAAGAAAAATTTTTTTATATCAAAAGTGTTACTTTTATCATATTGGATTTCATGCATAGAGGTATGCATAAAAGTTGATTATTTTATTATAAAAGTGTGACTTTTATCATAATTGAATTTCATGCATAGAGGTATGCATAAAAGTTGATTATTTTATTGTAAGAGTGTTACTTTTATCATATTGGATTTCATGCATATAGGTATGCATAAAAGATATTCTTTTTATACTAAAAGTGTGATTTTCCTCATAAATGGATTTTATGCTTAACTTAGATGTATAAGAGAAATTCTTTTATTCTAAAAGTGTAATTTCCTACCAAATTGAATTTATGCATAAGAAGATGCATAAAAGATTGATTTTAATTTCGAAAGTGTTAGTATTCTTAAATGGAATTTATGTATAAATAAATGTGTAGAGAAATCTTATATCAAATATAAGAATTCTCTTTTTTTTAAAAAAAAGATATGAAATGTGATAAGATGTGATAAGAGGTGTATGAGATGTGATAAGAATTGATAAGATGCGTATGGAAAGTGATAGGATGTGATAAGAGGTGTATGAGATGTGATAAGAATTGATAAGATGCGTATGGAAAGTGATAGGATGTGATAAGAGGTGTATGAGATGTGATAAGAATTGATAAGATGCGTATGGAAAGTGATAGGATGTGATAAGAGGTGTATGAGATGTAAAAAGATGTGATAAGATGTGTATGAGATGTGATAAGATTTGATAAGATGCGTATGGAAAGTGATAGGATGTGATAAGAGGTGTATGAGATGTAAAAAGATGTGATAAGATGTGTATGAGATGTGATAGAATGTGTTAAGATGAGTTAGGATGTGTTAAGATGTATATGGGATGTGTTAGGACGAGAATGGATGTAATATGGTTGTATGAATGTGATGTGGATGTATACATGTAGATGTATATGTATGAATGTGAATGTTGATGTGGATGTGGATGTATGGATGTAGATACGGATGTATGAATGTGAATGTTGATGTGGATGTGGATGTATGGATGTAGATACGGATGTGTATGTATGTATGTGGATGTGTATGTATGAATGAGGATGTGAAAATGGATGTATGTATGTAGATGTGGATGTATGTATGTAGATGTGGATGTATGGATGTGAATGTGAATGAAGAGGTGGATGTGGATGTATGGATGTGGATGTGGATGTATGGATGTAGATACGGATGTGGATGTGAATGTGAATGAAGAGGTGGATGTGGATGTATGGATGTGGATGTATGGATGTAGATACGGATGTGGATGTATGTATGTGAATGTGGATGTATGAATGAGGATGCGAAAATGGATGTATGCATGTGAATGTGGATGTATGAATATGAATGTGGATGTGTGGATGTGGAAATGGAGGTATGGATGTATGAATGTAGATGTGGATGTATGCATGTAGATGCGTATGTATGAATGTGAAATTGGATGTATGATGTGGACGTACGAACATGGATATGTATGTAGAATAATGAATATGAAGATGTATGTGAGATAATGTAGTCTATATGAGTGAATGGATGAGAACGAGTACACACTGAATGGAATGTGGAATAAGTAATGTGGTCCGAGAGTGGATAATATGGAAAGACAAGAGTTCGATTTAGAAACTATATTTTGTGACTGTTTGTAAATGACTGTTTTATGTCATGAATGCTGGGGAAGCATTTTGACCGTCTTGTGGATTAAGGTCATGAAGACCTAACTGTTAAAGTTGCAACTGCTGACGGAGAGTCAATGGAGGACGTCTCGCGTAGCAAGGTCGACTGAGGTCTTGACCAGCCTCGGTTCGATTTAAATGGTGAGCTTCCGGTACGGTGGATGAGGGACCAAGGAAGCGGCCTATGAGTGAAGCGCTAGGTCACCTGCGAAGGATCCTAGAGGGTGCTGACCATACGGTGCTCGGACTCTGGGTCGCCGAAGATACCCACACGTGCGTCGTGGAAGATATTGGAACAAGGAGTAAGAGTTGTTTTCTGAAACCGGGCATGGATATGGTTGACTGACCTTGCTGGTCCTCAACGGATGAGTCCATGGCTCTTTATATGGATCTGTTGGTTGATCTTGCTGATCTTCAACGAGAGTCCATCTTGATAAGTGATTATATTGCCGGGTATTATGGGTTAGGAACTAGGAAACGGCCCCTGTGTGGACAGGTGGTGAGCGTTCTAGTTGCCAATGATGCCATAGATACTCTGATGAAGGAATGATGGGAAATTATGAATCAACCGGATAAATTGGAAGATTGTGATCAGTGGTACTATGGTTTCATTAAAGGATTGTTTTAAAGTTAGCTGATGCTAAGAAAAGGCAATTTCATATTGGGTGTGTAAGTGGTGTGGCTAGTTTTATGTTTGCATGAACTTCCAGCTAGGGGGTCTTGGAACTCTTTTCCTTGGTACCCGGGACAAAAACCTAGCCAAATTTCAAATTGGATCCCATCACTACAGTGGTTGGGTGGTTGGCTAACCCATGGGATCGGATGGGGTTAGGCTGGACTGATGGATCCGTAAATCGAGACTCAAAAATTCTGTTATTACGATAGATAAATTAAATCCCGGACAGAAATTGTTCTATGGATAGGAATCAACGGTTGTGCCTCTTGAATGGGGAAAAAAGCGTTGATCCCAATGATCCAAGTGCAAGTTTCTTCCTTGATCCGACCGAGTATCTTTATAGGTGCAGTCGGATCAGCGTGGTCAGTAATGATCTTGACTACGTTAGAGTACAAAGTTATCTTGGTGGAATCGCCCGTGCTTTCCGGGTAAAGGGAGTTTTTCCGGTTTCGATTTTGGACAAACCGACGGATTAGTCTCTTGTCCGGATATCCGTGGGCGAGGCCCCGAGTGTGAGACCCCTACCCGCGCACGATGTGCTACTTCCGCTGCTAATACCCGAATCGTCGCATGGTGGGGACTGGGATCTCACAGTTGGTATCAGAGCGGTTTTGAAAGCTAATAAAGATAATTAAATTCTTATCTGAAATTGGTAATAAGAATTCAGAAACAGCATTTTCATAATGTATTTTCATTCCGTAAGCTTCTTTAATGGAGAAATTTTAATCAAAGAAATTGTTTTTATAGATGGAAGTTCCACATTTATCTGGTATTTCCGACCTCACCCAGTCTCAAGATATGATTGCATTTGCCTTCGAGCATCTCATCTCTTCCGCTTCAACTCAAACAAGCCGAGCAAGACTCGCACGCCATTTCGCGGATTTATATTTTCCTACCCCAGCGGAGAGAATACAACATAAGTGGTTTGCAGGGCAATATGTCCACGCCCATTGCAACCGCCGTACAATGCTGTGGCAGAATCTCTCATTGACTATGATCCTGTTAAAGCTGAAAATGGTGCGTGGTGTCATTCTATATCATTCGACACCTCGAAATTTTAGACTTTCATGTCGAATTTATAGACTCCTTAGTCGATTTATCCCTAAGGAGAAAATAATAACTCCCTTCGCAGTTAGAGAACTTATGTAACAAGGCATGACTATGGCCCAGTACCGTTGTCTTATGCGTCTCTCGAAGAGATTTTGAATTTTGGAGCCGAGCCACTCTATGTAATTATTGCAACTTGTATATAAATATACAAATGTTTTTTTTACGGACGATCGGATAAAGAAAAATCTATTTATCAGACTTAAGTCATAGATCTCCAATAAGATCAACTGAGGAGCAAATTATGTCAAAAGTTTATCAAGACGCACAAAAAGGTTGTAATTGTTGATATAATTCATACAAATTGTTAATTCAAATTGAAATTCGTAAATTAGTAATTGGGTCTTCAATTGGAAGAACCGCAATTGTATGGAACCCTGACTTGCTTGAGACCTAGACATGATGGTATTTACCTTATAGTTTCGAGTATCATGACTATCCGTATATACCGAGGGTATAATTGCAGCTCTTTACCGACAGTATATACGAGTAAATCTAAGACTTGAAATTATAAGCGTTAATGCTATCCAGAGGATGATTTCGAATGTGGTTGATATGATTTTTAATTCTGTTTGAGAATTGATGAATTGATTTGGATTCTGATTGAAAAATGATGATCCCTGAAATTTGGTTGAAATGTAATAAGCTTCAATGAGGATGAATGGGATGAGTCCTTGTGATGATATTCATAACTGGAATGATGATAATGATTTCAGCAAATCACTATGAGATTAGTGGATTGTGCTGTCAGATTGCTACTATTAATACTTGACTTGGTGGATCAAGTTAAGGGATGACAAATTGAGAACTTGCTTGACTAAAATTCCTGTGGAGGAATGTTCAGAAGAAAATTTTTCGGTCTAATGGACCATTATCGTGTTAAAAATATGAATGATATGATCTGAATGAATTGTTATTTAATGATGAGTTCTATATAAGGGATATTTATCCCCATATTCTGTTGGGTTGACCGGAATATAAGGAACCCTAGAATAAATTGGATCTTAAGCAAAAGAGTTGTCCTCTACTTGTGAGATGAGGACATCTTGCACCTTTTAAGTGGGGTAGAATGTAAGATTCCTTCCCCAGCCTTAGAGGTATACAGGAGTAAGAATCTCCCTTTCTGATCTTATAATTATTCTCTCTCTAAAATAAAAGAAAGATTCTGTTTAAAAAAGGAAGAACCTTTTTCCTGAATACTTCTCAAGAGTCCCACCTGTTTTAAGGATTCAGAACAACGAGTTCAGAAGTGAGAATCGATGTTTTGGATATCAAGGTTTTGGTCTCGAGTACGGCCCAAAAGAAGTTCTTTATCTCTTGGGAAGTATAAGAAGTTATCTCCCAGATATTGTGGACCAAAGAAAGTAGGTGATTTAGCTTACGAACTTCTTTTATCTCCTCATCTCAAAGTTCTGAATGTCTTCTATAGAAAAATTTGCCAAACCCAAATCATGAAAAGACGGTAAAACTTCAGTGGCAAGTTACCGTTGGCTTCTAAGTTACGCTAGCTCCTTCCTTTATATAAGTCGTAACTTTTACTTATCGTTCACAGTAATCTTACTTCCATCCATCTTCTTTCTTTCTTAATCTCCTTCATGGCTTGGCAACAAGAATTAGTTTTATCCATGATGATTTCTTACCTTCAAGACGCAAGGGAGTCTGTGAAGAAAGATTTTATAGAGCAGTATGAGCGCTCACTTTTCCCTCACTTGGGAACTTCTGTAGCGCAGACAAAATGGCGGACCTATCAAGACATAACTAGGGTAACACCTTGGGGTCAGCAGCACTTCCGTAACAATGTCCGCTTGGCCATGGTTATTGAAGCTTTGGGTTTGGGTCCCCGATACTACTGCGTCATGAGATCAAGGCATCCTGGGTTTTCTGAGCGGGTCTTCTTACTGGCGTGTTTTCTTCCTCATGAGAAGATATGCCTTTACCCCGTTTTTGGCTTGCCTCTCAGAGGTCCTTTTGTTAGATCACCTCATACCACTGAGATAGGTGCGGCAATAACCAGCAGAATCATTCCCATAGATGAGTTACCCTATACTTGTGCAGCTTGTGAGTGCTGCTTTTGTGATCATATGATGGACGGGCTTATGGAAGTGTAAAGAGTTCTTTTATCTTTACTGTATAAGTTACGAGAATGAATAAAGTTTAAATCTTGTTCTTATCTTGAATCTTGCTCTCTTGAGATTTTTTTTAATTGGTGGTTAATCTTAATTAAAAAAATTTTCTCTCAGTCTCATACTTGTGCATCTTGCGAAATTACCCCAGTTTGCGAGATGAGGGCATCTCGCGTTTTTTAAGTGGGAGAGAATGTAAGATTCCTTCCCAGCCTCTCAAAATGTCCAGCATCTTCCCCTGTAATCAGTCCCTCTTCAGAAATATAAGAGACTTGTTTCTAACTGTTTTAACCTAGAGAGAGAAAATATTCTAGAGAGAGAATATTCAGATTTTGAATATTTTTGGATAGAAAAATATCTCTTATAATTAAGATAAATTCCCCTGAAACAGAAATTCAAAAAGAATTTTCCAATGTGCAATTGGAATTAATTGAAAATGGGTATAAAGGACCTTAGCCTAAGGGTCTAGATTTTCAGAAATTTTTGGATTATGGTCCAATTAAGGTTCCTATGGGCCAATAGCATCAATCCAAGTGTAGGGAGGAGATAAATCCAATTTGTAAAAGAAGATACCCAAAAATGAGTAAATGCTCACATAAGATGAAGAGTTGAAAATGTACAAGGTTTATTAGTAAAAAACTATGAGCAATATTAAAAATATGAGATATTTTGGGTATCCAAAAATGAGTAAATGCTCACATAAGATGAAGAGTTGAAAATGTACAAGGTTTATTAGTAAAAAAAACTATGAGCAATATTAAAATGATTCCATTATGACACATATGTAAGGAAGGGGAGTTCTTTAAAGGAGGTGCATATTTCACATAAGATGAAGAGTTGAAAATGTACAAGGTTTATTAGTAAAAAACTATGAGCAATATTAAAATGATTCCATTATGACACATATGTAAGGAAACTGATTTAGAAAATTCTAGAATCAGTTTGTTTGGTTAGGAGCTCAATTTTTCCTATAAATAGAAGCCTCCCCCTTGTTGAAAAATATATAGTGTTTATGCATCGTTACTCTACTCCACCTAAGCCAAGAACTGTGAATTCATTTAATAATTCACTAGTTTTTGGAGCTTCCCTCTTTCTTCAATCCCCATTAGTGGCTCCATCAACATACTTAACCAATTGATTGGTTGGGGGCCTCTACCGTGAACAAAGAATCAAGCAAGTTGTAAGGTAATTAGTGAATATTGATCTTTCTATAATTTCTCAATGTTTCTCTCTTCTCAACCCCTCTCAAGCTTGAGAAGTTTAATTGGTATGGTTTTTTTTAAATGCTATTGAAGTTTGAATAGTAGTGAAGAGTTACATAATTGAATAAATGCTATTGAAGTTAATTTTCATTTATGTTTAAATTCTAATGATTCTTATGTAAATTCTCTCTCTCACTCAAGAAATGGTCATACTCATGACCCGTTCTCAATCCAAATCAAGCTTTTCATAAAGCTTTTCCTTAATCCAAGATTAAGCTATGCTTGAGGCCAAATTAATGGCTTTTTTCTATGCTTTTAGTTTATGTATATTGATGATTCAATCCATTATGGATTAATAATCCAATTAGAGATCATTTTAATTATTTCCTTAATGATAAGCATTATCCCTTAGAAAAATTGAGATTTATCAGTCTCATAGCAGCGGAGCTATGGCAAAATTTTTATAAAAATTATGCATAAAATAATCTCATTCAAAGCATAAAAAGAGGATTTCCTACCATATTCTAGGAATTATCATCCTAGATTAATTGAAAGAATTTCATTACAATCATGGAGAAATTAAATTTTAATATTATGCATAAAGGATAAGTTTTTATATCAAAAGTGTTATTTTTACCATTTTTATTTCATGCATAGAAGTATGCATAATGGATAAATTTTTATATCAAAAGTGTTATTTTTACCATTTTTATTTCATACATAGAAGTATGCATAATGGATAAATTTTTATATCAAAAGTGTTATTTTTACCATTTTTATTTCATGCATAGAAGTATGCATAATGGATAAATTTTTATATCAAAAATGTTATTTTTATCATTTTTAATTTTCATGCATAGAAGTATGCATAAAGAAAAAAATTTTATATCAAAAGTGTTACTTTTATCATTTTTAATTTTCATGCATAGAAGTATGCATAAAAGAAAATTTTTTATATCAAAAGTGTTACTTTTATCATCTTTAATTTTCATGCATAGAAGTATGCATAAAAGAAAAATTTTTTTATATCAAAAGTGTTACTTTTATCATATTGGATTTCATGCATAGAGGTATGCATAAAAGTTGATTATTTTATTATAAAAGTGTGACTTTTATCATAATTGAATTTCATGCATAGAGGTATGTATAAAAGTTGATTATTTTATTGTAAGAGTGTTACTTTTATCATATTGGATTTCATGCATATAGGTATGCATAAAAGATATTCTTTTTATACTAAAAGTTTGATTTTCCTCATAAATGGATTTTATGCTTAACTTAGATGTATAAGAGAAATTCTTTTATTCTAAAAGTGTAATTTCCTACCAAATTGAATTTATGCATAAGAAGATGCATAAAAGATTGATTTTATGCTTAACTTAGATGTATAAGAGAAATTCTTTTATTCTAAAAGTGTAATTTCCTACCAAATTGAATTTATGCATAAGAAGATGCATAAGAAGATGCATAAAATATTGATTTTAATCTTTTATGCATAAGAAGATGCATAAAAGATTGATTTTAATTTCGAAAGTGTTAGTATTCTTAAATGGAATTTATGTATAAATAAATGTGTAGAGAAATCTTATATCAAATATAAGAATTCTCTTTTAAAAAAAAAAGATATGAAATGTGATAAGATGTGATAAGAGGTGTATGAGATGTGATAAGAATTGATAAGATGCGTATGGAAAGTGATAGGATGTGATAAGAGGTGTATGAGATGTGATAAGAATTGATAAGATGCGTATGGAAAGTGATAGGATGTGATAAGAGGTATATGAGATGTGATAAGAATTGATAAGATGCGTATGGAAAGTGATAGGATGTGATAAGAGGTGTATGAGATGTAAAAAGATGTGATAAGATGTGTATGAGATGTGATAAGATTTGATAAGATTCGTATGGAAAGTGATAGGATGTGATAAGAGGTGTATGAGATGTAAAAAGATGTGATAAGATGTGTATGAGATGTGATAGAATGTGTTAAGATGAGTTAGGATGTGTTAAGATGTATATGGGATGTGTTAGGACGAGAATGGATGTAATATGGTTGTATGAATGTGATGTGGATGTATACATGTAGATGTATATGTATGAATGTGAATGTTGATGTGGATGTGGATGTATGGATGTAGATACGGATGTGTATGTATGTATGTGGATGTGTATGTATGAATGAGGATGTGAAAATGGATGTATGTATGTAGATGTGGATGTATGGATGTATGTATGTAGATGTGGATGTATGTATGTAGATGTGGATGTATGGATGTGAATGTGAATGAAGAGGTGGATGTGGATGTATTTTTGTGGATGTGGATGTATGGATGTAGATACGGATGTGGATGTGAATGTGAATGAAGAGGTGGATGTGGATGTATGGATGTGGATGTATGGATGTAGATACGGATGTGGATGTATGTATGTGAATGTGGATGTATGAATGAGGATGCGAAAATGGATGTATGCATGTGAATGTGGATGTATGAATATGAATGTGGATGTGTGGATGTGGAAATGGAGGTATGGATGTATGCATGTGAATGTGGATGTATGAATATGAATGTGGATGTGTGGATGTGGAAATGGAGGTATGGATGTATGAATGTAGATGTGGATGTATGCATGTAGATGCGTATGTATGAATGTGAAATTGGATGTATGATGTGGACGTACGAACATGGATATGTATGTAGAATAATGAATATGAAGATGTATGTGAGATAATGTAGTCTATATGAGTGAATGGATGAGAACGAGTACACACTGATGAATGGAATGTGGAATAATGTGGTCCGAGAGTGGATAATATGGAAAGACAAGAGTTCGATTTAGAAACTGTATTTTGTGACTGTTTGTAAATGACTGTTTTATGTCATGAATGCTGGGGAAGCATTTTGACCGTCTGGTGGATTAAGGTCATGAAGACCTAACTGTTAAAGTTGCAACTGCTGACGGAGAGTCAATGGAGGACGTCTCGCGTAGCAAGGTCGACTGAGGTCTTGACCAGCCTCGGTTCGATTTAAATGGTGAGCTTCCGGTACGGTGGATGAGGGACCAAGGAAGCGGCCTATGAGTGAAGCGCTAGGTCACCTGCGAAGGATCCTAGAGGGTGCTGACCATACGGTGCTCGGGCTCTGGGTTGCCGAAGATACCCACACGTGCGTCGTGGAAGATATTGGAACAAGGAGTAAGAGTTGTTTTCTGAAACCGGGCATGGATATGGTTGACTGACCTTGCTGGTCCTCAAACGGATGAGTCCATGGCTCTTTATATGGATCTGTTGGTTGATCTTGCTGATCTTCAACGAGAGTCCATCTTGATAAGTGATTATATTGCCGGGTATTATGGGTTAGGAACTAGGAAACGGCCCCTGTGTGGACAGGTGGTGAGCGTTCTAGTTGCCAATGATGCCATAGATACTCTGATGAAGGAATGATGGGAAATTATGAATCAACCGGATAAATTGGAAGATTGTGATCAGTGGTACTATGGTTTCATTAAAGGATTGTTTTAAAGTTAGCTGATGCTAAGAAAAGGCAATTTCATATTGGGTGTGTAAGTGGTGTGGCTAGTTTTATGTTTGCATGAACTTCCGGCTAGGGGGCCTTGGAACTCTTTTCCTTGGTACCTGGGACAAAAACCTAACCAAATTTCAAATTGGATCCCATCACTACAGTGGTTGGGTGGTTGGCTAACCCATGGGATCGGATGGGGTTAGGCTGGACTGATGGATCCGTAAATCGAGACTCAAAAATTCTGTTATTACGATAGATAAAGTAAATCCCGGACAGAAATTGTTCTATGGATAGGAATCAACGGCTGTGCCTCTTGAATGGGGAAAAAAGCGTTGATCCCAATGATCCAAGTGCAAGTTTCTTCCTTGATCCGACCGAGTATCTTTATAGGTGCAGTCGGATCAGCGTGGTCAGTAATGATCTTGACTACGTTAGAGTACAAAGTTATCTTGGTGGAATCGCCCGTGCTTTCCGGGTAAAGGGAGTTTTTCCGGTTTCGATTTTGGACAAACCGACGGATTAGTCTCTTGTCCGGATATCCGTGGGCGAGGCCCCGAGTGTGAGACCCCTACCCGCGCACGATGTGCTACTTCCGCTGCTAGTACCCGAATCGTCGCATGGTGGGGACTGGGATCTCACATAAATACTCCAAGAGAGGAATTTCTATCGGTTTCTATTCACATGGATTGTAAAAAGAGAATTTAGGAAATCTATCGAGATCGAAATATTCAGATAAATGATTAATTTATTCCTCATTGGAATTCATAACTAATTTAGAAATCAGTTAAGTGAATATTCAAAGAAAGGAATTCAGTAAAATGGTAACTGAATTATCAAACCTTTTCCAGAAAGATAGTTCAGGAAAAATCTTGTCCGACTCAAACCTTGAATGAGACTATGACCAAGACAAAACTCTTTTGTCAGTTTCAAGGAAAGAAGGTGTGACGAGTTTAGAAAAATACACTCAAAACTCCTACCAAATCTGAAACTAAGTTTAAGACCCTTCGAATTGATCTGTGGATCAAGGTTATAGAATTCGAGGAATTTTGGTATGAAATTCAGAATTCTGATCAAGAAGTTTTGGGGATACTGATTCAAGAAATACTCCTTGTATTCAAAAGAAAATCAAACTGAAAACTTGCCTAGAAACCTTGTTTTTCTTAAAAGATTGTCTTGCGCCAGAATGCTGGAGGGAGCATTTGGTATATGTTTTTCTAAGGGAAGTTTGATTGCAACAGCTCGCGGGGAGTGTTCAAAGGACGGCTCACGCGGCAAAGCCTGCCCAGGTCTTGACCAGCCTTGGTATGGTTGAAAAATGGTGCACTTCCGGTACGATGGGCGAGGGCCGACGAAGCGGTCCTCCCTGAGTGAAGTTCCAGGACACCTAAGGAGGATCCTGGAGGGTTCTGACCAGGAGATGCACGGACTTGTGGTGCCTATGACACCCATGGGTATGTTGTGGAAGATATGTATGATGGATGAAATGATTATTGTAATTTGATACTCGATCTTGTTGTGCTGACCAGTTGTAATTTGATACTCGATCTTGTTGCTGACCAGTTGTAATTTGATACTCGATCTTGTTGCTGACCAGTTGTAATTTGATACTCGATCTTGTTGCTGACCAGTTGGTCTCAAAACGGAGAGTCCAGAGTGATATTGTTTTTTGAGAAACAAGGGACTGGATGGAATTTTTGAGTTATGACATCGGTAACCAATAACTGTTTGTCAATGGATTATTTTATAGGTTAAAGTTTTAAAGAGGAGTGTGTGTGTATCTGTATTCGAAAGCAAAAGTTAAGAAAGGCATTCAATTATGGGTGAGTGAGTAATTGTCTGGTTCTACCGATTCCAGTGGTGGTTGGGTGGTGGCTAACCCATGGCCCGGATGGGGTTACAGTGGAGTTTTAATAATTAAATTGAAATAATAGGAATACGCTTAGAATTCAAGTAAATAAAAACCTGAAGAATTTCTCAAATGAGTAGATCAATGGTGGCTGTACTGCCTAACTTCCGTTAGAAAAAAAGCGTTGATTTCCTCAAATGATTAGATCAACGACTATGCCTGATTTTGGTTAGGAAAAGGCGTTGATTTCTTTAAACTAAGTCAGTGATAGTTTTCCTTCTATCTGGTTTAATCAGGTGAAGGATAGTTTAGTCTCTTGACCCTGTTAGAAAATTCGTTAAGAAAATCAAAAAGGTGGAATCGTCCCCGTTTTCCGAGCAAGGGAAATTTTCCCGGTTTCAGTTTCGAAATGACCACCAGATTAGTCTCGTGTCTGGGCAGCATTTTCCCGGTTTCAGTTTCCCGGTTTCAGTTTCGAAATGACCACCAGATTAGTCTCGTGTCTGGGCAGCATTTGAGGGCGAGGCCCCGAGTGGGAAACCCTGCCCCGCGCAAGAGGAAGCTTCTTCCGCTGCTAGCAACCGGGAATCCGCCGGTGCATGGAGGGGGCAGAGGGGTCTCACAGCATCGGTCAGAGCAATCCTTAGCATATCCAAGGTAATGTTGCCCAATGAGATTTGTTCCATTAGTGTGCATTGGCCTTCCTTCATTGACTATTCACCCACTAATGTCATGAAGAGGTTCTCTATCTTGTTGAGCAGCCTTTGAACACAACCCATGTTCAACATTGAAATGTGGATTACCACTCAAAGGAGCATCACCCACCTATACCAAATCATTATGAACAACTTCATTGGCATCATCATCATGATCTTGGTTGTCTTCCACGGGCACTTGTGCTTGAGATCTCGTTGGCCTTCCTCGGTTCCCCATGCTACAAGTGGTTAATATAGCAAACGGCAACCAAGTTTGGATTTCTTTAGCTTGCCATGTTTGCTTTGACAAGATGAACACTTCTATCACCGTGGATCACCACTTCAAGCACCCCAATACCTCTTTGTTTTGACTTTTTGCTAAAAGTCAACTATGAGAGTTGACCATCCATATGGTCACGGAGTCGAAAACTATTTGGCTCATTGGGAAGCTCCTTTTTACAGCATTTAATGTTTTTGCATAGCCTGGGTGTCCTGCCAGCAGGGCTATCATGAGCTTCATGGAGGATTAGTTTCTTTAAAGCAGGATCCTTAGGGATACATAGCCTGTGATTGAAGTAGAGGCTTCCTTCATGAGTGGAGTATCCCTTGATTATATTCTTCTCTTTCTCTGAATGTCCCCCTTCTTCTACTAACTTTATCATCCTCTGATAATCTGGATCAGGAGATGAGACTTCTTCCACCTTGACCAGTATGGGATTATTTGGCATTGAAATTGCACTCAAGAAAGATTTGCGGCTAAGTGCATCTGCTACCACATTATCTTTCCTAGGGCGGAATTTGATGTCGAAGTCATATTCTTGTAAAATTTCAATCCATCTCCTTTGCCGCATGTTGAGGTTAGGCTGGGGTGAAGATCCACTTTAGACTTTTGTGGTTAGTTACAAGAAGCTGGAACTTGCCCCCTAAGAGATAATGTCTCCATAATTTGAGGCAATGAACAACTGCTAAGAGCTCCAAATCATGGGTGGCATAGTTTGCTTCATATTGCTTCAGCTTGTGGGAAGTATAAGCGACTGGTCTTCCTTCTTGGCCTAAGACACCACCAAGTGCTAGACTACTAGCGTCAGTAACCACTTCAAATTCCTTGGCAAAATCAGGAAGTTTCAGGACTGGGGCAGAAGTGATAATGACCTTGAGCTGATCAAAACTGTTTTGATGGATTGGCAGCCACACTATTTTTCAATCCTTCTTAAGAAGATCCGTCAAAGGTGCAGCTACCAAGGCATAATCTTTGATAAAAATCCTATACCATCCCGTGATTCCCAAAAACCCACGAACTTCACGAACTGATTTAGGGGGTGGCCATTCTAGAATATCCTTGACCTTGGCGGGGTCTACTGAGATGCCATCTTTGGAGACGATGAATCCAAGATACTCAATTTGATGAGTAAAGAAGGTACATTTGCTTTTCTTGGCATAGAGTTTGTGTCTGTGCAGCAATTGCAGAACTCTACGCACATGCTCCTCATGCTCTTCCATTGATTTGGAGTAGATTAAGATGTCATCAAAGAAAACAAGCACAAATTCATCCAAGTAAGGACGGAATATATCTTGCATCAGGCGGTTGAAGGTTGCAGGAGCATTGGTTAACCCGAATGACATTACAGTAAACTCATAGTGGCCATAACGGGTATTGAAGGCTGTTTTGGGTATATCTGCTTCCTTGACTTTGATCTGATAGTAGCCAGACCTCAAATCTATTTTTGAGAAGACTTTGGCCCCATGAAGCCCGTCAAGAAGTTCGTCGATGCGAGGGATAGGATACTTATTCTTGACAGTGACTTGATTTAGCCCTCGATAATCTATGCAGAGGTGGAGAGTCCCGTCCTTCTTTTTTTGGAAAAGAACAGGTGCTCCCCAAGGAGAGCTACTGGGGCGTACAAATCCTTGTTCAATGAGTTGGGAAAGTTGCTCCTTAAGTTCAATGGCTTCAGGAAGGGACATTTTATAGGGAGTTTTTGAGACGGGTTGAGCTCGAGGGATCACCTCGATTTCATGGTCGACTTCTCGAGGAGGCGGTAACCCTGTAAGCTCGTCAGGGAAGATGTCAGAGAATTCTTGGAGCTAAGAGGGTTCTGTCTCCATACTAGGTTCAATGACTTTGTTGAGTTTGACTAAGAAAACTTGCTGACCCTTACGTGTTCCCTTGAGAAGATGTTTTGCCTTGACTACCCTAGATTTAGGTTTCCCTGTGATCCCCTGAACAGATATTACTTGGCCATGCTCATTTTCAAAAGTGACTCCCCTGGTTACAATGAATGCTAGCTTTGTTTGCAATTAACCAATCCATCCCAAGGATTCCATCATAAATTCCTAGTGGCAAGACTCTAAAGTGGCCATGAGTTTGCTCATTACCCAGCTCAAAATCAAGGTTCCCTATAGAGTGGCGAGATACTACTTCTTTCCCACTGGCTAACTCTACAATCATTTTTCTAGCTATTTTTTGACTCAAGTTTAATTTTTGCAAGCACCTAGGAGAAAGGAATGAATGGGTACTGCCACAATCAATCAAAAGCTGAAATGGCTTACCGTGATGAGTGGCGGGGGTTTGGATTACACCAAATTGTTTATTCGGACCTTGGTGTTCTAATGCCGCATGGACGGTGGCGCGCTCTTCTTCAGCCGTTTCCAAGGTCGGTTCTTCACTTATAACACAGGCAGTTCTAGCACCTCTGCGGCCTCTGCCACGGCCACTGCCTCTTGCACCTTGGTGGATAGGGGTTCCACGGCCTTGATTTCCTCTGCTACCTTGGGGAAATGATGTTACCATCTTGGGACACTTGGCTCTAAAGTGTCTCGGCTCATTGCACTCAAAACACAGAGGGCCTTCTCTGGAAGAAGTAGCATACGAGCGGGGGACAGAAGAAGTAGCATACGAGCGGGGGACAGAAGAGTTGCCTTGTCGCCCTCTGTTGTAGTAAGGGAAATTCTATTGAGGTTTCTTGTAGGGTTGATCTTTAAGATTTCCTCAGGGTAAGATCTCTTTTGATTCTTCGGTTTGTTAGCCTTCATTTCTTTCACAAGGGGCTTTGCTCATATGAGAGCATCCTGTAATGTGCTTGGCCTCATTGCTTCAAGGCGGGAATCTAGGGGTTCATTTAGCCCTTGGCAGAAACGAGCCACTTGCTGGGAAGTAGTCATAGCTGGGGCATACTTCCGAAGGGTGATAAATTTGGAATAGTAGTCCTCAAGAGTTAAGCTGCACTGCCTAAGACTAAAAAACTCATTCATCTTTATGGATTCATGGGATGGAGGAAGATATCTTTCCTTCACTGCCTGCTTGATGTCTTCCCACGTTTGAGAATGCTCGGTGACTTCCTTGTCACCGAGCTCGTTTGACTTCCTTGTCACGGCACCACTGTTTCCACCAGAGTTTAGCATCTCCGATGAGGCAAAACCGTGCGAACATAGACTGATTTGCTACTCCAGTACCGGCAGCAGCAGAGAAATAATCGTCCATTGCCTCAATCCAGACTTCAGCATCCTTCTCAACCTTTTAACCTTCTCCTTTAAAGGAGGGAGGTTGCATTTGCTTGAGCAGGAGCTTCTTCTCTTGGGTATCGGTGTAAAGCACATTGGGAAGTGGAGGGTGGTCGTCCTGGCCATCATTGTAAAAACAATTTTAAGATTACAAGATTCATATTTGCACAACGCTTATTTTTGGAGAGTAAAACATTGAAATTATTTTATTTCCAAATATTTACAAGGTCACGTTTTATTACAAAGATCTGAGACTAATATAATTAGTCTTATTTGACATCAAGGGAAATTCCTAGGCTTGACTATGACATAAGGGTAGAGCGGTCCACATAGGTGAAATATGGGGGTTCCGCTGTAGTTTCTAAGACTCTAAAAACTGATGGTAAGGGTGGTAAACTCTGGATTGGGGTAGATCCCAACATCGCTACTCTATCAGCAAGTAAGACTTGCATCACTTTGTCATACACCCAGCGATCTGATAAAAAACAGAAGCAGGAAGGAACACACACAAGAGAAGCAAACCCTAATCCATATCCATCAATCATAAAGAAGGAGAGAAGCCATAGACACCATCTCTCTCACACACACAAAGGAGAACACAACATAGTGTTATGTCCACACTACAAAGTAAACCTAATGTAATGTCCACACCACACATGACCAGCTGGACGCGGTCATAAACACATCACACGATATCTATCTACCATACTGTCACTCTGTCAGCACCCATGTGCTATCCTCCAGCTGTATACGAGCTTGACATTTCAACACTCCCCCTCAAGCTCGACATGTCCATCTCTAGGACTCCCAATCTAGTACGGAAATACTCGAACTTATCCTTACCAAGTGCATTGGTAAAGATATCTGCAACCTGCTCATCTGTCTGCACATATGTCAAATCAACATGCCCATCTAGCACTTTCTCTCTGATGAAGTGATAGTGGACCTCAATATGTTTGGTCCTGGCATGATAAACTGGGTTGCTAGCAAGCTGAATACTACTCATGTTGTCACAATGAATGACAACTCTCATATCACTCTGTAACCTGACATCATCTAGCAACTTCTTCAACCACATAGCCTCACATGCAGCTATGGCTGCTCCACGATACTCTGCCTCTGTGGTAGATAAAGCAACTGTAGGTTGCTTTTTACTGCTCCAACTCACAGCTCCACTACCAAGGTTGAAAACATAGCCACTGGTAGACCTCCTATCATATGCACTACCGGCCCAATCTGCATCTGTATATCCATAGACATGCATGTCTTTTCCTGCCTCATAGAAAAGACCATAATGCATGGCAGTTTTGACATATCTCAGAATCCGTCTCACAGCATCCAAGTGAGGTTTACGAGGACTCTGCATAAACTGACTCACCAAACCAACTGCATAACTGAGATCTGGCCTCGTAATGGTCATGTAGATAAGGCTACCAACCATTTTCCTGTACATGGTGATATCATCAAGCTCATCACCCAAATCAGCCCCCCTAAGCTTCATGTTTTGCTCTAATGGTGTCAACATTGGTTTGCATGCTGTCATACCATACTTTGCCAGCATGTCAAGTGCATATTGCCTTTGCACCAACCATATACCCTTGCTTGTTCTAATCACCTCAATACTAAGAAAGAACCTTAAATCACCAAGGTCTTTCATATCAAACTCTTTGCATAAAGAGGCCTTAACCTCATCAATGCCTTTCCCACAATCACCTGTGATAATCAAATCATCAACATAAATGACTATCATCACGATACCATCATGTGTCTTCTTCACATAAAGTGAAGAGTCTGCATTTCCAACCACAATCCAATACTGACAAGATATCTGCTGATCTTGTCACTCCAAGCACGAGGTGCTTGCTTCAAACCATAGATTGCTTTCTTTAATCTGCAAACAAAAGTTGGATATTTTGGATGTACATATCCTTCTGGCTGTTCCATGTACACCTCTTCTTGTAGTTCACCATTCAAGAAAGCATTTTTTACATCCATTTGATGTAAAGCCCAACCTTTTTGTGCTGCTAGTGCAATGATAGACCTCACTGTAGCCATCTTAGCCACTGGGCTGAAAGTTTCATCATAATCAAGACCATAAGTTTGTGCATATCCTTTAGCGACCAGCCTTGCCTTATGTCTCTCTAGGCTGCCATCTGACTTGCACTTTACCTTATACAACCATTTGCAACCAATTGCATTCTTTCCTTGAGGTAACTCAGCCAATTCCCATGTATCATTTTTGTCCAAAGCATCCATCTCTTCATCCATGGCTTTCTCCCATACATGCTCTCCAATAGCCTCTGTATAGCATGTAGGTTCCACATGCTTTACCATAGATGTCATGTATGCATAGTGCATATAGCAAAATCTCTATATGTCAATCTTTCAACTGGATATCTGACTCTCTGGGATCTCCGCAATGCATGCGGGTCACTCTGTACACCTGTAACTCTAGCATGTGGTGGCACATATCTGTCCTGCCTAGCACCAGCACAGCAGGTGTGCGTAAAACAGGTATGCCGAGCTCCTCATCCAGACTCTCAGAACTAGATGACTCATAACCTGTGATTCCAATTCCTTCGACTTTCTTCTTGCCTTTATCCATAGCACTACTCCCAGTGCTCACACTCTCATGCCTCAAACGTCCTGACCATGGACGTACACTGCTACTCTCAGCTTCTGCTTCTGCTGGTCCAGACATAGTAGTAGAACTAGAACTTGCTTGTGATGGCAAGTTCACAGACACATCTGCCTCAAGTGAGTCAATAACTCCCTCATCTTTTGCTTTGTACCAACTAGCAAGCTCATCAAACACCACATCTCGTGAGATGACTACTTGTCTAGTTTGAGGGTTATAACATTTGTAGGCCTTTCGATCCTGTGCATATCCAACAAATACACATTTCTCTGCCTTAGGATCCAACTTCCGTCTTCTTTCGTCAGGCACATGGACATAAGCTACGCATCCAAAGACTTTGAGATGTCCAATGTCTGGCCTGTAACCTGTAAGCCGCATCTCTGGCGTGCTTCCATGAATGGCTGCTGTAGGTGTTTTGTTCAGGATATACACTGCAGTAGCACATGCTTCTGCCCAATAGTAATCTGGCATGCTCTTTTCATTGAGCATGGCCCTTGCCACTTCACATATGACCCTATTCTTTCTCTCAGCCACACCATTCTGCTGAGGTGTATACCTGGATGTCAACTGTCTTCTTATCCCATGCTTCTGCAAGAAATGCTCAAAAGCTTTTGAGGTGTATTCACCACCTCCACATCTGTTCTCAAACATTTAATCCAACAGCCATATTGCTTTTCTACAAGAGCTTTGAAATCCATGAACTTTTCCAGCACTTCACTCTTCTCTCTCAGAAAGTATATCCATGTCATCCTGCTGAAGTCATCTATAAATGTCACATAGTATAGACTGCCTTTGATAGATGGATTTTGTGCAGGGCCCCATACATCACTGTGTACTATCTCAAGTGGCCTGTTACTCATATTTCCTTCTCTAGGAAACCTCAACCTTGCCTGCTTTCCAAACTGACAGGCTTCACAAACATGCATATGTCCATCATATTTGAATCAAGGCAATCCACTGACAATGCCTCTTGTTTACATGTTCTTTAATCTCTGTATATTGACATGTCCAATCCTTTTGTGCCACATGTCAATGTCTTGCACAATCCCATTGCTCTTTGAAAACATGGCTGAGCTCAATTCTGGTATGCCTGCATCCAATTTGAACAACCTTCCTTCCTTTTTGCCCTTGGCAATCAATCTACAGCCATGCTTAAAGTCTTCCACAAAACAGCCATTCTCATTGAATCTTACTTGTAATCCCTGCTCAACCATTTGGCCTACTGATGCCAAATTCTTTGTGATGGATGGTACATATAACACTTCTGACATATTCTTCACATTTCCATCATGCATCCTCAAAGGCACACTGCCAACATGTGTTATAAGATGCTGAGTATCATCTCCTGTGTGACCACATAACCATTTGTATCCAATGGTTGCATCTTCTCAAACCACTCACCATGACATGTCATGTGGTTTGAGGCACCTGAATCCATATACCATGACTCATCTCCAGCATTCTGAGAATCCATTGTCCCCATAATGTGCTTCATCGCAAAAAGATGATTTGAACTCCCATCATTGTTGCTAGTAGATGCATAATTTCCATGTTGTGGTCTTCCATTCCCCACATCATTCTGCTTTTTGTAACAATCTTTTGCCATATGTCCAAGTTTGCCACAATAGTGACATTCAATCCCATTCAAATTTTGTTGAGGACCTTGCCATCGTCCTCTACCACGAGCACCTGTTCCAAATCTCCCCCTATGGGATTGAAATCCACGACCTCCACGTGATCCAAATGATGACTGTGAATTCTGAAAATTCTGATTTGATTGTGGTTGAGTAGACCTGTCATTCCAACCACGTCCTCCACGGCCTCGAGGGGTAAATCTCCCCCTGCCTCGAAAGCCTCTAGATGAGTAAAAAGCCTGATTCCTTGCATGCTCATCATTGCTCGACGAGGATGCACCACCTGTAACACTCATACCACCAAGGCCAAGCTTCAATTCTTCCACAATGAGCAATGACACAAGCTCATTAAAGTCTGGCATTCCTCCCAACCTTACTGAGATGGAAGTGTCAAAATATTTGTATTCTTTGCCTAAACCACGCAATGTGAGAGCAACCAAATCATCATCATCCATTGGGGCATGGATTGATGAGGACAACCCTTGATTTCCTGAACATACTCATGTATACTCCGATTCCTTACACTGTGAATCTGTTGCTTTAGTTGTATCTTCCTTGCACCAGTGTCTGTCTCATACATTGGGCACAATATACCCCATGCTTCTTTCGGTGTATCTGCATCTTGGATGTGAATAAGCAAGGCATCTATTACACATATTGAAAAATAATGCAACACTTTCGAAGACCGCTCTACCCATTGCTTGTGAGCCACCAACTGAGCATTATTTGGTTGAGGAGGTAGGTATGGCTCCGGGTCTTCATCCGAGACAAGACTCCATAAACCTTTTCCTTTCAAAAAACTCTTCATTCGAAACTTCCACACTTGAAAGTTAGTGCGGTCAAGCTTCTCTCCAACAATCTGTATCAGACCATCTCCCATTGTTGCAAAGATATAGTAGATGTACCCCTTTGACAAATTGTATACAGGACCTGTAAAGCTTCAAATCTCTCCAAATCACCTCAAATGCTTGCAAATTGTGTGCATTAACATCCCACAATGATGCATCAACAATGTACACTCGATCAAAGTTGAAACCAAATGATACTCCTTCACAAAAAATTTTCTGGTTTTTTTCTCGCCAGTAACCAGACAAGATTATGCTCTAAATCCTTCAAATCTTGTCCAAATTCAATGATTCAACTTGAATTGGCTTCCCAACACATTGCTCCAACATATCCTAGAAGGGTTTGATCAAATTCTTCAAGGTGAATGAGAACCACCAATTTTTGTAGCTCCCTGGTTTGCTTTTTTCTGCATCTGTCAGGTACCACCTCTCACTAAAAGTGCTCTATCTCCTTCAAATCTTATCCAAATTCAAAACTTTTTGAATCAAAAGTTTAGCAACTCATAGGACTCTACTTGTACCAAAGGAATTAGGCCAATTTGATATAGACAAGGATTAATGCCTTGATTAATAAAACTCTGTTTCTGGACAGACTTTCTGCAAACCTGCAAACCTCTGCTAATTGAGTTCAATGAGCTCCAAATTCATGAAATGAGCTGCCCCAAATGTTATCTTGCTCACAATCACACTTTTGCTAAGTACTCCAAGCTTTAAAGCATCCAATTTGGTGTCCAAATGAGAGAATTAGACCATAATCATTGAAACCTGTCCAAGAATCTGCTCCAAGATGCGCCGCCTGCTCCTGGGGGATGTAGAAGAGGGGCAATTGCTCATTGACATCATCAGCACCTTCGCAATGACCTAAACTAACATTTGCTTGAAGGGTTTGGCTCAATTCTTCCTCTAGCTTCCGCAATCGATCCTCCACGGCGGGGGGTATGTTTTCTGTTTTGCAGGAGTTCACAAAACCAGAATTTTTCCTTCACACATCACTTGTAATGCATCAATTTTTTGCATGAATGATTTGCTCCTGAGTTGCCAGTACATGTGCCCTTCCAAATACATGAGACCTTCACTTCTTTGCTTGCATTTCCCAAAATACATGTGCCAAAGTACATTCATTCACAAGCTTTCCATGAAAGCTTCAAAACAGAAATTTTCTGCTTTCTTTTGCACCTTTAATCTTCTCTTACACTTGCTCTTGATACCTGCAATCCGCAGAGGGGGTCTTGCTACACTTACCAATGGTCCTTAGCTCTTAGATCTGATGCCGATGTGTGCTCCATAGCTTTTCCTTTGCTCCAAGCTCCAATGGCTTCCTTCACAGCTTTTTCTTCTTCTTCCCTCTTCTCTCACTCACTCTCACAACACAGCTAATGAGCTCTTGGCTCTGATACCATGATAAAAAACAGAAGCAAGAAGGAACACACACAAGAGAAGCAAACCCTAATCCATATCCATCAATCATAAAGAAGGAGAGAAGCCATAGACACCATCTCTCTCACACACACAAGGAGAACACAACATAGTGTTATGTCCACACTACAAAGTAAACCTAATGTAATGTCCACACCACACATGACCAGCTGGACACGGTCATAAACACATCACACGATATCTATCTACCATACTGTCACTCTGTCAGCACCCATGTGCTATCCTCCAGTTGTATACGAGCTTGACATTTCAACACGATCTTGAGGTATGCGAACCCCATCTATAGTCACAGCGGTGTCGGCCCTGGGGGTACCGAGCGACGAACCAAAATAATCGGATCATCTTCAGCTTCTCAATCCAATGAATCCGCTTAAGGTCGGTGGTGAGGTTCCCAATTTGATCTACTCGGATGAAGAAGTATCTCGGCCCACGACTCCAGAAATCTCTACCCCATCCTCTTTGAATACGAGAGAAATGAGGGAGGGATATCTTCTCTAATATCTGCACCATGGTGTCGCGGAACTCGAAATTCGAGGAGTGACTAGCAGTCTCGAAGATGCATTGGAAAACTAGAAACTTGGAGTAGGCATCTTCCTCTTCCTACAATCATTCAAACATCAATTCAACTTATTTGTTTTAGTAGGATGTTTTTACTAGTTAGCATTATGTTAGGTAAAACATTTATTACAAAACAGTCCTTAAATGGCAATTCCTAGGAGCTAAACTCGCTCTGATACCAATTGTAAGGTTCCTCTCTTCTAAAATGGGAGAAACACTTAAGATAGTCCACTAAGTCTTATCTTGGGAAAAATTTCCTATTCATTGACACCTTGACCCTGTAGAGATTCAAGGATACGATTCATAGGTATGACCTAGTTCTATCCCGCAGGGGGAGCGTGATTTTCTAAACATCAAATCACCCATAGGGCAATTGATCATAAATTGGGCAACTACTAGACTTGATTTCTAGAGACAACGCTTTTTTCCTCATCTTTATGCAAGGCACAGCCGCGCTGGCCTAGTCTTCTAGAATAGAGTTGCCCAAGAACCTAATTATCTAGCGTAGGGCTTTCACTTAATCTGTTGGAAAGCTACCCGACTAATCGGGTCCACCCGTCCGTAGGATGGTGCCGTCGAGGCATTCCATCCTCCCACTTTCCACCCTACTCACGCATCAATTTGTTTTCTAATTAATCCTACCACACTGTTTGACATAAATAAACATATTCCTTAATTAAGGCCCTTTTCACAAGGTTTGTTAAAACAGCCTTTTTACACAATGCAATCATGCCAAAGACAAGATATATTTATATAAAAAGTTTGTACATGAGTCAATTCCATATAAGCCAAACTGGCTCTCTTATTCTTTTCCTTTATTCTGCCGATGATCTAGAATTCGGCCTTCCAGCCTCTACATGTTGGGCAAAACCCTACGGGACCATACACCTCATCGCTGGCCTATCGCCCTCTCAGGCTCCATCGCTTGATCCTCCCGCCCCTCAGAGGGATGTCTGCGCACTAGGGTGGGCTTATTTACCGCACTAGCCTGGGCCCTCAGAACTAGGCAGCCTCATAATCTCTCGCCTCAATCGGCGATCCTTATTCTCCCAAAGGTATGAGGGATACCTTGGGTCATTCTCGGGCTTTGCTAATGACGCCGCTCGGCTACACAAGCACGGAACGGAGTTAGCGTTGAAGCCAAAAAAAATCTTGAATTCTAAAGATAACAACTTCAAAGCAATTTATTTAAATAGAGCATTCACAATTCATGAAGATAACAATTTCAATGCAATTTATCGAATACAGCATCACATAATTCGCAACTTCATACAATTTTTATGTCGTCATTTTGAAAGGAAAAGATACCATTCATTAACACTAATTTAAGGAAAATCTCTTCTTTTAAAAAATTAACCAAGCTAACCTGGCCACCATTTCCTTGAGGAGCTTGAAAAGGGAGGGTTGGAGCCGCGTTGGGGGCATCTTCCCCCATCTCGTTGTTACGTGCTCCTCTTGAGGCGATATTTTGACGTCTCCGAGAAGAGGCCATCTTAGGCGTCGCCTTGTAGAGCTCTCATCGTATGAGCAAAAGAGTATGACGCACGAACCCTTGCTTAAGGCAAAAAAACCCTTATTAAAGTCTACGCAAATGGGGGGGATTGTGAGATGTCCTTAAGGCTAAAAACGTGGAGAGGGCTGTAAGGGGCTGCTGGAAACTGTGAGGGGCTGCTGTATGTCTCTTCACACGGGGGGGAGAAGAGTTAAGGACACTGGCTCCTAGCAAGAGGGGGATGGAGGAAAATTGGCTTATTTGAAAAGAGGCAAATGAGGGGGTGTGAGAGGGGTGGCTGCAAGGCGGCTGTACTGCAGCAAGTACGCTTCACAGGGACGGATGGCGGTACGGACGGCGATACAACAGGGCATACGCTACACAGAAATGCGTGCTGCCTGTGGAGCACCCCGGGGATTTATATAGCTGAGGGTTATGAGTACGGGCGCTGCACAAAGCAAGGACGAAAGGACGGTGTACCTTCAAAGGCTATGGATCAATGGCCTGCATGGGTCTAGGGGAAAGGTACGGTGTCGGTTGTCCGGGAAAGGAGTGGTACACATGTACCTTATCTGGTCTGGGGCAGCATGGGTGTCCACGTAAGGATACGTGTGGACTATACAGTGGACGGTCGTCCTTTGGTTCTTGGGCGGCCATCGTACGGGCACCCTAGTTAGTGTGTACGGTCCAAATTTTGGAGCGGGGTACCCAAATTTGGGACGCCCGCCTCGATTTGCGTGCCGAATCACCCCGGGGGGCGATTTTTTTTTTGTCCGGGAGGTTCTCTTGGTCGTAGGGGTTCAGATCGTTCGTCAATCGGATGCCCGGTCGTGCATTTATTAAGGTTTAAAGGTCGCCGTTTTTTAACTAAAATGACTGAAATTTGCGTATAGGCTTGATCCAGTGTCCGTTTTGGATGCTGTAAAATCCTATATTAGGGTAAAATCACGCGTAGATTCCAAATTTGGGCTCAGAATTTAAAGATTCTAAGTAGAAATGACTCAAATAATAAAATCATTGATTTTATACCATAAAAACTCATAATTACATGGACATTTCTTTATTAATGAAGATGGATATGTTACAAATATAAAAAATATATCTTTTATGCATACAAATTATTTATGATAAAAATCACTCTTTTAATATAAAAGGATTTCTTTTATGCATCTATTTATGCATAAAAATCATTTATGATGAAAATCACACTTTTAATATAAAAAAATATCTTTTATGCATACAAATCATTTATGATGAAAATCACTCTTTTAATATAAAAGAATTTCTTTTATGCATCTATTTATGCATAAAAATCATTTATGATGAATATCACACTTTTAATATCTTTTATGCATATGTTTATGCATACAAATCATTTATGATGAAAATCACTGTTTTAATATAAAAGAATTTATTTTATGCATCTAATTTATGCATAAAAGCATTTATGATGAAAATCACACTTTTAATATAAAAAATATATCTTTTATGCATACAAAAAATATATTTTTTAATATAAAAAATATATCTTTTATGCATATGTTTATGCATACAAATCATTTATGATGAAAATCACTCTTTTAATATAAAAGAATTTCTTTTATGCATAAAAATCATTTATGATGAAAATCACACTTTTAATATAAAAACAATATCTTTTATGCATATGTTTATGCATACAAATCATTTATGATGAAAATCACACTTTTAATATAAAAAAATATCTTTTATCATCATAAAAATCATTTATGATAAAAGTAACACTTTTATAATAAAAAAATACTCTTTTATGCATACTTTTATGTATAGAAATCAATAATGATAAAAGTAGCACTTTTATAATAAAAAAATATTCTTTTATGCATAAAAATCAACATGATGAAAGTAACTCTTTTGTAATAAAAAAATATACTTTTATGCATTATTTTATGCATAAAAAACAATAATGAAGAAGGTAAAACTTTCATTAAAAAAATATCAATAAGTATCTTTCATAGAATTTAATTCTATTAAAAATCATTCTTTTATAAAAATTAATCAATATGCATCTTTCTATGCATGAATGAAAATGACACTTTTAGAATACTCTAACGATGGGGATTACTCTTTTTGATTAATAAAAGATGAAATTTATTTCACAAATTTTTAGTAAATCTCGCCATAACCTCCTTTATATGGCTGACCATTTTTCAATTTTTAAGTCTCTAAAATTCATTAGAAGTGCACTAAGAGTATTTAAATCATTCTAAAGTAAACATTTTTCTACTTATTTAAGAGAAACATTATGAAAAACTTGATTTTTTTTTCATTAATCATTCATCTAGGATAAAGAATGGTTGGATTTACTAGAGAAGAGAGGGGAATGCCTTTTTGCAATGAGGCATAACATTATTTGATTTTAGAGAAGACAAAAATCATAAGAAAACCATAAAAGAATTTGAAAATAGAAGAATCTCCAACTTACATAGATACTTTGAGAGCTTTCCTTTGGCTTGATGGTTTGAGGGTTCTACTCTTGTTTGAAACAAGAGTGGCCACCAATCTTTTGGAAGAGAGAAGGTCAAAAACTAGTGAATTATGAATAAAATTCACTGTTTTTGGCGCTTGGGAGAGGCAGGGTAACAGTGCAAAACAATATTGAGTTTCAACAAAGGGGAAGGCTTCTATTTATAGGAAAAAGTGAGCTTCTAACCAAGCCAACTAATTCTAGAATTTTCCAGATCAGTTTGGTCAATTTTTGATCATTTTTAGGTCAGTTTTGCTCACTTTTTGGATCTAGTTGAAATAGGAGAGAGGAGAGATAAAAATATCTCATTATTTGGGAGTTTAAAACTCATTCAAGCATGTAAATAGGTGCCTCCTTCATGAGGGGAATTCCCCCATATTGAGGTGTCAAAAATGCATCATTACTTCTAAATATCTCTCTTTTTTAACTATTAACCTTGTCCTAGGTCAACTCTTTTTATTGGGGGATTTTCCTTTTATTCTTCTATTTATCTCCTCCCTACATTTGGATGAATCTTATTGGTCCATAGGAACCTTAATTTAAAATTTCAAAAAATCTTCACCCCCAGGATAATGCCTCTTGAACAGATTATACTTAATTTCTAATGCACCTTCTGAAAATCTTTTTGAACTTCTGTTTCAGGGGAACTTATTTTAATAAGATGAGATATTTTTCTAACCAAAAATATTTAAAAATTGAATTTCCACTCTCTAGAAGGTTTTCTCTCTCTAAGCCAAAACTGGTAGGAAACAAGATCTTTTATATTTCTGAAGAGGGATTTGACTACAGGGGAAGATACTGGACATCCTGAGAGGCTGGGGGAGGAATCTTACACCATGAATAAGCAACGTTACTAGGCTCATTTGAAAGATCATGAAAAGCTTCATCAAAACCCTAAAGAAATGATGATCAATGGTGGCAAGAAAAGGAAGCTCTATTTTCCTCAAAAATTAGACATGTAGAGATGAAGGGGCTAATTAAAAACCTTTTGGATTAGGTAAATATTAATCAAGATTACCACTAATTTTTTTCAATTTTGATCTTCCCTTTTAAATTTTGGGGTGACCTGCTCAGAAATTGGTCCTCAACCAACCCATGACCCCAAAACTGTACCCAAATCAAAATGTAAAATTTTTTGAAATTTTTTGAAATCATGGATCAAAGACAAGGCTTTGATACCACTGTAATGATGGGGAAAAGAAAGAGAGAAGATTGCACTCATAATGGAGTACCACACGCACTCATAATGGAGTACCACATGCACTCAAGATGGAGTACCACATGCACTCAAGGGAGTACCACCATAGCCAAGAAACATGAAGCTCCAAGAAGTATCAATTCATTCATAAGAGTATCTTATTTGACCATGGTTGCAATATTCACTTATATACTAGGTCACCATTTCACACTCATTAATATTGGGCCTCATACTTGACCGGTCATAACCATGACCATGAGTAGGCATACCACGTACACACCCCAATATGAAATTATCGTTTATAACAGATTTGACTGGCTTTAAAACAATCCTTCAATATAAATCATAATATTTCTAATCATCATTTTCTAAAATTTTGAGTCCATTGTATTACAATAATATCCTCTGGACTCTCCGGCGTCCCGCTGAAGACCAGCTGGCCAACAAACAAGATCCAGTATCAAAATTTGGTTCCCAAAAATATTTCCTTTTAGTCCATTCAAAATATTCCTTAACATACGCATGGGTGTCCTAGCAACCGCGAGCCCGTGCATTACCTAGTTAGAACCCTCTAGGATCCTCCTTAGGTGTCCTAGCACTTCACTCAGGGACCGCTTCGTCAGTCCTCGCCCATCGTACCGAAAGCGCACCATTTTAACCGTATCGAGGATGGTCAAGACCTCAATGACAGGCTCTTTGCCGCGAGCGACGTCCCTTGACGACTCCCCGTCGGTTGTTCCAACGAACCTCCTCCTAGAAAAACATAAGCCAAATGCTTCCTCTAGCATTCTGGCGTAAAACAACCCTTTGAATTAAAAAAATAGAGGTTCCAATACAAGTAAAATTCTAATTTGAGATTGGTTCCAAAAACCCTTTTTCCATAATTCCCAGTTTCATAATGAGGATCCTTGATCTCTCATCAGGGTAATCTACCCATCATTCAGTCTGATTGTCCAACTAGATTCTTGGTGACTAGTTTAGTTCCCGTAGTCTAATCTTTGTGATTAGAACTGGAATTAGTCATGAAGTTTTTACTTGATTCAGATCGAGAGATGGACAAGTAGGTTTACTGTCCGTCCCTCTCGTAGTCTAACCAAATTCACTCGGTTTAGTTCTACAAGGATTCCCTTCAGATAAACATCTAGTTTTGGGTAAATATACATTTAGTGATTTTACCAATTAAAATATCCAAAGATATTCTTTATGCCACATAATTTCTCGACCTTAATTCATTAGGTAGAATTATGGTGGAAATTCATCTTTTGACACTAAGATTTAATTCAAATCCCTCTTTTCTTAAATATCATAAAATTTCTTCTTTTAACTAAATACCAATACCTATTTTTTTGAATAAACTTAAAATCCCTCTTTTTCTCATTTAATGAGTGCAATCCAATTATCATGGGAATTCCTCTTTTACCATAAATTAAATGTATCTAAAATTCTTCTTAAAAATTACATAAAAATATCCATTAATTCCATTAAGCTAGAAATTTCACTTTTCTCATTCAAATGATTGAATTCCAAACATGGTGGGAATTCCTCTTTCATCATTTAAATTTATCTATGCAAAAAGATAAATTTAACTAAATTTTCTCTTAAATTTAAATAAAAATCTCTATTAATTCCTTTACAGTAGGAATTACACTTTCCTCATTTAATTATTTGAATTCCAATATGGTGGGACTTCCTCTTTCATCATTTAAACTTATCTATGCAAAAAGATAAATTTAACTAAATTTTCTCTTAAAATTTAAATAAAAATCTCCATTAATTCCTTTACACTAGGAATTACACTTTCCGATGTGGATGTGAATGTGATGTGAATGTGGATTAGATGTGAAGTGACGTAAAGAGATGTGATGTGATGTGAAATATATATGTGGATGTGAAATATATATGTGGATGTGAAGTGATAGATGTGAATGTATGGATAGATGTGGATAGTCGTACACGTGAATGATTGGATGGATGTGGATGAATGAGATGACATGTGTATGAATGAGACATGATGTGGATGTGATGTAATGTGGATGGGATGAATGAGATATGATGTGGATAGATGTGATGTGATGTAATGTGGATAGAATGTGATGGGATGGTGATGAGAATGAATGTGATGGATATGAATGAATGTGATGTGATGGAGATGACGTGATGTGAAATGGATAGATGTGAGTGAATGAGATGTGATGTGAATGAATGAATGAGATGTGATGTGAAATGGATATGATGTAAATTGGGAGAGATGTGAATGGATGATATGTGATGTGAATTAATGTGATGTGATTCCAATATGGTGGGAATTCCTCTTTTATCATTTAAACTTATCTATACAAAAAGATAAATTTAACTAGAATCCTTCTTTAATTTTTAAATAAAATATAAATTATTTTAGCTTCATAATTTTTTTATTACTTCATTGGAATACGTGGATTTCCATTGTCATGGGGATTACTCTTTTAACATAAAAATGGATTACTAGAAATTCCTCTTTTTCCTAATTAACTATTTATGCATAAACATAAAAATCAAATTTTTCATGATTATAATGAGAATCATTCAATTAATCTAGGATGATTAATCCTAGAATATGGTAGGAAGTCCTCTTTTTATATTATGAATGAAAATGATTTATGTGTTAATTTTTCAGAAATTTTGCCATAGCTCCGCTGTTGCTATTACTGATAAATCTCAATAATTTGAAAGCATAAAGTTTAGTAATATCCCTATGATTAGAATAACCATTAATTGGATCAATATCCAATTATGGACTTGATTCTTAATTTTCCATAAATTAAATATCATAAAAGCATTAAAAACCACTTATTTGGCCTCAACTAGACAAGCATAGAAATTACTTTTAGATTAGAGAATTGCTTCATGAGAAGCTTCATTTGAATATAGAATAGGTCATAGGAATGACCATTCTTTGGGGGAGAGAGATAAATGCTTAAAAACATTATAATTTAAGCATAAATGGAAATTTAAACACATAAATGGAAATTTAAACACATAAATGGAAATTTATGTGTTTTATCACTACAATTTCATTAAAGAACTTCAATTGTATTCAAAAGCCATTCAATTTAATGCTTCTCAAGCTTGAGAGGGGTTGAGAAGAGAGAAACATTTGGAGATTAAAGAAAAAAGACCATAAACCACATTTTATCTCCTAGATTGCTTGATTATTTGATCAAAGTAGAGGCCCCCAACCAATCAATTGGTTTGGTATGTTGATGAAGTCTCCAAGGAAGATTGAAGAGAGAGAGAAGCTCCAATCTCTTCAATTTGTAGAGGATTTTTAGAAAATAAGCTTATCTTAGAGTAATATCGGCATAGTTTAGTTCATAGATGAGAATACAAAAGAATGAGGGTCTATTTATAGGTGAGGGAGGCCACTAAATAAGTCCAACTGAGTTCTAGAATTTTCTAGCTTTAGTTTGGCTGAATTTGGACAAGTTTTGGACCAGTTTTGGCTGAATTTGGACAAGTTTTGGAACAGTTTGGCTGAATTTGGACAAGTTTTGGAACAGTTTGGCTTCCTTTTTTATTTGGTTTGATCTAGGAGGAAGGAGAGATAAAAATATCCTATTATTTTTGAGTTTAAAACTCATCCACACATGTGAAATAGGCACCTCCTTGAAGGGCCCCCTTCTCCTTACCAATGTGCCAAAAATGAATGATTACTCTAAAATATCTCTTTTTTTAAATTAATACTTCATAGTTTTTAACTAATAAATCTAGTACTTAGTCAACTCTTCATCTTATGTGGGCATTTACTCATTTTTGGGTATTTTCTTTTATTCTTTGGATTTATCTTATCCTAACACTTGTATTAATCGTATTGGTCCATAGGAACCTTAATCCAAAATTTTCAAAAAATCTTGACCCTTAGGCTAAGGTCTTCTAAATCATTTTTAATTAATTCAAATTGCACCTTGGAAAATCTATTTTGATTTTTTGTTTTAGGGAAACATTTTTTTGATACTTGTAGAATTTATTTATCCAAAAATATCCCAATATTGATTTACCACTCTCTAGAAATTTTTATCTCACTAGGCCAAACAAGGAAAAATAATATTTTCTTGTATTCAGAAACATAGAATGATTACAAGGGATTGAAGTAGAGGCTTATTTGTTATTGAGACTGAGGAGGAATCTTACATCCTCTCCCACTTGAAAAATGCGAGATGTCCTCATCGCCAAAGTGGGGGTAATCCTTCGCCCACTCTTCTTCTTTCTCCCAAGTGGCATCTTCTAGAGGGAAGAACTTCCACTTTACTAAGAATTCTTTGAGGACTTTGCCCCTGAGAATCTTCTCCCGAACGTCAAGGATTTCCTCAGGTTGGAGTACCATCATCTGGCCTGTCGGAGAGATCAATTGTTCATCAATCAAGCATGTGACTCGGGCTAGGTACATACTTCTTAAGCAAACTGACATGGAATACATCATGTACCTTAAGATGGGGAGGTAGAAGAAGTTTGTAGGCTAAATTGCCCACTTTCTTTATGACAGCATATGGTCCATAGTATCTGGGAGAGAGCTTCTTGTACTTTCCTAAGGATAAGGAACTTCTTTTTGGTCGTACTCGAATAAAGACCATATCTGACTCTTCAAACTCTCTCTCTGACCTCTTTTTATCTGCATAAATCTTTTGTCTGTCTTGGGCTGCCTTTATATCTTTACGGATTGATTGCATCTACTGGTCCATGTCATGTCTGGACATTTCAACTCTGATCAATGGGTCAGACCAAGTCAACGGTGTAAGAGGCAATCTTGTCCATACAAAGCTTTGAAAGGACTCATCCCAGTGCTCCGATGATAAGAAGCATTGTAAGCAAATTCAACCAGATGCAGATGACAGCCACTTCTTGGGTTCCCTGCCGCCCCGCAGCATGACCGAAGGATATCTTCTATTACCTGATTCACCCTTTTCGTCTGGCCATCAGTTCTGGGGTGATAGGCTGTGCTGAGATCCAAGAAAGTTCCTACTGCTTTAAAGAACGCAATCCAAAATTTTGATGTGAATTTGTGATCTCTGTCACTTACTATCCTCCTGGGTAAACCATGCAATCTGAAGATCTCCTTAAGGAAAACTCTGGCAACATCCACTGCAGAGTATGTTTCTTTCACTGGAATCAGATGGGCAACTTTGGTTAGTCCATCAACTACCACAAAAATGGAGTTGTAACCTGATTGCACTGAAGGTAATCCAGTTACAAAGTACATACTGATGCATTCCCACTTCATCTGTGGAATGTCTAGAGGCTGCAGTTTCCCTGGCATATTGACTCTTTGGCACATCAAGCATTTCCGTACATGATCAAGTACATCCTTTTTGATTCCTAGCCTAAAGAAGCTTTTCTTCACAGACATATAGGTTTTTATAAACCCTAGATGTCCAGCTATCAAGCTATCATGGGCTTCTCTCAGAATTCTTCCCTTTATTCCCACATCATTGGGGATACATAGCTGATTATTATAATACATGCATCCTTCATCCAGTTTGTATCCAAGAACTCGACTCATTTCCTGAGGAGTCTTGCTTTCCTGCATCAGAAGGGTAGCAATAGGGGCAAAGAATTTGTCCTGCAAGATTTTCTCCTTTGCTTCATTGATCAATGGATTTGACACCACTATTATTGCAAAAGCAAGGAGGCTTTTCTGCTGAGCGCATCTGCAACCACATTTTCTTTCCCCCCCGGCCAATACTTTATTTCAAAATCAAATTCCTGCAGGGTTTGCATCCATCTCCTTTGATGCATGTTGAGATCCCTTTGGGTGAAGATCCACTTCAGACTTTGATGATCTGTCATCATCAAGGTGAACTTTTGTCCCAAAAGATAATGTCTCCACAACTTCAGAGCATACACTACTGAGAGTAACTCCAAGTCATGGACGGCATGATTTCTCTCATGTGTTCTGAGTTTTCTGGATTCATAGGCCATTGCATGACCTTCTTGCATCAGAGCACCACCTAAGGCAAACCCATTGGCATCAGTAACTACCTCAAAGGGTTTGGTAAAATCTGGCAATTTAAGGACAGGGTTGGTTACTAAGGCTGTCTTTAGCTTGTCATCAAAGGCACTCTGACACTACAGTCCACTGAAAAAGTGTACTCTTCTTGATGAGAAGGTTAGTTAAGGGGGATGCTATCTGAGCATACCTAGGTATAAAGATCATATACCATCCAGTCAACCCTAGGAATCCTCTGACTTCCTTTACTGACTTAGGTTTTGGCCATTCTACGACTGCTTGGATCTTTGCGGGGTCAGGAGAAATCCCATCCTTTGACACTATGAATCCCAAGTATTCCACCTGGTCAACCGAGAAAGAACATTTTCTCTTCTTTGCAAAGAGTTGATGTTTCCTTAGGAACATTTGAGATCTATCTTTGTGAACATTTGGGTCCCAATCGATCCAGAAGTTCATCAATCCTAGGAATAGGATACTTATTCTTAATTGTTAATTGATTCAGTCCTCTATAGTAGTCAATATAGAGTCTTAACGTTCCATCTTTCTTCTTTTGAAAGAGAACGGTGCACCCCAAGGTGAGACACTGGGTCTGACGAATCCCTATTCTAACAGTTGTCTTAACTGTTCCTTAAGTTATATGGCTTTAGGGACTGGCATTTTGTATGCACGCTGCTGGGCTACTAGCTGAGCTCCGCCGGGGGTTAATTCGATCTCATGATCTACTTCACGAGATGGAAGCATCTCAGTCAGTTCTTCAGGAAACACATCTGCATACTCACTTAACCACTCTGGTTCTTTAGCCTTGCATTTTATGTCTAATGGATTCATTTTAACGATATACACAGCTTGCCTCTTTTTGAGCCCTTTTAATAATTTGGAAGCCTTGACTAATTGTAGCACTAGGGATCCAAAAATTCTAATTCCTTGAACTTTATTCCTGTGAAGGTCAAGGAAAGAGATGGTTCCTTTGTGACAATGAATGTCAGCCTGATTCTTTTGGAGCCAATCCATTCCAAGGATTCCATCATATATTCCCACGAGTAGGACTCTGAACTGGCATTCTGTTACGTTCCCATCTAGGCTAAATTGAATAAGGTCAGTTCTCAAGGTGAGTGAAAAGAATCTTCCCACCACCACTGGCTAATTCCACTTGCATAGGTTTCCCTAATTTTTGATTTAGGACGACTAATTTATGCAGACATCTTGGGGAAATAAAAGAATGACTACTGCTTGAAATCAATCAAAAGCTTGAATTGCTTACCCTGGTACTCTGCTAGAGTCTGGAGGACTGAGAATTGACGGTTATTCCCCTGATGCTCTATTGCTGCATAGATATGTCCTTTCTCTTCCTCTACTTCCTCAGCTATGGTGACTACTCTGGCTGCTATAGTCTGAGGCGGAACTCTCTCTCTTTGGTTATTCCAATTCTAGGAGGGAGTTTGGAGGTTGCTTTTTGCATGGTGGGGGGCTGCAGTTGAGCTGGCACTCTTCTTGGGTTACCCTGATTCTGGCGCGGGGGACCCTGATTGGACTTAAATGAAGGAGTCAATCTCTGAACTCTGGGACCCTGGCTTCCTTGGCCCACTGAAGGAGATGGGCAATCCTTGAGTTGGTGCCCAAATCCCTGACATCCGAAGCATTTGTTCTCGCTTCGAAGCTCTTCCCTTTGCATTCTAGAGAGAGCCGGAGTTCCTGAGAATGTACTTTGGGGGAAAGGTCTTCCTTCATTTCTAAAGCTTCCTATCTCCACATTCTGGTTTAGGACCTTGGTGTCTCTTTGGAGGCGAAAAGTTGGAAGAACTTCCCGGTGTTTGAAATCTTTTAAAGGATGAGGGAGCTGGCTTTGGCGGTACTTTCACGATGAAGGCTTTCGCAAAGTCCTTCGCCATTCTGACATCTTCTGCCATGGACATTGGCTTGGCATTCTTGACCAGTGTGTCCTCCAAGGGATCGTTCATTCCCCGAATGAACCTGGCCATGAGTTGCTCTTCATCTAGAGGTGGTGAATATTTGAGTAGAAGAGCGAAGGCCTGGTGATATTCCTCGATGGTTTTGCTCCCCTGCTTTAGCTCTAAGAATTCATTCATTTTGGTTTCCAAAAACCCAGGGGGACAAAATCTCTTCCTCAAATAGGTTTTAAGGTCGTTCCAGGACTTAGTATTCCTGTCCAGAGACAGTTGGTGTCACAATGGTTCCTCCATGCCACCCTGGCTATTTCCACTTTTTTTAGCCTGGCGAGAGCCATTTTGCTTTGCTCATTATAGCATGTGACGCCAAAATATTCTTCCATAGCTTCCACCAATTTCTCCACAGCCTCGCCTAGGTTCTCCCCTTCTCTTTGAAGGGTCTTGGCTGAGTTCTATGAAGAGCTTTGCAAACGTCGAGGTCAAGCTCATCATCTTCAGAGAGAGGGTCTGCTGGGCTGATGGCCACAGTTTCCTTCTCTCATGATTCTGCCAAAAATGATATATTATTAAATTTTTATTTTGATATCATCCACGAGATCCTAAGACTTAAGGGATTCGGAAAACAATTTATTAAACAAGATAAATGATCTTATTGGAGATCTATGACATAAGTCTGGTAACAGATTTTTCTTTATTAGATCGTCCATAAACAATCACTTATACAACAGGGAATTTTTCTCCAAAAAATATTTCTTTATTTATATAAAAGTTGCACTATGTACATAGTCTCATCGGGAGACGCATAAGACGGCAGTACTGGGCCATAGCCATGCCCTGATACAAACGTTCACTTACTGCCAAGGGAGCTATTATCTTCTCCTTAGGAATAAAGCAACTAAGGAGTCTGTAGATTTGGCATGAAAGTATGAAATTTCGAGGTGTTGAATGATATAGAATGACACCATGTACCTTTTTCAACTTTATCAGAATCATGGCCAATGAGAGGTTCTGCCTCAGCATTGCATGTCGGTCCACAAGAGGCATGGACATACTGCCCTGCAAACCACTTATGCTGTCGTCTCTTCGCTGGGTCAGGAAAATATAAATCCTCAAAATGGCATGCGAGTCTGACTCGGCTTGTTCGAGTTGTAGCGGAAGAGATGAGATGTTCGAAGGCGAACGCAGTCATGTCTTGTGACTAGGTGAGGTCGGCAATACCAGATAAGTATGGAACTTCCATCTTAAAAAAATAATTTCTTTGATTAAAAATTCTTTATTAATGAGACTTACGAAATGAAAATACATTATGAAAAATGCTTTTTTTGAGTTTTTGTTATCATTTTTTGATAAGAATTTGTTTATCCTTATTAGCTTTCAACAAAGCTTTGATACCAGCTGTGGGGTCCCTGCCCCCTCCGCGGTGCACCTGTCGTCTCGACAGCGGAAGCAGCGTCGGCCTCGCGCGCGGGGCGGGGATCCACACTTGGGGCCTCGCCCGCGGATGTCCGGGACGAGAGGCTAGCTCGGGTGGTCCCTCCGAGACCGGGCTGCCGGAAGACTCCCCTCGCCCGGAAGGCACGGGCGATTCCTCCATGGGAAAATCTTCTTAACGGGGAAATACTCTGACCAGTCAAAGTCTTAACTAGTTAAACTGATTTGACCAAACCTGAAGTCACATAGTCAGATCAAGAGACTTGCACTTGGTCCATGGAATCACCACTTTTTTCCTCATTTTACGAGGCACAGCCACCGCGCTGATCCCCTCCCACAGAACAAGGTCTTCTCAGGATTTAAACTAATTAACGTAACTAATTATATCTAGTTGTTTCTCAGGAATCCTCCGATCCAGCCTACCCGGCCCATGGGTTATTAGCCAACCACCCGACCACTGTATTGGTGGGATTCCTTTATAAAGATTTGGTTGTGTTTTTGCTCGGGTACCGAGAAGAAGAGTTCCTAGGCCACCTAGCCAGCGATTCATGCAAAAATTAAGGAAGGCATACCACGTACACACTCAATGTGAAAGTACCGTTTATAACAGATTCGACTGGCTTTAAAATAATCCTTCAATAGAAATCGTAATATTTCTGATCATCATTTTCCAAAATTTCGGGTCCATTGTATTACAATAATATCCTCTGGACTCTCTGTTGAAGACCAGTTGGCCAAGCAACGAGATCCAGTATCAAAATTTGGTTCCCAAAAATCTTTCCTTTTAGTCCATCCAAAATCTTCCTCGACGTACGCATGGGTGTCCTAGCAACCGCGAACCCATGCATCGCTTGGTCTCAGAACCCTCTAGGATCCTCCTTACGTGTCCTAGCACCTCACTCAGGGACCGCTTCGTCGGGGGGGGGGGGGGGGGGTCACTCATAATATGTAAGGTGAGTTCAACAGAAGGGGTTTTTTAAATCCCTTTTTTTACACATTTTTTAGATACAGAAGGGTACCATTTAAAGGGGGTATTTATAGATTGAATAGAAAAAGGGTGTGTTTTATTCATGAAAAATTTATAGATAAGGGATTTTCTAATTAGGCCTTGAATGCATGTGATATAGAGAGTTTACATATAGTGAAATCCCCAAGATGCCAAATACTATAAACAAGTGTGGTTTGTGCTCTAGTAAAGATTTACTATAAACCAAAATATCATCAATAAAATCCACCATAAATTTACCCATGAATGGCCTAAAGACATCATCCATTAACATAATAAATGTGGTTGGCACATTAGTAAGCCTGGTATAACAAGATACTCATAATGACCAAAACGAGTATGAAAGCAATCTTAGATACATCTTTGTCTTTAATACAAATTTGATCATATCCACTTTTTAAATCTATCTTACTGAAGGCCTTAGCTCCACATAGAGTGTCTGTCAAATTATCAATATTGATGTTTTACAATAAGTTTATTCAAGACTCTCTAATCATCAATACACATTCAATAAGAACCTTCTTTCTTTTGAACTAGCAAAACTAGAGATGCGAATGGTGAGAAACTATAGCGAATGTGTCCTTTCACTAGGTACTCCTCAATCACTATAGCGAATGTGTCCTTTCACTAGGTACTCCTCAATCACTATAGCGAATGTGTCCTTTCACTAGGTACTCCTCAATCACTATAGCGAATGTGTCCTTTCACTAGGTATTCCTCAATCACTATAGCGCATGTGTCCTTTCACTTTAGGTACTCCTCAATCACCTTCAACACCTTGTTCTCCTTGACCAAACTCATCCACTACGGAGGTCTATTGACTGTAGATGCATTGAACACAAGCTCTATTTGATGCTCCACATTTTTGTGTGGAGGCAAAGAAGAGGGAAGGCTGATTTTAAAACAACAAAAGATACCATCAAAATTTTATCTTGCAAAGATTTTGTGGCATTACAAGTTGGAGTTCCACTTTCATCATGTGTGTCTATAACACTTAGAACTTTTTGAACCCAACCTAAAAAGAGAGATTTACAAGATATTCTTAGCATTTATATAGCAGTAATTAATGCATTCTTGGGTAGATTTGGCTAACCTTTTATGTTATGCATCCTTCCCTCATGCATAAATTGATAGACATGCGTTTTGAAGTCGATAAGAGGTTTCTTTTGTGCATGGAATTAATGCCCTAGCACAACATCAAAACATGCTAGTCGAGTAATATCAAAGTTGAGCTCCTCAAAGTAGGATTAATGGTGAGACCAAGAGTTACAACCTGTTGATCCTAAACCTCTATTCCTTTACCATCAGTTAGCTCAATTGTATAATACTGATATGGCAAGATTTGAGTTTTCAACTTTAACTTCTTGACAAATTGAGAACTAACCACATTATGGCTAGAGCTTTTATAGAATAGTACCTTGATTGTTACCCTTCAGTCACATGACAATAAGTTTTGTAACCGAAAACTGATAACTCGCTCCGAAGATAAGATTGTATCTGCAACAACCGTGGGTACTCGTTTCTCAATTGACACACTGAGAGTATCCTAGTAAAATGTTGGGGTGTCTGCTCTAGAGTATCCTCCTCGAGATCATCCCCGTGATCTAAATTGTAAGATTCCTCCCCCAACCCCTTTTTGATGTCTAGTATCTTCCCCTGTAATCAACCCTCTTCAGAAATATAAAGACCCTGTTGCTAACTATTTTAGCCTAGAGAGAGAAAAATTATTCTAGAGAGAGAATATTCAGATTTTGAATATTTTTGGATAGAAAAATATCTCTTATAATTCAGATGAGTTCCCCTGAAACAGAAATTTAAAAAGAATTTTCCAATGTGCAATTGGAATTAATTGGAAATAGGTATAAAGAACCTTAGTCTAAGGGTCTAGATTTTCAGAAATCTTTAGACTATGGTCCAATTAAGGTTCCTATGGGCCAATAGCATCAATCCATGTGTAGGGAAGAGATAAATCCAAATTTGTAAAAAGAAGATACCCAAAAATGAGTAAATGCTCACATAAGATGAAGAGTTGAAAATGTACAAGGTTTATTAGTAAAAAACTATGAGCAATATTAAAATGATGCCATTATGACACATATGTAAGGAAGGGGAATTCTTTAAAGGAGGTGCATATTTCACATAAGATGAAGAGTTGAAAATGTACAAGGTTTATTAGTAAAAAACTATGAGCAATATTAAAATGATTCCATTATGACACATATGTAAGGAAGGGGAATTCTTTAAAGGAGGTGCATATTTCACATAAGATGAAGAGTTGAAAATGTACAAGGTTTATTAGTAAAAAACTATGAGCAATATTAAAATGATTCCATTATGACACATATGTAAGGAAGGGGAATTCTTTAAAGGAGGTGCATATTTCACATAAGATGAAGAGTTGAAAATGTACAAGGTTTATTAGTAAAAAAAACTATGAGCAATATTAAAATGATTCCATTATGACACATATGTAAGGAAGGGGAGTTCTTTAAAGGAGGTGCATATTTCACATGCTTGAATGAGTTTTAAACTCATAAAAATTGAGATATTTCATCTCTCCTCTCTCCTCATTTAAGTCTAGTTCCAAAAAGTTAGCTTAACTGACCTAAAATGGTCAAATATTGACCAAACTGATTTAGAAAATTCTAGAATCAGTTTGTTTGGTTAGGAGCTCAATTTTTCCTATAAATAGAAGCCTCCCCCTTGTTGAAAAAGATATAGTGTTTATGCATCGTTACTCTACTCCACCTAAGCCAAGAACTGTGAATTCATTTAATAATTCACTAGTTTTTGGAGCTTCCCTCTTTCTTCAATCCCCATTAGTGGCTCCATCAACATACTTAACCAATTGATTGGTTGGGGGCCTCTACCGTGAACAAAGAATCAAGCAAGTTGTAAGGTAATTAGTGAATATTGATCTTTCTATAATTTCTCAATGTTTCTCTCTTCTCAACCCCTCTCAAGCTTGAGAAGTTTAATTGGTATGGTTTTTTTTAAATGCTATTGAAGTTTGAATAGTAGTGAAGAGTTACATAATTTAATAAATGCTATTGAAGTTAATTTTCATTTATGTTTAAATTCTAATGATTCTTATGTAAATTCTCTCTCTCACTCAAGAAATGGTTATACTCATGACCCGTTCTCAATCCAAATCAAGCTTTCATAAAGCTTTTCCTTAACCCAAGATTAAGCTATGCTTGAGGCCAAATTAATGGCTTTTTCTTATGCTTTTAGTTTATGTATATTGATGATTCAATCCATTATGGATTAAGGATCCAATTAGAGAATCATTTTAATTATTTCCTTAATGATAAGCTTTATCCCTTCGAAAAATTGAGATTTATCAGTCATAGCAGCGGAGCTATGGCAAAATTTTTATAAAAATTATGCATAAAAAATTTTCATTCAAAGCATAAAAAGAGGACTTCCTACCATATTCTAGGAATCATCATCCTAGATTAATTGAAAGAATTTCATTATAATCATGGAGAAATTAAATTTTAATATTATGCATAAAGGATAAATTTTTATATCAAAAGTGTTATTTTTACCATTTTTATTTCATGCATAGAAGTATGCATAATGGATAAATTTTTATATCAAAAGTGTTATTTTTATCATTTTTATTTTCATGCATAGAAGTATGCATAATGGATAAATTTTTATATCAAAAGTGTTATTTTTATCATTTTTATTTTCATGCATAGAAGTATGCATAAAGGATAAATTTTTATATCAAAAGTGTTATTTTTATCATTTTTATTTTCATGCATAGAAGTATGCATAAAGGATAAATTTTTATATTAAAAGTGTTACTTTTATCATTTTTAATTTTCATGCATAGAAGTATGCATAAAGGAAAATTTTTTTATATCAAAAGTGTTACTTTTATCATTTTTTATTTTTCATGCATAGAAGTATGCATAAAGGAAAATTTTTTATATAAAAAGTGTTACTTTTAGCATTTTTAATTTTCATGCATAGAAGTGTGCATAAAGAAAAATTTTTTATATCAAAAGTGTTACTTTTATCATTTTTAATTTTCATACATAGAAGTATGCATAAAGGAAAATTTTTATATCAAAAGTGTTACTTTTATCATTTTTAATTTTCATGCATAGAAGTATGCATAAAGGAAAATTTTTATATCAAAAGTGTTACTTTTATCATTTTTAATTTTCATGCATAGAAGTATGCATAAAGGAAAATTTTTATATCAAAAGTGTTACTTTTATCATTTTTAATTTTCATGCATAGAAGTATGCATAAAGGAAAAATTTTTATATCAAAAGTGTTACTTTTATCATATTGGATTTCATGCATATAGGTATGCATAAAAGATATTCTTTTTATACTAAAAGTGTGATTTTCCTCATAAATGGATTTTATGCTTAACTTAGATGCATAAGAGAAATTCTTTTATTCTAAAAGTATAATTCCCTACCAAATTGAAATTATGCATAAGAAGATGCATAAAAGATTGATTTTAATTTCGAAAGTGTTAGTCTCCTTAAATGGAATTTAGGTATAAATAAATGTGTAGAGAAATCTTATATCAAATATAAGAATTCTCTTTTTTTAAAGAAAAGATATGAAATGTGATAAGATGTGATAAGAGGTGTATGAGATGTGATAAGAATTGATAAGATGCGTATGGAAGGTGATAGGATGTGATAAGAGGTGTATGAGATGTGATAAGAATTGATAAGATGCGTATGGAAAGTGATAGGATGTGATAAGAGGTGTATGAGATGTGATAAGAATTGATAAGATGCGTATGGAAAGTGATAGGATGTGATAAGAGGTGTATGAGATGTAAAAAGATGTGTATGAGATGTGATAAGATTTGATAAGATGCGTATGGAAAGTGATAAGATGTGATAAGAGGTGTATGAGATGTGATAAGATGTGTATGAGATGTGATAGAATGTGTTAAGATGAGTTAGGATGTGTTAAGATGTATATGGGATGTGTTAGGACGAGAATGGATGTAATATGGTTGTATGAATGTGATGTGGATGTATACATGTAGATGTATATGTATGAATGTGAATGTTGATGTGGATGTGGATGTATGGATGTAGATACGGATGTGTACGTATGTATGTAGATGTATATGTATGAATGTGAATGTTGATGTGGATGTGGATGTATGGATGTAGATACGGATGTGTATGTATGTATGTGGATGTGTATGTATGAATGAGGATGTAAAAATGGACGTATGTATATAGATGTGGATGTATGGATGTATGTATGTAGATGTGGATGTATGGATGTGATTGTGAATGAAGAGGTGGATGTGAATGTATGGATGTAGATACAGATGTGGATGTATGTATGTAGATGTGGATGTATGGATGTGATTGTGAATGAAGAGGTGGATGTGAATGTATGGATGTAGATACGGATGTGGATGTATGTATGTGAATGTGGATGTATGAATGAGGATGTGAAAAATGGATGTATGCATGTGAATGTGGATGTATGAATATGAATGTGGATGTGTGGATGTGGAAATGGAGGTATGGATGTATGAATGTAGATGTGGATGTATGCATGTAGATGCGTATGTATGAATGTGAAATTGGATGTATGATGTGGACGTACGAACATGGATATGTATGTAGAATAATGAATATGAAGATGTATGTGAGATAATGTAGTCTATATGAGTGAATGGATGAGAACGAGTACACACTGAATGGAATGTGGAATAAGTAATGTGGTCCGAGAGTGGATAATATGGAAAGAAAAGAGTTCGTTATAGAAACTGTATTTGTGACTGTTTGTAAATGACTGTTTTATGTCAAGAATGCTGGAGAAGCATTTTGACCGTCTTAAGGATTAAGGTCATGAAGACTGAACTGATAAAGTTGCAACTGCTGACGGAGAGTCAATGGAGGACGTCTCGCGTAGCAAGGTCGATCGAGGTCTTGACCAGCCTCGGCTCGATTTAAATGGTGAGCTTCCGGTACGATGGATGAGGGACCAAGGAAGCGGCCTATGAGTGAAGCGCTAGGTCACCTGCGAAGGATCCTAGAGGGTGCTGACCATACGGTGCTCGGGCTCTGGGTCGCCGAAGATACCCACACGTGCGTCGTGGAAGATATTGGAACAAGGAGTAAGAGTTGTTTTCTGAAACCGGGCATGGATCTGGTTGATTGACCTTGCTGGTCCTCAACAGATGAGTCCATGGCTCTTTTATATGGATCTGTGGGTTGATCTTGCTGATCTTCCACGGAGATTCCATTCTATTATATGAATATATTGCCGGTTACTATGAGCTAGGAACTATGGAAAAGGCCCCTGAGAGAACAGGTGGTGAGCGTTCTGGTTGCCAATGATGCCATAAGTACACCGATGAAAGAATGGCTGGAAATAAGGATTCAACCAGAGACTTTGAGGATTGTCATCAGTGACATAATGGTTTTATTAAAGGATTGTTTTAAAGCTAGTTGATGCTAAGAAAAAGGCAATTTCATATTGGGTGTGTAAGTGGTATGACTAGTTTTATGTTTGCATGAACTTCCGGCTAGGGAGCCTTGGAACTCTTTTCCTTGGTACCCGGGACAAAACCTAACCAAATTTCAAATTGGATCCCATCACTACAGTGGTTGGGCGGTTGGCTAACCCATGGGATCGGATGGGGTTAGGCTGGACTGATGGATCCGTAAATCGAGATTTAATTTCTATTATTACGATAGATGAAGTAAATCCCGGATAGAAATTGTTCTATGGATAGGAATCAACGGCTGTGCCTCTTGATGGGGAAAAAAGCGTTGATCCCAATGATCCAAGTGCAAGTTCTTCCTTGATTTGACCAAGTACCGTTAAAGGTGCAGTCAGATCAGTTTGATCAGTAATGATCTTGACTACGTTAGAGTAAAGAGTTATCCTGGTGGAATCGCCCGTGCTTTCCGGGTAAAGGAAGTTTTTCCGGTTTCGGTTTTGGACAAACCGACGGATTAGTCTCTTGTCCGGATATCCGTGGGCGAGGCCCCGAGTGTGGGACCCCTGTCCCGCGCGAGAAGTGCTACTTCCGCTGCTAGTACCCAAATCTGTTGCTCGGTGGGAACAGGGGGATCTCACAGTTGGTATCAGAGCATTTGGTTAATAAAGATCAATTGAGAAGACAAATAGGTCAGAAATTTATCAAGAAACACAAAAAGGTTGTAATTGTGTGATATAATTCATACAATTTGATATTCAAATTGAAATTCGTAATTTAGTAATTGGGTCTTCAGATGGAAGTACCGCAATTATATAGAATCCTTGACTTGCTTGAGGCCTAGACATGATGGTATTTACCTTATAATTCCAAGGGCCGTGACTATCCGTATATACCGAGAGTATAACTGCAGCTCTTTACTGACAGTATATACGAGTAAATCTAAGACTTGAAATTATAAGCGTTAATGCTATCCAGATGATGAATTTGAATGTGGTTGATATGATTTTTAATTCTGTTTGGGAACTGATGAATTGATTGGGATTCTGATTGAAAAATGATGATTTTTGAAATTTAGTTGAAATATAATAACTTGAGCAAAACCGCAATGAGGATGAATGGGACGAGTCCCTGTAATGATAAATGATGATAATGATTTCAACAAATCACTATGAGATTAGTGGATTGTGCTGTCAAAGTACTACTGTTAACACTTGACTCGGTATATCAAGTTAAGGGATGACAAATTGAAAACTTGCTTGACTGAAATTCCCGTGGAGGAATGTTCAGAAAGAAAAAATTTCGATCTGATGGACCATTATCGTGTTAAAGATATGAATGATATGATCTGAAATGAATTTATTTAATGATGAGTTCTATATAAGGGATATTTATCCCCGTATTCTGTTGGGTTGACCAGAATATAAGGAACCCTAGAATAAATTGGATCTTAAGAAAAAGAGTTGTCCTCTACTTGGCGAGATGAGGACATCTCGCACTTTTTTAAGTGGGGTAGAATGTAAGATTCCTCCCCAGCCTTCGAGGCATACAGGAGTAAGAATCTCCCTTTTTGATCTTAAAATTATTCCCTCTCAAAAATAAAAGAAAGATTCTGTTTAAAAAAAGGAAGACCCTTTCCCTAGAATACTTCTCAAGAGTCACGCTGTTTTAAGGATTCAGAACAATGAGTTCAGAAGTGAAAATCGGTGTTTTGGATACCAAGGTTTTGGTCTTCATTTGAGTACGGCACAAAAGAAGTTCTTTATCTATTGGGGAGTTTAAGAAGTTATCCCCCAGATATTGTGAGCCTTATCTGACTTCAAAGAAAGTAAGTGACTTAGCTTACAAGCTTCTTTTATCTCCTCATCTCAAAGTTCTTAATGCCTTCTATAGAAAATTGTGCCAAACCCAAATCATGGAAAGATGGTAAAACTTCAGTGGCAAGCTACCGTTGGCTTCTAAGTTACGCTAGCTCCTTCCTTTATATAAGTCGTAACTTTTACTTGTCGCTCACAGTAATCTTACTCCCATCGATCTCCTTTCTTCCTAATCTCCTTCATGGCTTGGCAACAAGAATTAGTTTTATCCATAATGATTCCTCACCTTCAAGACGCAAGTGAGTCTGTGAAGAAGGATTTTATAGAACAGTATGAGCGCTCACTTTTCCCTCACTTGGGAACTTCTGTAGCGCAGACCAAATGGCGGACCTATCAAGACATAACTAGGGTAACACCCTGGGGTCAGCTGCACTTTCGTAACAATATCCGCTTGGCCATGGTTATTGAAGCTTTGGGTTTGGGTCCCCGATACTACTGCGTCATGAGATCAAGGCATCCTGGGTTTTCTGAGCGGGTCTTCTTACTGGCGTGTTTTCTTCCTCATGAGAAGATATGCCTTTACCCCGTTTTTGGCTTGCCTCTCAGAGGTCCTTTTGTTAGAACACCTCATACCACTGAGATAGGCGCAGCAATAACCCACAGAATCATTCCCATAGATGAGTTACCTTATACTTGTGCAGCTTGTGAGGACTGCTTTTGTGACCATATGATGGACGGGCTTATGGAAGTGTAAAGAGTTCCTCTATCTTTACTGTATAAGTTCCGAGAATGAATAAAGTTTAAATCTTGTTCGTATTTTGAATCTTGCTCTCTTTAAGACTTATCTTGGTGGTTAATCTTGATTAAAATTTTTCTCTAAGTCTCATATTCGTGAATCTTGCGAAATTATCACAAGTTGCGAGATGAGGACATCTCGCGTTTTTTAAGTGGGGTAGAATGTAAGATTCCTCCCCCAACCCCTTTTTGATGTCTAGTATCTTCCCCTGTAATCAACCCTCTTCAGAAATATAAAGACCCTGTTGCTAACTATTTTAGCCTAGAGAGAGAAAAATTATTCTAGAGAGAGAATATTCAGATTTTGAATATTTTTGGATAGAAAAATATCTCTTATAATTCAGATGAGTTCCCCTGAAACAGAAATTTAAAAAGAATTTTTCAATGTGCAATTGGAATTAATTGGAAATAGGTATAAAGAACCTTAGTCTAAGGGTCTAGATTTTCAGAAATCTTTAGACTATGGTCCAATTAAGGTTCCTATGGGCCAATAGCATCAATCCATGTGTAGGGAAGAGATAAATCCAAATTTGTAAAAAGAAGATACCCAAAAATGAGTAAATGCTCACATAAGATGAAGAGTTGAAAATGTACAAGGTTTATTAGTAAAAAACTATGAGCAATATTAAAATGATGCCATTATGACACATATGTAAGGAAGGGGAATTCTTTAAAGGAGGTGCATATTTCACATAAGATGAAGAGTTGAAAATGTACAAGGTTTATTAGTAAAAAACTATGAGCAATATTAAAATGATTCCATTATGACACATATGTAAGGAAGGGGAATTCTTTAAAGGAGGTGCATATTTCACATAAGATGAAGAGTTGAAAATGTACAAGGTTTATTAGTAAAAAACTATGAGCAATATTAAAATGATTCCATTATGACACATATGTAAGGAAGGGGAATTCTTTAAAGGAGGTGCATATTTCACATAAGATGAAGAGTTGAAAATGTACAAGGTTTATTAGTAAAAAAAACTATGAGCAATATTAAAATGATTCCATTATGACACATATGTAAGGAAGGGGAGTTCTTTAAAGGAGGTGCATATTTCACATGCTTGAATGAGTTTTAAACTCATAAAAATTGAGATATTTCATCTCTCCTCTCTCCTCATTTAAGTCTAGTTCCAAAAAGTTAGCTTAACTGACCTAAAATGGTCAAATATTGACCAAACTGATTTAGAAAATTCTAGAATCAGTTTGTTTGGTTAGGAGCTCAATTTTTCCTATAAATAGAAGCCTCCCCCTTGTTGAAAAAGATATAGTGTTTATGCATCGTTACTCTACTCCACCTAAGCCAAGAACTGTGAATTCATTTAATAATTCACTAGTTTTTGGAGCTTCCCTCTTTCTTCAATCCCCATTAGTGGCTCCATCAACATACTTAACCAATTGATTGGTTGGGGGCCTCTACCGTGAACAAAGAATCAAGCAAGTTGTAAGGTAATTAGTGAATATTGATCTTTCTATAATTTCTCAATGTTTCTCTCTTCTCAACCCCTCTCAAGCTTGAGAAGTTTAATTGGTATGGTTTTTTTTAAATGCTATTGAAGTTTGAATAGTAGTGAAGAGTTACATAATTTAATAAATGCTATTGAAGTTAATTTTCATTTATGTTTAAATTCTAATGATTCTTATGTAAATTCTCTCTCTCACTCAAGAAATGGTTATACTCATGACCCGTTCTCAATCCAAATCAAGCTTTCATAAAGCTTTTCCTTAACCCAAGATTAAGCTATGCTTGAGGCCAAATTAATGGCTTTTTCTTATGCTTTTAGTTTATGTATATTGATGATTCAATCCATTATGGATTAAGGATCCAATTAGAGAATCATTTTAATTATTTCCTTAATGATAAGCTTTATCCCTTCGAAAAATTGAGATTTATCAGTCATAGCAGCGGAGCTATGGCAAAATTTTTATAAAAATTATGCATAAAAAATTTTCATTCAAAGCATAAAAAGAGGACTTCCTACCATATTCTAGGAATCATCATCCTAGATTAATTGAAAGAATTTCATTATAATCATGGAGAAATTAAATTTTAATATTATGCATAAAGGATAAATTTTTATATCAAAAGTGTTATTTTTACCATTTTTATTTCATGCATAGAAGTATGCATAATGGATAAATTTTTATATCAAAAGTGTTATTTTTATCATTTTTATTTTCATGCATAGAAGTATGCATAATGGATAAATTTTTATATCAAAAGTGTTATTTTTATCATTTTTATTTTCATGCATAGAAGTATGCATAAAGGATAAATTTTTATATCAAAAGTGTTATTTTTATCATTTTTATTTTCATGCATAGAAGTATGCATAAAGGATAAATTTTTATATTAAAAGTGTTACTTTTATCATTTTTAATTTTCATGCATAGAAGTATGCATAAAGGAAAATTTTTTTATATCAAAAGTGTTACTTTTATCATTTTTTATTTTTCATGCATAGAAGTATGCATAAAGGAAAATTTTTTATATAAAAAGTGTTACTTTTAGCATTTTTAATTTTCATGCATAGAAGTGTGCATAAAGAAAAATTTTTTATATCAAAAGTGTTACTTTTATCATTTTTAATTTTCATACATAGAAGTATGCATAAAGGAAAATTTTTATATCAAAAGTGTTACTTTTATCATTTTTAATTTTCATGCATAGAAGTATGCATAAAGGAAAATTTTTATATCAAAAGTGTTACTTTTATCATTTTTAATTTTCATGCATAGAAGTATGCATAAAGGAAAATTTTTATATCAAAAGTGTTACTTTTATCATTTTTAATTTTCATGCATAGAAGTATGCATAAAGGAAAAATTTTTATATCAAAAGTGTTACTTTTATCATATTGGATTTCATGCATATAGGTATGCATAAAAGATATTCTTTTTATACTAAAAGTGTGATTTTCCTCATAAATGGATTTTATGCTTAACTTAGATGCATAAGAGAAATTCTTTTATTCTAAAAGTATAATTCCCTACCAAATTGAAATTATGCATAAGAAGATGCATAAAAGATTGATTTTAATTTCGAAAGTGTTAGTCTCCTTAAATGGAATTTAGGTATAAATAAATGTGTAGAGAAATCTTATATCAAATATAAGAATTCTCTTTTTTTTAAAAAAAGATATGAAATGTGATAAGATGTGATAAGAGGTGTATGAGATGTGATAAGAATTGATAAGATGCGTATGGAAGGTGATAGGATGTGATAAGAGGTGTATGAGATGTGATAAGAATTGATAAGATGCGTATGGAAAGTGATAGGATGTGATAAGAGGTGTATGAGATGTGATAAGAATTGATAAGATGCGTATGGAAAGTGATAGGATGTGATAAGAGGTGTATGAGATGTAAAAAGATGTGTATGAGATGTGATAAGATTTGATAAGATGCGTATGGAAAGTGATAAGATGTGATAAGAGGTGTATGAGATGTGATAAGATGTGTATGAGATGTGATAGAATGTGTTAAGATGAGTTAGGATGTGTTAAGATGTATATGGGATGTGTTAGGACGAGAATGGATGTAATATGGTTGTATGAATGTGATGTGGATGTATACATGTAGATGTATATGTATGAATGTGAATGTTGATGTGGATGTGGATGTATGGATGTAGATACGGATGTGTACGTATGTATGTAGATGTATATGTATGAATGTGAATGTTGATGTGGATGTGGATGTATGGATGTAGATACGGATGTGTATGTATGTATGTGGATGTGTATGTATGAATGAGGATGTAAAAATGGACGTATGTATATAGATGTGGATGTATGGATGTATGTATGTAGATGTGGATGTATGGATGTGATTGTGAATGAAGAGGTGGATGTGAATGTATGGATGTAGATACAGATGTGGATGTATGTATGTAGATGTGGATGTATGGATGTGATTGTGAATGAAGAGGTGGATGTGAATGTATGGATGTAGATACGGATGTGGATGTATGTATGTGAATGTGGATGTATGAATGAGGATGTGAAAAATGGATGTATGCATGTGAATGTGGATGTATGAATATGAATGTGGATGTGTGGATGTGGAAATGGAGGTATGGATGTATGAATGTAGATGTGGATGTATGCATGTAGATGCGTATGTATGAATGTGAAATTGGATGTATGATGTGGACGTACGAACATGGATATGTATGTAGAATAATGAATATGAAGATGTATGTGAGATAATGTAGTCTATATGAGTGAATGGATGAGAACGAGTACACACTGAATGGAATGTGGAATAAGTAATGTGGTCCGAGAGTGGATAATATGGAAAGACAAGAGTTCGTTATAGAAACTGTATTTGTGACTGTTTGTAAATGACTGTTTTATGTCAAGAATGCTGGAGAAGCATTTTGACCGTCTTAAGGATTAAGGTCATGAAGACTGAACTGATAAAGTTGCAACTGCTGACGGAGAGTCAATGGAGGACGTCTCGCGTAGCAAGGTCGATCGAGGTCTTGACCAGCCTCGGCTCGATTTAAATGGTGAGCTTCCGGTACGATGGATGAGGGACCAAGGAAGCGGCCTATGAGTGAAGCGCTAGGTCACCTGCGAAGGATCCTAGAGGGTGCTGACCATACGGTGCTCGGGCTCTGGGTCGCCGAAGATACCCACACGTGCGTCGTGGAAGATATTGGAACAAGGAGTAAGAGTTGTTTTCTGAAACCGGGCATGGATCTGGTTGATTGACCTTGCTGGTCCTCAACAGATGAGTCCATGGCTCTTTTATATGGATCTGTGGGTTGATCTTGCTGATCTTCCACGGAGATTCCATTCTATTATATGAATATATTGCCGGTTACTATGAGCTAGGAACTATGGAAAAGGCCCCTGAGAGAACAGGTGGTGAGCGTTCTGGTTGCCAATGATGCCATAAGTACACCGATGAAAGAATGGCTGGAAATAAGGATTCAACCAGAGACTTTGAGGATTGTCATCAGTGACATAATGGTTTTATTAAAGGATTGTTTTAAAGCTAGTTGATGCTAAGAAAAAGGCAATTTCATATTGGGTGTGTAAGTGGTATGACTAGTTTTATGTTTGCATGAACTTCCGGCTAGGGAGCCTTGGAACTCTTTTCCTTGGTACCCGGGACAAAACCTAACCAAATTTCAAATTGGATCCCATCACTACAGTGGTTGGGCGGTTGGCTAACCCATGGGATCGGATGGGGTTAGGCTGGACTGATGGATCCGTAAATCGAGATTTAATTTCTATTATTACGATAGATGAAGTAAATCCCGGATAGAAATTGTTCTATGGATAGGAATCAACGGCTGTGCCTCTTGATGGGGAAAAAAGCGTTGATCCCAATGATCCAAGTGCAAGTTCTTCCTTGATTTGACCAAGTACCGTTAAAGGTGCAGTCAGATCAGTTTGATCAGTAATGATCTTGACTACGTTAGAGTAAAGAGTTATCCTGGTGGAATCGCCCGTGCTTTCCGGGTAAAGGAAGTTTTTCCGGTTTCGGTTTTGGACAAACCGACGGATTAGTCTCTTGTCCGGATATCCGTGGGCGAGGCCCCGAGTGTGGGACCCCTGTCCCGCGCGAGAAGTGCTACTTCCGCTGCTAGTACCCAAATCTGTTGCTCGGTGGGAACAGGGGGATCTCACATAAATCCTCCTTGAGATCATCCCCGTGATCTAAATCCTCCTCGAGATCATCCCCGTGATCTAAATCCTCCTTGAGATCATCCCCGTGATCTAAATCTTTAGGCTCAGGGTTCATATTTGCAACTATGTACTACTTCTTTAATGGATAATCACGTCTTTGATACTTTCCCATACAAGCATAGTATAACCCTTCATTATTTGCTTTCTTAAATTGCTCGGGAGTGAGAGAAGATCTGTGGTCATTCTTCATTGACACCTTTCTCTTAACTCCTGCAAGAGTCTTTATAGATGAATGTACACTAGACATAGATACTTTTCCCTTTTGCCACTAGTGTACCTAAAAGCTTCATAAGTAGGTCACATAAAATGAGACTTTGAACCTTGATCCACTGCCTTATTTTTACCCTTTTAACCATCTTCACTTTAATAGAATGAGGGTCTAGCAACAAAAATAGCAGCGTTTTTATAACTAGAAGCGCAGCTAGGTGTCATGCCATTTTCCCTGCTAGAAACACTACTATTTTTGCTACAACGGGTTCGCTGCTTAGCATTGAAAATAGTAGCAAAAATATCACTTCTCAGTAGCGATATTTTGCTGCTCAGCAGCGACTAATATTTTTGTTTTGCTAAGCAGCGAATGCTCTCCACAAAAAAAAAAGAGCTGGGGTAGACTGGGAAGTCTGCACAAGACTCCCCTGTCTACCCCAGCTCTTAAAAAAAATTTTAAAACAGTCATAGATTCAGATTTATAACACAAACACAAATACAAGAAACACATACATTGTGGAGAATGCAATTGAGCCCAAAAAGTTATTATATTTCAAAAATTGTTGGGCCTTTGGCCATATATACATAAAGTTTTTACAAAAGAGGTATGAAGAGGTGGGTGTCTAACTGGAATCCTCATCGGATTCTAAGTGATCTTCATCATCTGATTCCTCGTCCTCTTCTATGCTCCATGTTGATAATATGGATCCTCCTCTTCTTCTTCCCCTTCATCCTGCATGCATGTCATCAAGCGTAAGGTAAGGAAAGCATAGAAATACAATTAGACGTAGAAAAGATGGTTTAGGCAACACATTACCTCATCAACTTGAGTCCCCAAAATGGACTCATCCAAGCGTACACCTCGCACGTACATATACACGCCCATAATTGCGGATGGGGGGCTCTATACCCATAGTCATATTCCTCCTTTTTGTTGGGTCACGATCAACAACCTCCCTCTACAAAAAACAATTAAGAAAATATATAATTATTTCAAGAAAACAATATAGTACAAAACGAAATGAAAGGAGAGAAGAAATGATACTTACAAAACGAGCAAGAAAGGAGGATTTCCCACCGGAGCCGAATTGCGAGCCCCTCACTTCCGTTAGTCGGGAAGCACTCACCGCCGCTTGTTGTTGAAAAGCACCTGGGTGGTTTCTCATGAAACTGTGTGCGTGCCTCCACTCCTCGACCATACACACGCTAGGCTTCTCTAAATTAATTTTCGTTGCTCTCTTGATATTTGATCTCCTATTAGAGAGCAAAAGCTTGATGCGTCACTTCATCCACTCCTCGAAAAAGCACAAACTTGCATGTGGCATGGGGAACTCCAACTTAAGCACATCGATGACATATTGCTTAGAAAGTTCATCCTGTGCTTTCCACTTTTTGAAGGAGTTCACGAACTCTAGGTTTGCAAGTACATGCATACGATTCATGACTTGCTTACCTCATGCATCCATCACACAAGGGCACCATCCCCGCATCCACAGTGTAGGAGGCATGGATCAAACGGTGGAATGGGTCTCCTGGGGGCTAGCTCATAATGTGTAGATGATGAGCCCCCCTATTGGTGGGGAGATGCATCGGGAGACCTAGTGTTACTTTTGCCAAAGCAAAAGCCCTTGGATCCCCCCCCCCGCGACTCCCTACTACGTGGTGGTGGTGGTGGTGAAGACAAACGTGAGGGAGCGGGGGTGACTCTAGTAGAGGAAGGTGGTGTAGGCTCATCACACCCATATCGTGATGGGCTTGCACCACTCGTCCCCACACCTATCAAAGGTGTGGTCTTCCGTGAGACTAAGCAAGTGGGGTACATTTCCCCCATGGCGTCAACTAGCCAAGTGGGGTAGTCTGCCCCCATGGCGTTGACTGGCCCAATTGCAAGCCCGCCGCTTGCATATAAGATTAAAATATACGACAAATAGAATGCATAAAATATTAACTTTGCGTATTTGAAAAGGTTTGATGGAACCATACCTATGTCTGTGTAAGCCGCAACCAAGCTTGCTGCCCATATCGCTCATTTATAATGGACAACAGATTGGCCACATTGGGATCTTGTGGACGGGTCGATAAACATTACTGCTACATACATGCATAGGCAACAAAACATGATTGCTCTAACCCAAGCCATACTTAAATCTTAGACAAAGAATACATGTGATATTAGAACATTGTTAAGACCTCCTACAATACTGCTTAGACAAGCAAGGTGGACAGTGCCCCTTTCGGCGGATGATAGGTTATGAGGACTTTCCACATGCTCCCCACCATTAAATCCAAAGGCAACTCCTCTTTTGCAAGAGAAGGATAGTGAGAAGATCGAGGGCTCCCCCTCCACTATAACCACATACTCGCAGATAACCACTCCTAATAACCTGACATAAGAAACATTCTAGATGGCATATAACAATGCCCCATGTCTCTATGCATAAGTCCATTTCCTAAACTCGACACCCAAGGGTGCAATAAACATGAGGTTGAATGAATAAGGCCACTTACCTTGCACATGTCAAGCCAACCAAGAGAAAACAACAACACAAGCTTAGACAAAAAATACAACCTGTGATATTAGGACATTGTTACGACCTCCTACAATACTGCTTAGACAAGCAAGGTGAATGGTGCCCCTTTCGGATAATAGCTTTTGAGGACTTTCCACACGCTCCCCACTATTAAAACCAAAGGAAAATCCTCTTTTGCAAGAGAAGATAGTGAGAAGATCGAGGGCTCCTCCTCCACTATAACCACCTACTCGCGGATAACCACTCCTAACCTAACATAAGCAGCATTCTAGATGGCATATAACAATGCCCCATATCTCTATGCATAGGCCATATGTATACGGCCTATGCATACATGCATATAGGCCGTATGCATATTGGCATACGGCCTATGCATAAACAACCTACGCATACGGCCTATGCATAAACCATATTCCATATGCATAAGGCCTATACATATGGCCTATGCATAGGCCGTATCTGCATAGGCCGTCTTCATAGAATGTATGCCATATGCATATGGCCTATGCATAGAGCCTCTGCATAAGGCCTGTGCATAAGCCGTAGGCATAAGGCCTATGCATAAGCCATAGGCCTATGCATAAGCCATAGGCATAAGGCCTATGCATTGGCCGTATGCATAAGCCATATGTTGTATGCATAAAGCCTATACATACAGCCTCTATGCATAGGCCTATGCATTGGCCGTATGCATAAGCCATATGTTGTATGCATAAAGCCTATACATGCAGCCTCTATGCATAGGCCGTATGCATACAGCCTATGCATAAGCCGTATGCATACGGCATATGGCATATGCATAAGCCATATGCATAGGTCGTATGCCATATGCATATGCCGTACGCATAAGCCGTATGCATAGGCCATATGCATATAGTATACGGCCTATGCATAAGCTGTATGCATAAGCCGTTTGCCATATGCATAAGGCCTGTGCATAGGCCATATGCCTATGCATACCTAAACCCTAAACCTAATCCCCGGAACCCAAGGGTGAAAAAACACAAATAGAAGAAGCATAAATAAAGAGGGCTTACCTCTACTAGCCGAATCTGTATGAACCGTATGCATGGCCTATACCCTTGGAGGTCATTCGCCCTTGAATAGACCTACAACAGATTATCATAGAAAATCAAAACATTAGTTCATTATGCATAATAGGGCTTATGCATAATAAGTCTATGCGTAAGCCCTATTACATAAGCAGGCTATGCATAAGAGGCCTATTGCATAATAAGGCTATGTGTAAGCCCTATTACATAAGCGGGCTATGCAGAAGAGGCCTATTGCATAGCCTATGCATAAGCCCTATGCATAAAGAGTGCTATGCATAAAAAGGGATTTGCATAGGAGGGCCATGCATAGCCCTATGCATAAAGAGTGCTATGTATAAGTCCTATGCATAAAGAGTGCTATGCATAATAGGGCTATGCATAGCCTAGCCCTTATGCATAAGAGGGCTATGCATAGCCTAGCCCTTATGCATAGCCCCATGGAAAAGCCCTATGTATAAAGAGGGTTATGCATAGCCTAGCCCTTAAGCATAGCCCTATGCATAAAGAGGGATATGCATAGCCCTAGCCTATTGACCTAACCCTAATCCGTGGCACCCAAGGGTGCAAAAAAATAAAGACAAGAAGAACAAAGCACAAAGAAAGAGGGCTTACCGTATGAGAGGCTATGCCTAAAACCTTGCTCACTTGAATATGTCTACAAAAAAGAACCATAATAAATGAAAAAGTTAGTCCTCATTAACACATTAGTAAGCAAGAAGAACAATAGAAAAAGAGGCGAGTGCCCTAACCCCTACTCTTAATGCATAAGTGAATGGAAAAACTAGTTTATGTTAAGCCTAAACCTATGCATAATGCATAGAATGCTTAATAGAAAGCTTTGATGGAGAGCTCTCCATCAAAGCTCTCTATAAGAGCTCTATGCATTAGGGTAGGGTTAGGAAAAGGGAGAGGAAAGAGAGGGGAAGGGAGAAAAGGAGAGAGGGGAAGGGAGAGAAGCTCACCTAAACCCTATTTCCAAGCTTTCCATGAAAGCCTGGAAGAACACATAAAAGCATGAAAAAGGGAAGAAAGCAAGAAGAGAGCCTACCTTGGAGAGGGATACTTGATTGATTGAAGACCCTTGAGGGATGAGTAGAGGTGGGAGGAAAACTCACGCTGCAGACGTAGCTGTGCATGTACAGCAATAGGGAAGTAGGTAGGTATTGACACCCATCGATTTAGGTGGGAGTGACAGCTTCGCAAGTCTAAGCAGCAAAATTTGGCTGTTAGATTCGCTCTTGAGCAGTGTATTTTTGCTGCTGTGCAATGAAAAAACGCTACTGTAGTTTGTCTAGCAGCAGCGAAAACCTAGGTAAATGTTTGTTTGCAGAGCCTTGGATGTTGTTGTGTGTTTTGTATGAACTCTAAATCAGTTTTGTCCAGGTTAAGGATATCTGACAGTGATTATCAAGGGTCAAAAGTTGGATCCGAGGCATGGTTGAGAGAGAAAATTTGATGTGTGCGTGGTCCATGCAAGGGCCAGTATATACAACAACGTTTTATAACAATTGAGCATGTCCGAACATATGGTCTTCATGAGGGAGTGGCATGACCAAGTGCAGATGATGACATAGAGGAGAACCATAGGAGAGTTCTAGGTAACATGCCACACCATTCGGTGACATTGAGTAGAGTGCAGAAGTTGGCAAGGCTTCATATGGAAAGCATTGCTAAGACTCATCTTCCCTAACCAATGAATGAGGTTCCTCCACCATTGTCACATGAGGAGGAAGAGAATCTCATCATGGATGATATAGTGAATGACTTGAGGTCATAGATGATAGTGAGCAAGCTCCAATGTCACAAGAGGAGGAAACCTTGCATAGAGGCAAGCACACCTTTGTATGAGGGATATTCGTACTCCACACTGTGAGCAAACTTGGAGCTATTGAACTTGCAGACAACTTATGGATGGAGTGATGCAAGTGTCACAAGTCTTCTTTAGTAACACCGCCTCATTCTATTGTGAAAATATTTCATGTTCTATATACTCTCCTTGCTAATATTTTGACATATGATTCCTTACCCTATGTTGTAGGCTTCTCAAGAAGATTCTTCCCCCTCAAAATCTATTACCGAACTCACGAGATGGGTGTCGTAAAATGCTCTCTATGCTAGGTATGGATTACACAAAAATAGATGCATGTTCCAATGATTGCATGCTATTTAGAGGGGTTAATAAAGATGCGACACAATGTCTACAATGTGGGGAGAGCCACTATAGTGATGATTTACAAGGTGATAAAGTTCCCCAAAAGGTTTTGAGACACTTCCCTATCATTCCTTGCATTCAACACATGTTTAAATGTAAGGGGATTGCAGAACTCATGACGTGGCATGCTACTCATTGCTCGACCGATGGCATCACGAGGATCATTAGCTGATTCACCGGCATGGCAACATGTGGATCCTCAATGGTGGCTAGAGTTTAAAGATGAGCCTCATCACTTATGGATGGTGTTAACCCATTTGGCTGCTTCAAGTCCACAACATGGTTTACTTGGCCTATTGTATTGGTGAATTACAACCTCCCTCCATGGGTGGCAATCAAGAAAGGTCATATTGTGCTTGCTCTCCTTGTACCAGACAAATATAAGGTGGAAAACATGGATGTGTACCTCAAGCCTTTTATTGAGGAGCTTGAGATACTATGGCAAGGTATCAAAGTACACGACGTTTCAAGGCCAATAAATAGGCATGAGGAGGCGGAGGTGAAAGGAGTTTTGCTTTGGACGATGCATGACTATCATGGGTTCTCGGAGTGCTCAAGTACCTACTTGAATCTTATATGCATAAGTTTTAGCTTTAAACTTTAAGTTTATATCTCTATCTCAATCAACTTAATTAAAATAGGTTTGGCAACCTCCAAACATCATGCATGTCCAATTTGCCGACCATCACTTGTTTCGGAAAGACCCTCTACACTTAAGAAGGTGGTGTATAATAACAAACATCATCGATTTCTCCCTCCTAACATCCCAAGGATGTGCCACATGATGTCTTAGTGCGTGATGAGAGGTAGAGATTGGTTTGAGGCATGGAGAAGCACTCCCATTCCACCACACAATGGGATGTCTAAACATTCAATCTTCTTTCGACTTCCATCTTGGTGTGACATGAAGATCAATCATCTCTTAGATCCCATGCATATCTTCAAGAATGTGGCAACAAAAATTTGGGACCACATATCTTCAAGAATGTGGCAACAAACATTTGGGACCATTTAATTGGTAAAAGAGATACAAAGGGTGAAAGGGATGACTTACAAAAAATTGGATGCCTTTAAATTGCATGGCCAATTGAGAGTGAGAGTGGTAAAATAGTCCTACCAAAGACACCATGGGTATTAACCAAGAGGGAGCACAATAAGGTGAAAAGTGTTATCACCTCTTTTTGTACACCAACAGGAGTAATGCATTTATTGAAGGATGCCTTCACAAAGAACAAAAAGAAAGGAGAGAAACAATTATATGGCCTCAAGACACACATGATTGGCACAAAATATTATCCACTTTTTCATTTTGTCACTGCGGTACATAATTTGTAAGCTTATATAGTAACTTCCATTTTTTTCTATACATAGTTTATTCTTCCAATTGCTATAGTTGGTAGTGGAGAGACAAGTAGGTGAGAGAGGCTATTTACAAAATGGAAAGCTTGGTGAGGCATGAATCTTCTCTTCAATTCACTAAGTTATATTACTTATTTGGAATTCTTATGCACTCACAAGTTATGTATTGGTAAATAGTACACGTAATTGCTATGTATGTAGGTACATATCCTTAAAGGAGATAGATCCTACATCCATTGAGATGGGTCGTCTCAATGCTATTGAGGCAGTGTGTATGATCGAGGAAAACTTCCCTAGAACAATTCTCACTAGCCAATTGCATCTTATGGTGCATTTGGTTGATGAAGTGGCATTGTTCATGTTCGATGGATGTTTTGAAAGGTTCATGAAAACATTGAAGGACGTTGTGAGACAAAAAGAAAGGCAAAAAAAAAAGCATGGTAGATGGATGGTGATGTAAGAGTCTCTTGTGTACATCTCAAAACATCTATCTTGCATAGATCCTTCCATGCCACGATTATGGAGCAATGAGGAGGATGACCGACTAATCACTAATGTGCCTCAGGGAAAAGGAAGGCAACAAAGACTGGCATTAGGGGAATTTTGGGACTCAACTTTAGGCCCTCTAAGAAGTGCAAACTAAGCTTAGAGAGATATAATCCAAAAAACCTAAAAAATAAGGTGAAATTGATTTTGGCGTATTTTCTCTTGGCATTTTCTTAAGATATAGAAGATATATTTCTATTCTTAAATGTACATAAAAATGATAGAATATTGCCACCTCTCAAAGTCTTCAATCTATTCATGTACTATATGTACTACGTGAACAATGAATTGGTCAATTCTCTAAGTTTAATGGCTTATATCTCAAAATCTCTATGTACAAGCCGAAATAGAATATTTCTTGAAATTTGAAACAAGGATCATCCAAAAATAGTTCGAGTTCCATCCCTGCAAGAAATTTCACCTCAAATTTTGAAGGTTTTCGACTTCCCTCCCTACAAGAAACTTTACCTCAAATTACAAAGTTATTACATATCAAAGTTTGTAGGTATTGGTACCTTTAAAATCAAGGTTTTTCTTGCAAATTAGTTGGACTCTTTACTTCTTTTTACTATTTTGGCACCTTTCTCTTTCCATTCAAATTTTTCTACTAATCAAGAGCAAGGAGGAATACATAGAGAATCAAGAGGATGGCAAAGGGATCAAGAGCAAGGAGGAATATAGAGAAAGGAGACATTTACAACTTGCACATCAAGCTTGAACATGAATATGAACCTCTAAGTAACAGAAATAAACCTAATACTTTGTGTACTGCTTTTAAAGAAATGTTGAGGATGCAAGGGAAGAAAAACATAGATTTATGGATTGATGGGAGGTTATATCCAAAAGACCCTTTTACAAACTCCACACCCCCATTTAGGAATACGACATCTCTACTTAACTTTGTTGGAGATGGCTATAATGGGCTCCTAGGATATACACATCATTTGGAAGCAACAAGCAATGTTCTTAAATTAGAAAGAGATTTGTTTGAGAAGGAGAACATTCATTTGAAGAAAACCATGGAGCATTGTGTGCAGAAGTTATCAAGCAATAAGGAAACCATTTTAGGGCTTGAAAAACAAATGTCTGAATTAAGACATAAGCAGACCTCATTAGGATATTGAGCAAATGAAGCTAGGAGGTGGTGGCATCAAGAAGAGAATACATGCAATCAAGTAAGCTCCTTTCTATTAACTGGTTTATTGTTTCTATTGTGATATTTTTTGAATAGCAATCATTATTGCATATGTTCATGTATATCAATTTTTGCATTTCAATATGATATTAGATCATTATTGTACCCTGATAAAGAATCAACGAGACAGAACCTTTTGGTGCATATTTAAGTCTTCTTTTAGATCACCAGTATGCAGAAGCATTGATGAACGAGAAGAAATATAAGGTCTCTGAAGAGCAAATAGATGACTTTTTAAAAGATAATCAACTCAATCCACAGGACATTCAGGCAATACTTGATGAGGTTGGTATATCACACAGAGGGTACTCAACTATTTATAAGACTTTGCAGGAAAAGATGAAGGATTCTAGTATGAAAGGATCATTATTACCAAATCCTTCTTTGGTAAAAAAAAATGTGTAAACAAGTAAACGAAGAGGTACTGCAAGCACTAGGAACCCCATTTCATATTGAAGACACCTATGCTGCACCAACAACAGGAGATGTGGTCTACAATAGATACAATAATATTTTCTACGACTTGGAGGCCTTACAATCATATGCTGTTCAGTTGTTTGAAGTTACTTCTGAAGAATGTGATGGTGTCCTCAAATTTGTGCTAAAGCTTGATGAGTGTAAAATTGTGAAGGAGAGAAAGAAAGGGTTACCATCACACTGATGAACAGGGCACTTGATACATCTATTCTAAAATATTATCCTAGATGGTTTAGTGTTCAATCTAAAAACAATATATTGTCTTTGGGATCGTTTGAGGTAAATTTTATTAGACTCGGATATGTTTGTGAAAAAAGAATTACATATAAAAAACACTAATGGGTGTTTTTATACTGTATATTTAAAAATATACTAATTAATGTATTCTTTTATTCTCTTGAAGCATATTATATACCATCATACCTCTTGGTTTACAAAGAAGTATGGTAGTTTATCAATATGGTCAACCCAAGGAATGGAGAAAACACATTATCAAGCACGCTCTGGGTATTTCAATCATACAAGACATGGTGGAGGAGCAAAAAAAGCTAACAGTTTAGAGGAATTATATCAGTGGACATATAGGAAGCTTGTACACAAAGCCAACAAGAAGCACCAACTCAAAGTATCCCAAATTAATCAAGCAGTAAAACTTGTGAATAAAGAAAGAAAACAAGATATATGGAGGAGATATAATGCAAGTATTAAAAGCATGCAGAATGGCGAGTAACAAAACAAAGAAATGGGAAGATTTGGATACCCATAGATCCATGATTAACATTTCAAATTCAAAAATGATCATATGCAAAATTGTCATGACATTACACGAGAGAGAATATTATTACAAGAGATAGGAATATAGTACTACTCCTTAACATGCTCACTAACATCCTCGGGTGCATGAAGCCTTGCCCTTTTTCAAGATGGCTCTGCAACATCTTGTAACTGGCAAACTGGAGGAACCCTCGGTTTTGTGAATCTCAAAAGCTCCATTTTGCCATAATCACTTAGCATATTGGGATCCTTCATCCCACACGCCAATCCATAAGCAGTATAGGCTAAGTAATATTTACTCCTTAGTGCATAGACTCGAGGGCCATGCCCAAAGATTTGAAATGCTAACTGCTTCTCCAAAAGCATGACTTTGTCTGCATTCCACCTGTCTGACGAGATATGCCCCAAGGTATTTAGATAATGTCTTGATTGCAAACAAAGGAAATTCTACATTGTCTTTCAAGAATTTCTTGTGGAATATAATGAATTGTGGAAACTTCAATCGGTTTATGTACTCTCCCAGTGCTGAGTCCATTCCGAGTCCTCCCACGCGTTTGCCTGCTCCGCGACCGAGAAACTCATTCTCAAACACAACCAGCTGCAAAACAATATTGTCGATAAGCCAACACAACAAATAGAATAAGCTACTCAGCATGATAAAAAGTAATTAACAAGTAAACATGCCTTCTGATTTTTGTCATTAACAAGTAAATCATTTTTCCATATATTGATTATTGAGTTAGTGTCTTGGACCGTCGATGAGGATGCCCCTTCCCTTCCCATGTGTGAAATATTAAGTCTTTACTGAATAGCTTGAAATTCCTCTTCAGTGGGAAGGTTGGATTCATAGCTTTTTGCATCCTTGTACATCATGGATAATGTGTCGGCAGAGCAGAATGGAACTCACTGTCCTTGACATTTGAATCCAATAAGAGATACTTATCCAAATCTGGATCCACAAAATCTTCATCTTCCACATTCGAGTGCAATGATGGTGGCTAGACAGTAGTCTTCCCTTATGTCAAAGATAACTTGAATATCTGTAATTAACAAATATTAATTGTTACCAAAAGGAAATGTGGGGAGTAGTCGGGTTGGAATGTCCCCTGCTTCCTCTATCATAGAGGACTGCTCGTCACCTGTAACCACTAAGGTGTCTTCTCTTCTGAGCGCATCAGTATCCAACTGCTCACTTAAGTCCCTCTCTGTAGACAAGTTTATCTCCTCCGCAATCTCTTGAACTTCATCTTCTACTCTTGGAGGTTTCTCTAGCTTCTCCTCAATTTTTTCATTTGCAACTTCTTCATCCTCAAGCAGCACATGCAGGTAGCAGATAAATCCATAGTGGTAAGCAACGAGACGACACTTGCGATTGTGAATGGGGCACTTACTGTGTGTCTTCTTCTTATCATCTGGCACCTTTAAAACATCCATGTTAACTTTTGTCTTAGGGTTGTTGAAGGCACAATATCATTCATGTGCACGTACTGGATGCCATCGTCAAACATGACTGTACCACTCAAAGTGGTCTGCTGAAATTGCTGCCCTTTCTCCTCAAGATACGAACGAGCAGAAAGGATCATGTCTTCGATGGAGAAATTGAAATTAAACATGCGTGAGATTTCATGTTGGGAAAAGTATAATGAGTGATAATACAAGCTTAATGAGAGCATGGAGTGATGAAAGAGCTATGGTGGTTCAAGATAAGCCATGGTGGTCACATGGGTAAAAGTGTAATTAACTAGTACTTAATCAAAGATTAAGAGAACATAATGACAGCACAATAAGGAGCATCACATAGCATATAAATTCGTGTTTTTCTCATTAGGAGGGCCACCATTTTATAGCCACCAAAGTGTACATGATTGAATGACATCATTGCTTACATCTCATCAAGAGCATCCAAGGCCATCTCCCCCCACATGGCTCCCTAGAATATAGCCTCCAGGGAATCTTCTGAAACTCGCCTACTTCAAGTGGGGTTTGACCCTTTCATTCACCTGGATTCTCTTCATATTACATGGTCCTTTTACATTTTATTGTGTGCCTTAACCTTAGACCATGACATTGATCATATATTCCAACACCCTCCCATGATCATGGCATGGTATATTGCCCTCCCTTGATCCAAACATTACATGAAAGAAAAAGCTTAACTCATAAGGAGTATAGCTCTACAGTACATAAAAGAAATTAGCATCGCTCACAGGGAGCATAGCTTCTACATTGCGAAAAGAAAATAGCATGACATGAAAACATGAAAATATTCCTCTCCCATACCCCATCATCATCATAGCATCATCATCATCATATCCATGGGCATCATCATCATTTGTTGGTCATGGAGACCCAACTCCCCATCAATCCCCCCTTGAGGGCTACATGGCCTACTGAAAGATATTGTGGGCATCATAATAACACATAACCTACATCATCGGTGGTTAGAGGTGTCCATACATAAACATTTGGGTAAGAGAGGGCATAAACATTGTTGGCTTTTAGAAAGCCCATTCTGCATCTACCGCCGCTTCATCAAAAGAGGTAGTAACATTGTTGCATGCTTGAATTGCTTCTTCGGAATCATTCAAAGTGCTTGCCATATTTGCCTGGTTGGTGTAACATTTGTCGGCGAGGTGACCTGGCTTTCCACATTTGGTGCATATTCGGTGCATATTCGCTTTGGCTTGTCTTTGTGGTAGCAATTCTTGGCAAGATGTCCTGTCCTTCCACAATGTGTACATTGGAGTGGTTTGCCGGTTTGCTTTTTAACAAGGTATGCCTGGTTTGAGACAAGATCAATGGCTCTACCTTTCAACTTCTTCTCTTCTTCCAAGAGAACACTCTCTATTCCCTCCAAAGTGGGATCCTGCATGTACTTTAAGGTCGGCATGAGTGTATCATACTCGGATGGCATTGACTTTAGGAGGATGGCTATGGCATCACTCTCCTTGACTGGTTCATTGATGGCTTCGAGCTGGGCCATCAAGCTCTTCATGGTGTTGATGTGAGATGCAAGTGTCTCATCAATCTTGTACTCTAGACTGTAAAAGTCTACTTTGAGACTGATTTTGCTGTGGAGGCCTTGAGCACCAACAAAGGATTTATCCAGTGAATTCCAAGCAATTTGTGAAGATGTTCCATTACCAATGTAATGTATATAACTATCTTCAACTCCAAGGGCAATGAGAGCTAATGCTTTCTCATCCTTGGTTTGCCAAGAGATTTCTCCTTCTCGTGTGGCAGGTTTAGGTATAGTACCATTGACTATGCCCCAAACTCCTTCTTTCATTAGTAAAAACCTCATTTTGACTTGCCAAGTGTGGAAGTCATGACCGTTGAATTTCTTGATGAAAGAGGATGATATGTAAGTTGACTCCATGATTGGAACTGAACAATGCAATAGATTAAAAGCTAGAATCCCCCTTCACCATATAGATGCATGAAATTACTCAAGAATTCCCCAAACCCATAAGCCTTTGCATAGTGATAATAACTGGGCCTAGACTTGATTTTCATCCTAGGTTTTCTAGTTTTGCTTTTGGGTTTCATGATTTCTTGATATAATCTTCATTAGATGATTCAGCATCTGAATGCATGACTACAAAGAGATATTCAACTCAATATGCATATTAGAATGTCATCTCAATAGATAATTACTATTAATTATATGATGATTAGTGGAGATGATTAATTCAAAGAGGAAAAACTGCCCCCAAAAATAGAGTGAGCTTTGAGCAATTGAATGAAGCTCTTCCCAAATGAGAAACATAAAATGCTTTAAACCAAGTGAAAACCAAGGTGTTGGCTTTAAACTCAGCACTCAAACATGTCAAGATGCTGCTTCAATCTCTGGAAATCTTCTCTGCAACACAGCATGTACTGTCACTGATAAATTAGTTCAAACAGCAGCTACAGTGGACCATTGCTCATGAAAATCAACACGTGGGAGCTTCATAGCATCAATGTTATGCTCACAAGAGGAATTAGCAAACCATTCATCGTACGGCGCCAATTTGAGGAATTTTGCTGCGCAAAAGCGTGTTGTTGGCAGAGCTGATTTCGCCGCGTGTACTTCGTGGGAGCTCAAATGGAGCTAGGCGTAGATTGCGCCGGCTGTTAGCTCTCTTTTGAATCAAAAAGCTTGAGATTTGATGGACTATAGAGCTCATATGAAGCAAAAGACCAGCAGGGGGTGCATTGAAGCTTTAATGGAAAGCTTGAAAAAATGAAAAACTAATCAATGTGGTTAATTACTATGCCTAGGGATAATCATGGCTCTGATACCATGTTGGGAAAGGTATAATGAGTGATAATACAAGCTTAATGAGAGCATGGAGTGATGAAAGAGCTATGGTGGTTCAAGATAAGCCATGGTGGTCACATGGGTAAAAGTGTAATTAACTAGTACTTAATCAAAGATTAAGAGAACATAATGACAGCACAATAAGGAGCATCACATAGCATATAAATTCGTGTTTTTCTCATTAGGAGGGCCACCATTTTATAGCCAAAGTGTACATGATTGAATGACGTCATTGCTTACATCTCATCAAGAGCATCCAAGGCCATCTCCCCCCACATGGCTCCCTAGAATATAGCCTCCAGGGAATCTTCTGAAACTCGCCTACTTCAAGTGGGGTTTGACCCTTTCATTCACCTAGATTCTCTTCATATTACATGGTCCTTTTACATTTTATTGTGTGCCTTAACCTTAGACCATGACATTGATCATATATTCCAACATTTCAGGATGGCGATGATGCTGTCAAACTTTATATAAAAAGTCGAACAACTTTTCATATGGGGTTTCTTTTGAAGGCCAACATCAGACTCAACCTCAATCCCAAAAGGTTCCATCTACAAGAGCCAGGAAATAGACGAGGAAAGTTCTGTGTAAGATAATAAAGGATTAGCCAAGATCAGTATAACGCGATAAGCGTTGGAGAAATCTCACCGACATCTCTAGTCGCGTTGTAGTAATTTGATGAAATATTAGTGAGAAAATGAAATTGCAAGGAAAAATGTGCCAAAATCACTGCAACACGATACGTGTGGGAGAATTCCCAAAGGAGCCCTCTCTTCACATTATAGTGATTTGATGCAATATTTCAAAGGCAATGACGATTATAAGAAAAATCACTACAAGAACGACAGTAGGACAAATCACTATAACGCGATATGGGTGGGAGAGTTCTTCACCGACTCCCCTCTTCGTGCTGTAGTAATTTGATCAATTATTTGTAAAGAAAAAATTAATTTCTTAAAAATCTAAGCGATGAAATCTTTGAAAAAGTAAAAAAAGAACGACAGTAGGACAAATCACTATAACATAGTTTGCACCAAGACCTCTTCTTGCGTTCTAGTGCTTTCAAGAAATTTATGCAAGCAAATTACCATTGTGGGCAAAATCACTACAATGCGAGATCCCTCTTCGCGTTGTAGTGATTTGATGAAATATTTGAGAGAAATAAATTAAATTCTTAAAAATCTAAAAGTAGCAATCTTTGATGGAATATTTATAAAACAATTATACAACTTCGGCCAAATTGAAATACGAAAATATTCAAAAACATACCGCAAAATTCGCAGGAGAGCAAGAAGCAGCCAACGAAGTTGACTGTAGGAGAGCAAGAAGCAAGGTGAAGGTGATGATTGCGAGAAAAATTGCACGAGATGATTTGCGAGAAAAATTTCACGAGAGCAAGAAGCAATGAATAATGAATGTTAGTCACCTTTATCCACGGAAACTAACGGTCTGTACACGTGGCAGACATGCATGATGGCACACCACGTGCTCTACGCACATATGATGACACGTGTCAAAATTTGATTGATCATAATCATCATGAGTACGGCCCCATGTCCTCCTTGGCATGTGTGGACATGCTCTTTCACACATGTGTTGTGCTTGTCCTCGGTAAATGTGGTACTCATCCTCAGTAAATACCAAGTGTCCTTGTCTTTTGCCGCCATTTCGTTCTCCCTCCTTTAGCTCCGTGTATTCCTTTGCCATGCCTCATCTACGCCATCTCTGCGATTTATCACAAGCAAGTGTCCATCACTTCAACATTTTCCTTGCGTAATTCTTCGGTAAGTTATCAAGCAATCACTCCTGGTCTTAAATGTTATATTCAATCATATATATCATGTTTTACCTACGTTCATTAGATATTGGGTCAAACGAAAGGCAATGTGTATTCCTCTGCTGTGCCTCATCTATGCCATCTCTGCGATTTATCAAGCAAGTGTCCATCACTTCAACATTTTTCTTGCGTAATTCTTCGGTAAGTTATCAAGCAATCACTCCTGGTCTTAAATGTTATATTCAATCATATATATCATGTTTTACCTACGTTCATTAGATATTGGGTCAAATGAAAGGCAATGTCTGACAAGTCACCACAACGCGAAGAATGAATTACGATTTTTTTTTATGTAGCCATATCGCGTTATAGTGTTTTGGACATACTTTCTTGTCTTATACATTGTTTTGTGTCGTGTATGTTATCTATTACATAGAAACTACTTTGTGAAATGAAACGCTCTGCGCAAGAAATCACTACAGCACGTTGAGGGTATGACGATTAGGTTTGATATGCCTCTATCGCGATGTAGTAATTTGGACCTATTTTATTGTCATAGGTGTATTGTTAGGTGTATTGTTCTTGTGTTATTTTGTCAAATGAAAGGGTAATTTGGACCTATTTTATTGTCATAGGTGTTGTTAGGTGTATTGTTCTTGTGTTATTTTGTCAAATGAAAGGGTCTCTTTGAGAAATCAATACAATGCGAGGAGTTGATGTAGATTTTTTCTGAAGTACCCCCATATCACGTTGTAGTGAGTTGAAGCTAATTCATTATCCAAGTTAGCTTTTTTAGTAGTTTTTGTATTATTGTCTTATGTATTTATTGAGAAGCTTATCATGTAATATTATGACTATTTTCAGATGGCGCGTATGAAGAAGACTGCAAGGCTCTCATCTACACATGATCCTCAATTAGGTAGAGAAGCTAGTTCGGGAAAGAAAATGTCTGCACTGCGCTCAATGAGGAGACGCAGATACGACCAACATAGATCCGTCCTTCTTGAATGAACTAAGGAAGGTGGAGAAACATATGCATTGCGCGGTTCCAAAGTTGCCATTCCAGCGTGTAGTCCGGTCTATATGCAAGAATTTTGGCATTAATATGCATTGGCAAGCCTCTGCCGCCCTAGGATGTTTGCAAGAGGCTGCGAAAGACTGGCTTGTCGAGTTTTTTCAGGATAGCTATGTCCTTGCCGCGCATGCACACAGATCCACTGTGATGCGGAAAGACATGAACTTGGTTTGTTTGCTCAGGTTTAGATATGACCGTACCCTGGAGCCCGCCCTACTTAGTGACAAGAGAATGAAGGGAATTTTGAAAATCTCGCCTTTGACGAAGAAAGTTAAGATCACAGAAGTGACAGAGGCTAGTCATTCACGTGACACAAGGCTCAACGCAAGGCTCAATGCACAAAGGATTGGCAACCAAGCCAGGATGCAGGAGCTCCAAGAATTGTGGTTAAAGAAATCGGCTATTCGGAAAATGCATAAGTTGAATGTGAGAGCTTTGAGTTATTTTGTCCCCTCGTTTCACGTTAGACTTCCGGTGTGAGGCACCGCGCAATTTCTCCCTTTCTATGTAGAGGAGATTGATATTTTATCCAATGTTTTAAGGGAGGTCAACGATAGAATTATCATAATAGTTCTAAGGTTTGCTACGTCCTTTTCATCATCATGATTGTAAAGTGGGTTGCTTGTCCAAAGTAACTAATATAATGTAATCTTGTGCAGCTTGGTTATATCAAATCTCCCATTCGATGTTCAAAATCGTATATATATTGTAGATTCCCTTCTTTCCTCGGTTCTTACTACACAACATACTTCATTGGTTGATGTATGTCCGTGGTTTAGTTTGATAAATTTCGATGTAGGTCAAATAATCCTAATGGCATACAATGAAGAGTAAGTGACATGCAATTTTGTTTATAGTCTTAGTATTGTGACCTATACCTACTATGTATTTTTGATGTTACTTCTGATACTCCTAATTGCATGTTGTATTTCACACTGGAGTTTGATCCTTTACGATATGGAATCCAAGACTTGTTACTTGGCCAATTTAGGTGAAGAATTCCATGGCACCATGAGACAGTAAGTCCATACATTGAGTATTTATATATCGTAATGAGTTGGGGAGAGAGAGAGAGAGAGAGAGAGAGAGAGAGAGAAGGAGAAGTAGTTAGAGAACTTTCACTATTGACAACAGTATTGTTTTGTGCTGCAGATCCTTTAGAAAGCTAATAACTACTCTCGAGGCCATAATCCAAGTCACACTACTAGAAAGTCCCGCAGCAAAACGGGATGGCCATAGTTGCGGTTGGAGGGTGTGCTACAACGCAAAGTTGCTGCTACATTTAGTTCTCTCGTTACCCGCAGAAAATGTAGGCATGCTCCTTTTTTTAATGATATGTTACTTTCCTTCCTTATTCTTTGACGGCACGTCTATTTTCTTGGCTTTTTGTAGAATCCACGATTATCAGAATACTGCGGATTTAGGGCTGTTCAGGGAAGAGGCCATTGGGCATATTATTGTCAACATTCATAGCATGCCACCTAATATCCCTATTGCGTTTGTGCCCCCTCCACCACAGCCGCGACCAGGACCACCGCCACGGCAGTATCCCCGAACACAAGTCGACAGGTTTGTTGTCGAGCTTCCAGAATCTGATGAATCTGAAGACGTCAATTTGGAAGCTTCAACCTCGCGACAGCAAGCTTCAGTTCTAGAAGAGCAACCACCCCAAGATCGTTCGGAAGAGCAACTAATCCCAAGAGCATCCCGAAGAGCAACCAACCCAAGAGCGTCCCGAAGAGAGCAAGCACCCCCTCAACGACAAGCCTCACCGCCCCAACAATAAGAATCATCCCACACACAATAGCATGCTTCGTAGGAAAAAATGAGAACATGCTATCAATGTTTTAAACATCCAATAAGAAAATGTAGAATATTTGTCTTAGTTTTTATTGCTCTCAGAAATACAAAATGTTGTCATGATTGATGTAACTATATGCTATCAAAAATACATTTATCTCCATTTATCTCCATTTATCTCTATGTGATGGTCATTTTTGCACCACGAAAAACTTGCTTCCTCGTAATGTCTTTACATTGAATGGTCCTTTCTTTTCTCCTTGGTACCTATTTCCAAAAATCAAAGTAATGTATATAAGTAATAATGATTATGGCGTAGTTTTGGAATGAATACTTTTTTGAGGTTAGATTGAATAACATACCTTCTGTTGCACTTGAACACATAATCATCAGGCACTTGTAGGTCATCCTCATTTTCCAAGTCTGTTCTCACTTGACGTAGTGAGATTTTTGACCTTATATTGAGTACTGTCTCAAGAGCTCATGTTCAAACCATACCTCTAATAACATCAATGGATTTTTAATGTCATCCTCCAAGTCCTGATCAATTGCTACAAGTTTTCCATTGACATAATGCCATCTCATATAATGAAAGGCCAAAATAAAATTCTAGGAGCCAATCATCATATATTTACAGACAATAGATTTCCTATGGATTTTGTAGGTAACCCCATTTAATTCTTTCACATCCCAATTTTGACCTGAGAAATCTAAACATTTCTTTGATTTACAGATAAACATTGATAATATTTTTTTGACCTCCTCGTCATAAAAGAAGTCGACAAAAACATGCAATGGCATAAAGACAACGATTTTCACCTGATGATTTGCTACATTTGGTCTTATACACCTTTGCACGTCTTGGTATATCTTTAATCTAAAGCACTCACTTGTTTTTGGTGTTGGTATGGGCCATTCTGGACTATCGAATGAAGGCAGTGGTAATGTTTTCAAAGATCCATAACCTGTAACACTATGAGGTGCCGTGTAAAATTCATTATAAAAGAAAACTCCTCTCTCTGCCGAAGACCTGCTGTGGATGTTTCTTTGTATAGCTGCTCACCAATAGATGCATGAAAAACATCGATAGGCTACCAGTCAACCAAGTTTGAAGGATATATATCTATACAGACGAATACAAGAGAAGCATAAGTATAGAAATGAAAGACATTACATAAACATAATGTCAAAACATTTACTTATAGTTTGGTCTATGGAGTGGGATTCCATGAGGCAAACATTGCAGACGCAGTTCTAAGTGCATGTAGGCATGTTGTATAAGGACTTCCTTAATGCTCCTACCTGTGTCAGAGAGTTTGAAGTCTTGAACTCTGCCTTTGTAAGTGTCGATGAACTCATTCTTTGTTTTTTTTCGCTTCCTAGTCTGCAACATAAAGTAAAACATTGCTCCCATTTAGAAAGCCATTGATCTACTACATCAGTCCTATGAGAAGGTAAAGTTTCAATGTACTTTGGTGGTTTCAAATCCTTCAATCCAAGTTTTAGTTTTAATCGATTTTCCGGAATAGCCTCACGATTACCCAAGGGATGGGTATCCGAAGTCGGTGGGGATGAGGTACTATAGATGTTATCATAGTGCGGATATCATTCATAAATAAATTCATTTGCTTCCGCGAATCATGCATTTGTTTGCGAAGTGGGACAAATGCGGGTGATTGTGAGGCAGAGTGGTCGAAATCCATTTTTAAGTACGAATATGCAAGAAGCACTAAACGACGATGAAAAATATAAAGAGTAAATATAAGTGAGCCCCGTGGTTGTATGGATGTCTAAGCCGATGTAGACGGAGGCCAATTGCTATGAGAAACAGAGCACCGGAAAGAAACTTTATTTTTGAGATACACTGTGCATGAACCTCCTCCAAGAACCTTTAAGAGAAAGAACCTTAGAGTTTTGACTTTGTTTGTAAAAACCCTCTTTTTTTTTCTAAAGAAACGTCTTCTTCTCTACACCGCTGTGGACTGGCGAAGGCGACGGCGATGGGAGCAGCCGGCTGTTGGCTAGTGCTACGGAGTCATGAGAGAAAAACGATGGCTTGGATGGCTTGGATGGCGCCTACAACTATCACCCACAATTCACCCTTATTATTATAAGCGATGATATGCAATAGTATGTTGTCAGTAATTTTTCCACACATTATTGGCGTGTAAATTCCACGTATCAGTGTATACACGTCCCACGTGTTGCCATGAGTAAGTTCCACATTTTGCAACGTGTAAGGGTCGTAACATTATTCATGAGATGTTCTCTTTAGATTTGGCTCGGTTTCTTATCACTTTAGGCATGAGATACTCTCTTGAGATTTGCTTCAATTTCTTATCACTTTAGGCATGAGATACTCTCTTGAGATTTGCTTCAATTTCTTATCACTTTAGGCATGAGATACTCTCTTCACATTTGGTTCAATTTCTTATCCATTTATTGATCCTTAGCTATAGATTTTATGTTCTTCTATGATCCACCCTAGAAGTTGAACACTCCATAGTTGATGCGTAAATAAAGCTCACGTCTAGGCTTTTGAAGTAGGAGACGACATATTCTTTTGCGCAATTAACTATTTAAAAGAGCACACACACTAAGATTTTTAATGAACTCTCTCTCTCTCTCTCTCTCTCTCTCTCTCTCTCTCATGTAAAATCTCACGAAAAGTTACTCTACTATTGGGTTTCCTTTTTTTTTAAGCTCAGGGTTTTGTTTAGATTTATAGATATCCTCAATGAGCGCTCTACCTTTACAATTTCCAAACTACTCTAACCTTGTCCACTTTTGTATTCTTTCTCTTGAGTTACATAGTAGAGTGAGTTCCTCAACAAAACATATCTTTGTACCCTTTAGTTTGTATTATTAATTTAGGATCCCAAGCTTATTGTTTTTGTAATGAAAAATTATTACTACATAGTGACCTTGTCTTGAAATGAGCTTGAAATTAAGGTAAATCCTAGCTTCCATACAAATTGGTACAATTGCATGTAGTTGCTCACCTAAGCACCCCTCCTCATCCCCATCCATGTCCTTTTACCATCACACATAAAAAAAAAACCTCCCACACATTAGTACTGTTGCACATAGATGCTCACTTAAGTACCCCTCCTCATCTCCATCCATGTACTTGTACCGTGCACCAAAGAAAACCTCCCGCACACGATTAAAGGGCCTCCATCTACCTTAGTTTTTTTAAAAAAATTGGTTTTTGCGACCCTTAGTTTGATGTATTCTCTCAAGTATTCCTTGCCCACCACCATTTTGATGTTATTAACATCTTCATACAAATTTCGTTTCATCTTTGCTTTCACCTCTACAACAAATCCTTCTTTGCATAAAGTCTATGTTGCTGACGGGCTTGGTTTGCTTTCTAAGGTCAAGAGATAGCTCCGAAATCATGAAGTTGTTGCTTGAGTGTAGTAATTTCTTCTCAAAGTTTAGTGATTTATTTTATTAGGCACAAAGACCACTCATTTTGTCGTGTAATTGAGGATCTTCTTGGTGATGCTAAGGCATTAGCAAAGGAAAGCTTTGGCATATGTGAACACACTTAGGTATAGAAATGAATAGATAAGGTACTGCTTTTTTTTTCTTGTTTATTATTTTTGTAGTGAGACAGCTTTGAGCTTGAAGGCAAATGTTGTTGGTAACTCGTAGGTGATTATTATGTTGCCTATGTTAATGGCCTATGTTGATGGTTGAGATTGTGCTGAGGTGTTATGCTACAACATTGAGATGCTGCTAAGGTGGACATATGATTTTGTTGGCAGCAGAGCTGAGAAACTGGTGTGATTACGTGGTGGCAGAATCTGGATGTATTGCCATCACTTTAATAATGACATTACTGGTGAGAGTTAAACCCCCCCTCCCCCCCCTAAAAAAAAAAGAGGGCATTTGAACTCCACCCCTAGGGGGGAGATACTAAAATAGAGATACCCTATTGGTTATGAGTTAACCCCTTAATCAGGAAATAGTGGGCCCTCATGCCCAATTGGAAAAAGTAATATCATTTTTGAGTTTTGCATCTCACACAGACTGCGCTCTTCTCATCTCTACATTCTCTTTATCTTATTTCTTCAACTCTTGAAATCAAAACTATGAGAGCAACTAAAAACCATAGTACATGTCCAATGTTGTGTGGTGACAAGTGCCTCACTCCCAAAAAGTCTACACCCCAATTATGCCAAATAAAAAAAAGAGCACTTAATATTTTTTTTTTCTTGCATGTTGACGGAAACTTCTAGGCTTGATATGGATACGTTCCTCGCTCTTTCCTTGTTGACTTGACTCGACCCGACCGCGCGTAAGAAAGCTCGGCTCGGCTTGACTTGACTTGACTGGTCATAATTGTGTTTATACTGTCGTTTAGAAACACAGTTTTTTTTTTTTCTTTTCAGATCTGCGCTTCACTAAAAAGCACCTCACATTTCCATCTTCTTTGAGAGAGAGAGAGAGAGAGAGTAGAGAATCATGGAGAAGGGCCAAGAATCTGCACCTGAGCTCGCCCCCCAGCCATCAACCTCTGCAAGAAAAGCAGAGCCCCCCCCATCTCAGCATTCCCTGCTAGAAGAGCCATTCCATGAAGAAAAGCCAGAAAAGCAGAATCCGCTGGACATGGCCAGTGATGCAAACCAAGAGGAAAGCAAGGGGTTTTCTCTGCATGCAGGCTGCTGTTCAGATGGGGTGGATGCAGAGAGCACCTTCAGTGACAGTATGCAGTGGCCTCGACATGAGGTCATTAAGTACACCAAATGGAGCTCTTTTGCAAGAGAATTCTATAATTGTGATGATGGCTATGAGAGCATGGAACGCTCTCTTGCAAGAGCAAAGCATAGGATGCAATGCCTCACCATGTCTCAAATGGAGCTTGTAATGGAAAATATTGGGCTCATGAAGCAAAGAGAGGCAGATGTTGCCTGCATGGTGGACGAGGTCATGGAATGGAGGGATAAGAGGGGGGACTTCAATAATGAAGATGATGATGATCATGCCGGTGATGGTGATGGTGATGGTGATGGTGATGGAGGATCCCTTCCTCCCGACGAATTCACCGATCTTCCGTTTGACATGCAGGGTGTCACAGAGGTCAATCTGCAACTTGGCCTCCTCAAATCTGATCTCCAACTTGAATGCCTCCTGAGAAACATTCCTTACCAAGGCCCTGATACCAACCAAATGCTCATCTCCAAGCTCATGCACTACAAGGACAACCTTTTCAACAAGTCGAGCACATTCGAACTTCTCGCAGAGCAATGAGGAACATAGTGGGGTATGTGTATGTATGTATGTATGCATGTGTGTGTGTGTGTGTGTGTGTGTGTGGAGGGGGTTATCATTATGGGTCCATACAGAATCAAGACATGAGAAGTGTTGTAGTTTTTGTCCATTCTCATGGTGATGTTCTCTTTCTGGCTCAAGATGACAATTCTTTGTAATAAAGATATTCTTTTCTGATGTTTTTAAATGTAGAAAGTTGGCATTTTAATGGGGTTCTCAATGGAATCCAATGCCTATTGTATTAAGTTCACCATGATCTGAGAATGTAAGTATTCTTTTGCTTACTAATTATTGGACAATCTGTGAATGTAATTAGCTTAAAGTAAGGTAATTAGCCGTCCTGATTACAGCCTTATTATTCTCAATAACAGCAAAAGGATCCCAGACCCCTCGCGAAAAAGCTTGGAAATTTGTGGTTTTAGAGTCTGCGCAAGTCACAAAACTCCACAAAAAGAAGGAATTCTGGGGGCAGTACAATTTTGGATAAGTTTCACAAAATAATAACCATGAGTTTTTTCAATATTCATTAATTAATCGATCCGTTAGGACGGACGTTTAAAAATTAACTTTAGCATATTTCGCTTTTGTTCTTAGCTGATGATCATGTCACTTTTTCTTTCTTAAAATAATCTCCGTACATTCAACTTGATTTGTCGTATTCAAAAAGAAAAATACATGTTGCTTACATGGCAGATAGGGTCATGGCATGGAGAGATAAGGTCATGGCATGGACACATAATAGAGAGGTCTTACAATAACATAACGAGGGATGATGATGATGGTGATGATCATGGAAAAACCATTACTTTGATCACCATGATGATGACAGTTCACGATATGATTATACCAATTGTTCACATGGAAGGTGGTGGCACGGATGTCACTATGCCATTGTGCCTCCTGAACTTTGTTCTCCAACGACCTTGAATGCCTCAAAAAAACTCTTTTATTACGAAGGCTCTGAGACCAAGCCAGAGGCTTGCATAGGACATCCTTTTCCACAACTCAAGCATATTCAAGCTGCTTGTGGAATGATCACGAACAACATGGAATGAAGAATATATGTGAAACATTTTTTCGGTGAGCTCGAGAGGGATTTTGAAAAGGAACAAGTAGTTTTTAATGCTAGTTCGCTTTTTTTTTCATATTAGAAGTATATTACCAAAAATTACTTTACAATGGCTACATGGCCGCCATGTGATGTACTAGCTTTTCCTCACTAGTTACAAGTGTAGCTCAGAGTACCCTCATCCAATATATAGTCGTGTCATTCTCCACCAAATGAGTTGACCACAAGGAAGAAACTTGCCACAATAGTAGTCCTTTTATACGACCTATGTGAGCTGTAATACCAACTTTTGCATCAAATATGAAGGCATTCCTAGTTAACTAGATATGCCACAAACCTGTCCACCTGAAAAAATGAAAGAAAATTGAATGTTCTGGGTTATGCGGAGCATTCGGAATCTTGCCAAAAATCCAGTCTTTAACCTTTACGGGCCTATCTGTACAGAATCCATACGCGTAAAAGGAAATCCATACCTTCTTTGCCACCGGACATGAAATAAAAAGATGCGAGCATAGTTCCAAGCACGTAGTACAAAACACACAATTACCAGAAGCAATCCGCCACTTTCACAACAGGTCTCCCAATGGTAGGTCTCCAACTAGCAAACGCCATAGGAATACCTTCCCTTGATGTGGAATCTTAGACCGCCAGCCATGTAAGATTAGTTCCTTCCACCAGGCCCTACTTTTCCTCCTGATGTTCCATACCCTATTAGCCTTCTCAGTGATCTAGCGCTTATCTTCTACCATCATATGGTAAACTTGATTTGTTGTATGATGGACAATATCCTGAGGCTTTTAAAATGCCCAATCTAACCAAGGTTGTTGATCCTCCAACTGAGGAATATCACCAAACGGTGTAAGTCCTGCCCTCACCTTCTCCCATAACTGTACATATCCACATGGAACCGGAAAATATTGACGGATTTTTCGAAAAGACAATAAGTGGCCTCTACGTGGCAACAAAGCATTTATAATTCTTACTAGTCCCAATCGAGCCATTCTATAAACAATAAGTGGCAACAAAAATCATCCATAATTCTCACTAGTCCCAATCGAGCCATTCTATTGAATTTTGGCCATTCATCAAGTTTGTCAAGCCACTCTAGAAGTCGTGAAGTAGCTAACACCTCACCTACCCATAGAATTCAACTACAACCACTGATTTGAAGGCTTCCATTTAGTGTGTGCCAATACCTGCTTCCATGAGATCATCAAATGAGAAAGGAGAGGTGAAGCCACCACTCAAACCTGTTGGGAACCATTCACTACATCCTACCATGTACCATCAATCCTCGTATTACCATGCACAAGTGCGACCTCCTCTATGAGGGCCTTAGCCATTACCACCCATGGCTCTTGAGATACACACATATCTTGCAATAAAGGCCATCTCTTAGCGACCATATGTAATCTGACATCTAATAAGAATGCCCCTCCACTCCTCTTCGGAGTAGTAACATGCTCCCAAGAAATCCATGTCTACCCTGGCTTATTTCCTGCTCTTTTTCATAGCATAAATCTGATTGGATGTTGTATCTGATGCAAAGCTTTGGCCGGCCATGGCAATAACGGGCAGCAAGAAAAAAAATATCATGCTAATCCTAATGGATTGTGTCACTTTGAGCTGAACATGCATAGGCCATCCTTGAGATTTCCAATACACAAACTTATCCTAATGGATTGTGCCACTTTGAGCTATAAACATGCGTAGGCCATCCTTGAGATTTCCAATACACAAACTTATCATTTTCCCTTGCAGAAATTCATGCCAACAAAGCCTGTGAATCAACATCAACTCCAACCAGATAACCCAAGTAGTGTGTGATGCATCCCCTTTGTATGACCTGTCCATTCCATCCTAAACCAAGCAAATCGCTCTCGGTACAACTTATTAGAATAGATTTTTGCATATTAAAGTATAACCCTAAATCAAGACTAAAAGTATCCCAAACAGCCATAGCCTTCTGAACATTATCTCTTTGAGCCTTAAGGAACATGAAAGAATCATCTGCCAATCCTTGACCAACCATCTACTCTTCACTTGGAAGAGTAAGCCCTACAACCTCCACTAGCTTATCTAGTCGAGATAAGATTAGATGTGTAACAATTGCAAACAAGGGAGGGCTAAGTAGGCATCCATGCCTAACCGATCTCATCAAATGAATGGGCTCATTCACCCCACCATTAATCATAAGCCTAGCCACTGCATGTTGGCTAATAGTATAAATCAAAGAAGACATGTGAGGGTCAAATCCCATAGCCTGCATAAGTTGTGAAAGAAAAGACCAAATAACGTGATCAAGACCAAATAACGTGATCATAAGCCTTTCCAATATCCAGTTGAATTATAAACCTTTCCAATATCCAGTTGAATTATAAACCTCTTGCCTTGAAGCCCTTGCATAATCAATTCCAATTTGTACATTTAGTATATTATGCAAAATATTCTGACCTTTAATAAGTCCATATTGCCTTGGATAAATCAAAGTAAGAAGAAATCGTTGTAACATGTTGGCCAAGACCTTTGCAAATATCTTATACATGGCTCCCATCAATGTGATTGGTCTCCATTAACTAGGGATGTAACTTTAGGCAATAAACGTACAAGCCCAATCTTCCAACTCGTAGGCATGACCTGTATTCCACACCTCCTGAAAATAGAAGCAAGAGGGACATTCAACTCATCAACATACTTCATGAAAAGCTCATAGGGAGCTCATCAACATACTTCATGAAAAGCTCATAGGGAGCTCATCCCATCTTGGACTTTTCAGGCAAATGCATCAACACATCTTCCACCTCATTTGCAGAAATATCTATTTCCAATTCATTTGCAGAAACATTTGATACCTGGTAACGAACCAAGTGAAACAAAGACTCTCTAACTGCAATGACATCAGGAGATATGACCTCCTGCGGACCCAACAAATGGTGATAAAAGTCCTTACACATCTAGAACACAAGTAGGATCAGTATCAATACTGTTTGCCTATCTTGCATCTTGACAATATTCTCACATGCATGCTTTTGTTGCAAACAAGAAAAGAACATGCGGACTGTGCTCTACCCCGGTGAACCCATGCGGTTTTGACATGCCCAGAGGCCAAAGGCGAATCCGTTCATGGTCCGTCAGACTAATGAGTCGAAGGTGGCCACGTGACTGACAATTAGAATCCATCAGGGCATCCATTTGAGCCATAAGCTTATGTCTCACATATTGATTCTCATGCAATGTTGCAGCTTGATGGGACAACCAATCAATAGCTATCTCAATGTTGTCAGAGCATGAACCTTCCTCTTGAACCACCTCGTTCAAATCAACCAACAATGATTCTAGGTTCCGCAACTTCTCGCTAAAATATGATGCATTATGAATCCCATACTGGCGAGCAAGCTTTTAAATATTGAACATACAACACTCCTAAGCTGACACCCCAACAGAGATTACATGGCCTCAAAAGTTTTGTTACACCTGCAACATAAACTGACGGAAAATAATATGCTCCAAGAAAATCTAGTTAACCTTGAGAGGAGCCTTTTCCAATAATGGCCTATAAGCATCCATAGAATGGCTATGTATCTCCAATACCAAATAAAAATGATCTGACAAAATATGATTATATTCCACTTGCATGGACAATATCTCTAGCATAAACAAATCATGCTGGCAAATATACATTCGGTCGAGATGATCTCTTGTACCCACTTACTGTTGAGAGGCATATGTAAATTCTCTCTCATGCGGGTGTAGCCATGACCATATATCTTGTTTCAAAACTTGATTGGCAAACACATTCCAGTTGAGCCTCTCCATCCCATCCATAATAGAGTGAGTGTAGAAGTATGCTTTGGCAATTCACATACATTAAAATCACCCAACACAAAGCCAGGCTTAGCATTGCACAAACACAATAAATCATCCCATAACTGAGATGACACTGTGTAACACCATTAGGCGCATACAGTTCCACAAGCCATAATTTTTCATCCATAAACTCCACTTCCACAACAATGAACCCCACCCCAGGCATCCTGCATAACCAATGATGGCTTAAACTGAAATTTCACTGCAATCATGACCCCTAATTGTGTAGTGGGGTGCCCATTATCACACATGAAACTCCTTGTAATCATAAACTTGTCCAGCCATGGAATGTTTTTTATGCTCCACAACACAAAACATATCCCATTGACCTTAAAACACAGTACGCCACATGTGATAATTCTTGGACGGTGAACACACCTTTTACATTTTAAAGAGCAATCTTCATAATCCATCAAAACAAAAAGGCAATCAATGAGAGATACCACCATCGGCCTCTCTTTCCTTAAAATATTGCACAGGATCCTCAATTCCTTCTCTCTCCATCTATTCCCATAGTCTTCGTAGCAAAACATCCACCCGTTCCTTCTCACCTAAAGTACGCGCATCACTAGGTAATGTATCGTGTCTCCACTTGACATCCAAATACTTTGTCCCAAGCTGATACCATAGCCCCTTTTTTATCAAATAGAAGAGAAAAATTTACATGATTTTCTTTTTATAACTCAAGGTCTTAGATTTTATCGAGAGTGTGATACCTTGCCATGGTTATCTTTCTCTCGAGTCCTTCTTGTGGCCCCATGACGAAATGATGAAGAGGCACCATGACCAGCACCCACATTTTGATTACCTTTATCTGTATGCCAAAACTTGTTTACATTTATCTACCACTTGCCCACTTTGTTTTGGTACTTGTTTGCCCTTCTTTATATTCAAACCAGATGGCAAACCATGAGCTAATGTATCCTTCTAAGTCAGACCCTGGGACACATTTGGTTGTGGCTGAGCATTCACCTCCTTTGGACACTCTAAAATGAAATGACCCATCTCCCCACAACGAAAATAATGGTATAATGATCCCCACTTTAATTCGAAATACAAAGGGTCAAATCCATCCATGCATAACCTCAATTTTCAAGGTTAGGGCTTCCTAGTATCCCACAACATGCAAGCCCTTTTTTTATTCGTGGATGACATTCTGGGCTCCACCAACACCTCCCTAATAGTACTCATGGTGGCCAACGGTAACAATTTCAATAGTTGATGGAAAGTCTACAACCTCAACCCAATTAGGGCATTCCTGGCGCAACATGTCTCTATACTCTGCCATAGGATGCCATGGTACAACATGCACCAACTGTCCATATAAAAATAACAAGAATTTTTGTATAATCAAATTTGGAACTTCTTTGGATGAGAATAGCACCTCATAGAATCCTTTGGGATCGTCAAAGATCTTCTCCACAAAATTACCATCTAATAAATCATGTAACCAATCTGTACTCCTATTGAAGAATGGAATTCATCCAGTAAAAAAGAAAATTGTAGCCTTGTTATGAAAGGATTCCACTTGTGCCACAAACCGCAATGTTTCCACTCGGGCATCTACCACTACCTCTATTGGAACCTTGGTAGCCCTAACATGATTTGCCATCACATATGGCTACAAAATCTGTTTAGTTTGTTTAACTCAAAAGTCAAAAGCCACATCATGGTTCTCTTCTTGAGGTGCATCAAGACGCAAGGTATCCTAAAGCATTCGACCATCCTCCTTCTCTCCATATTCACCTCCGATTAATCTCTGCCTTTTAGCCTAATCTTCAAGCTCTAGCTCTGGCCCTCCACCCTCAAACTTCTTTACACCTTCTATTGAGACATGTGCCTCTACAAAATCCATATCTATGGTTCCGTGACTCATTTCCACTAAACATCAAAAATTAATGCTTCCACCAGAAGAAGGAGAATGTTGAAATATACAAGTGAATAGGGTGTGTGCGGAAACAAGCCCTTGGCTAGAGGCTGTAAAAGAGAATGTGTAAATGTGAGAGAACCTGTGAAAAGGTGAGAAGAATCTACTAGGAGAGAATAAAGGGTAGCCTGAGAAGATTTAGGAAGTGTGGAGATATTCTAGGAGAGGCGGAGAGAATCAAGCAAAAGAGGTGGAGTGAATCAAGGAGAAATCAGTGGGATTAGATGCTTGTATGTAAACTCTATAAATTGAGGCATTGGCCTAATGAGAATTTGCTTGGATGTAAACTCTATAAATTGAGGCATTGGCCTAATGAGAATTTTCTTGGATGTAAACTCTATAAATTAAGGCATTGGCCTAATGAGAATTTGCTGGTTTTTGATTATCCATGCCTATATTAAGCTATTAGAATTACTCACTAATCACTATAAATTGAGGCATTGGCCTAATGAGAATTTGCTGGTTTTTGATTATCCATGCCTATATTAAGCTATTAGTTAATTACTCACTAATCACATCTTAATTATTATCTAATCACTAATTACTCACTAATCACATCTTAATTATCATCTAATCACTTTGTTAATGATGTTGATTCTAGCATTTGATCCACCATAGCTCAAATTGATCTAATTTCTCTTGGCTCCAGGGGTTTTCAAGCATGCTCTACAAGGTGGTGAAGTCAGAATTTGATTTGATTAAGTCTCAGTGAGATCAAAGCTCTTCATCAAATCTACAGGTGACTTTAGTAAAACAGAGATTAAGCATTCAATGTTTAGTCAAATCTTGTGTTTCTTGGCTTAATCCTCTACTAGAGACTAATTGCTATTGATGGCCTTGAAAGGATTTGAGCTCATTTGAACTCTAAGGCCTCAGATCTGGGCTCCCCGCATACTCTATTTTTTGCACACAAAACAGAGGATTAATTTGCTAATCAGTGATTTATCATTGCTAATCACTATATTTTGGTTCAATTGAGGGTTCAAATTAACCATTAGGTATCTGATACAGATCCCTATAACTTCAAATTGCAATTCGGAGATGGTTTGATACTCCAACCATTCCGTACAAATTGGTTACCCTTGATTTAATGTAATTTTTGGTGATTTTATGCTGATAAATCTGTTGTAATCATCTCTTAAACACCAAATTAAGTTGTAAAAGGGTAGACACTGCCCTTGAATCTTGAAATTGGATCAAGAGGTAAGACTCCCTTCACATCATCATTAGTACAGCAGTACAAGAGAGAGCCAAATTTAATGGGGAGCAGTTTTACACATGGGGAGCAGTTTTACACATGGGGAGCAGTTTTACACATGGCAGACAAAAACCATGTATCTGCTCATGAGGAAAAATTTGTGGGGGCTAGCTGAGGGAAGAGATGAATGCCCAAAGGTGAGAGGGAAAAATGAGTGGAAGATCAGGAATAAAAAAGCATTGGGACTTATTGCACTCAGTTTAAATGATGAAATCATTCATCACATCACAAGGATACAATGGGCAAAAGATGCATGGGATGAACTCAATAAATTATTTGGCACACAAGCTAAAAATTCAATGATAAATTTGTTAATGCAATTCTACAAATTGGATATGAAGGAAAGTGAACCTTTAATCACACACTTGAACAGATATAAAAGCATTAAGCAACCAACTGGCAGCTACTATTGGCAAAAAGGTAGAAGATGATGAGGCACTAGCAGTGCTTCTAAAGAGAGTGTGGACAAAGGTGAATATGAAAATATTGTAGCAACACTAAAGAATGTACCTAAATTAAAGCTACACGAGATAGAAGGAGCTCTACTAGAGCAAGAGAGCAGAGGCAAAGAGAAGAAATGGCTCGAATCAACAGCAGGAGAAGAAAAAGCATTCTTCACCCGAGGAGGATTATCTCAAGGATGAGGACGAGAAAGAGGCAGAGTAGGAGGAAGGACCTTCACTTGCCACAACTGTGGAAAGCCAGGACACATGGCAAGAGACTGCTACAGCAAACCCAGTGGAGAAGGAACGACATAGGCAAACTTCATGGAGGCTCCTAAGGAAGAGGAGTCGGATCATCTTTTCTGAGAGAGAGAGAGAGAGAGAGAGAGAGAACCCACAACCCAATGTAATCTGCCCCAACAAAGTAAAACCACCTCTGAGCCACCGATGATGTAGGCCATGTGGTAGATGTATGTGTGAGCACTTTAGTCAAGGTCACGGGCACTTGTAGTAGCCTTGGACACATAGAGAGAGAGAGTGTCAAGGACTATGAGTTTAGGGACTTGAGGCACTGGTCTCGCAGACTAAAGTAAGAGGAAAACTTGGTATAGGGTCCAGGTGTGCTAGGAGTATTCACTTGAGGGGAGGTGTTGAGATATACAAGTGAATAGGGTGTATGCGGGAACAAGCCCTTGGCTAGAGGCTGTAAAAGAGAATGTGTAAATGTGAGAGAACCTGTGAAAAGGTGAGAAGAATCTACTGGGAGAGAATAAAGGGTAGCATGAGAAGATTTAGGAAGTGTGGAGATATTCTGGGAGAGGTGGAGAGGTGGAGAGAATCAAGCAAAAGAGGTGGAGTGAATCAAGGAGAAATCAGTGGGATTAGATGCTTGGATGTAAACTCTATAAATTGAGGTATTGCATGAGAAGATTTAGGAAGTGTGGAGATATTCTGGGAGAGGTGGAGAGGTGGAGAGAATCAAGCAAAAGAGGTGGAGTGAATCAAGGAGAAATCAGTGGGATTAGATGCTTGGATGTAAACTCTATAAATTGAGGTATTGGCCTAATGAGAATTTGCTGGTTTTTGATTATCCATGCCTACATTAAGCTATTAGTTAATTACCACTAATCACGTCTTAATTATTATCTAATCACTTTGTTAATGATGTTGATTCTAGCATTTGATCCACCATAGCTCATCACATTGCTGTAATTTTAACAGAGAAGAGTTTTGTTTCATCCCTACAAACAAAGAGGAGAATATCCACTACCCGGATGGAAAATCTATCTACATAAATGGCTCCAAAAGGGGAGTAAAACCTTAGCACATTTGAACACATATGTGCTACTACTGGCACCGCTTCAGGCTCACCCACCACAAAGAAATTCGATCAAACAAACATTGTGCATGCTCAAAATCTGTGTGCGGCCACAATCGCAAATTCTCCATTGCTCGGATGGAAATGCTAGCTCTGTGTGTGTGTGTGTGTGTGTGTACGTGCGTGTGTGTGTGATATATGAATACATTTATTTTGAATGATGTGTATTATTACATTCAAAATGTAAATAAATTATTAACATGATAATTTAGTTACTGTAAATTTATATAGAATTCTAACGATGATAACTATTATTTATATGTATATCCACACGTCTTGCTCCTAAAACTATATGTATATCCACACAAGTCTTGCTCCTAAAGTTACCAAAATGGTGGAGTTTGTAGATGCTTGGAATGTCCATGAATCAGGCTAGACCTCATACATGTTTATTCATGAGTAAACAAAATGATTGAGCTAAGTTGGTGCATGGGTATGTTGGATCTGCATTATCAAAATAAAGGCAAGCTAGCTAGGCATGGCAAAGTGATTATGCAGGTAAGTTCAAGCTAAGCCATTATGTGAGAGCGAGAAATGGAAAAAAAGGCCACAAGATTATCAGCCATCCTAGGTGACCTTTTTTTCTTTCTCTCTCTTTCTCTATAGGTGGTCTAAGACCATCGATAGACATCTAGCACTATGGCTCATTGTACATCCCCTTCCTTGATAGCTACAACTCACCATTTGCCACCTCATTGACGTGAACTTTCTTGACAAACAAATGATGGTAGCAGCCATCTAGCATGTGGCCACCTACCTACCTTTTTCTATAGTCTCTCCATAACTAAAAACTCGGAGTGTCTTATTTCAAATTAGCATGCCTTTTTTGCATATTTATTATCAACTTTACACTTATACCTAACCTTAGTAGGCATCTCCATTTACAAAGAGTGACCTTCTGTTGTGTGATGGGAGGAACTCTCAAAGCAGATAAGGCTCCATACGGTTGTAGGTAAATGTGTGTGTGTGTTGTAGAAGAACCAGCATGCTCTCTCTCTCTCTCTCTCTCTCTCTCTCTCTCTCTCTCTCTCTCTATTCACACATGTGCGTGCATGTTGTAATGAAACAATAGCTCTAGATTAGGTCTAGGACTATGGTCATGGGCTCAAGTATAAAAGGGGGCTCATGGACCACTATTGTATCTTTTGGACATATTATGATATTTGGCCATTTTGACTTTTGGCACCTCATAGCTTTCTTACCTTGGCTTGTGGAAGGCTATTTCCATCCTCTTGGTGGTGAGAGGTTAACTCACTTAGGCATCATGGCTATTGTATGGCTATTGTGGAAGGCTATTTCCATCCTCTTGTTGGTGGTGAGAGGTTAACTCACTTAGGCATCATGGCTATTGTATGAAATTATCTCCTAGATCTTATATTAATCCATGGTGATTATTCTATATCTCAACTTTGTGATCCACTACAAGACACTGCTGCCATACACGCGTTCAATACACGCGATAAGTTACGGGCATGTGTATGGTCGCGCATGTATATGAGTAGTATCGGGCGCGTGTATATTGGCATCTAAATTCGTGTGTATACTGGTTTTAGAAACGCATCTACCAGTGCGTGTATATTGGCATCTAAATTCGTGTGTATACTGGTTTCAAAAACGCGTGTATCAGTGCGTGTATATACATGCAATTATACACGCATTATTACACGCGAGCTTTATTAAGAAAAACTCCATTCCTTTACAAAATTAAAAACCATTCTCTTTAAACCATTCTCTTTAAACCATCTCATGGTACATTACAGTATATATCATTACACAATCCCACTACATGCATTTACAACAATGAAATATATTCAAACTCCATTCCTTTACAAAATTAAAAACCATTCTCTTTAAACCATCTCATGGTACATTACAGTATATATCATTACACAATCCCACTACATGCATTTACAACAATGAAATATATTCAAACTCCATTCCTTTACAAAATTAAAAACCATTCTCTTTAAACCATCTCATGGTACATTACAGTATATATCATTACACAATCCCACTACATGCATTTACAACAATGAAATATATTCAAAAATAAATCATGAGATGATAATTAAAAGACAACATATACAATAGAAATATCATTAATTTAGAACGATACAATGATGGATTGGTTAGGGTTCAATCTCATCTTCAATAAGATCCATCCTTGCCAAACGATCAACATCAATATCCATTTGATAAATTTGTAAGGCTACGATTAAATTTATTCCACTATCAATATTCTGTCCATTGATAATGGTATCGATGCCCTGATCATCCTCATCAACATCACCATCATCCTCAATGGTAGGGTCATCCTCATGATCATGAGAAATGGCACGCTCATCCTCATTATCATGATCATCTCTTATTTCTTGATCATCGATCACAACATCTTCATTGGCATGTTCGATATCATCTTCATTGCGGCTTGTTACATCCTCCATATGCTCCATATCAGTGAATGTATTATACATCACTTTGGAACGTGGTGCAATAGGGATGACGTACCACCATTTAATGTCATGCACCATTGGCAGATAGATAATCTACTCAAATACACATACTACAGTAATTAATTAGCATATCAAAAGTCAAGGGGTACGCGAGCTTAGATATATATGTACATGAAACACATTAGTAAAAAAATGCATACCTGCTCACATTGTTGTGGCAATACGAGTCTATCTTTCTTTGTTTGCCAAAACTTTGTAGAGTCAATAGTTACATAGCCACTTGCATGGTGTTTTATCGTTGCATTAGGCCCTTTTTCCACCACGTTCATTTGCCATTTGATATCCAAAACATACATAAAGAAGCGACGAAAGTCAAGCCTAAATATGTCTTGGATTGTGCCACAATAATCATCCATTTTTCCATTAGCTCCCTCAAAGCTACTAATGACACTGCAATCTTGTGTATTCCTCTTTTCATCAATTCTTTATGTTCGAAAAATGCTTGCCTTCACACCATATAGCATTGAACATAGTGCACTGGACCAAAATAGAAGCAGTATTTATGTAAGCAATGTGAATAAATATTAAAAGCAAATCACTTACAACTAATGCAAAACATTAGTTCTATGTACCTTTAACATACATCCTCGTGCATACTCCCATTCTTCCGCCGTGATATGTAACCCCTCGTCGCTCTCTGCTCTCTTCAATTTCCTCATGCAACCAATCAACATGGATATCATTCGAAAGTGTTGCTAGATGCTTAGGGTACGCCTTAAGTACGAGAGCCATGTTGCCTCCGAAAGAGAGCTCTTTCTGCTTGCCTTTTTGTCTTTGCATCCTCATATCTTGTAATGCATCTGCTCATCACATCACTATTAAGGATGCAAGTGAAATTGAGATCATCAATCAATGTTCTATCAATTGTACTTTACTCTGTCCTTTTCCTTGAGGCACAATAGAGGTCATCCTCAAGTCCTCTTCATTGCTCCATAGTCGCAGCAAAGAGCTATCCACCTGACCAAGAAATTCTGAAATATAAACAAGAGACTCTTGTATCAACCAACCCTTGGCCATGCTTCCTTCGGGCCTTGCACTTTGCCTCACAAAGTCTTTTAAGGTCTTCATGAAGCGCTCTAGGAAGAACATCCAACCTGGAAAAGTCTCCTCTACCAAACAAACCACCTCCACTGCCATAACACGCGCATCATCCAACGTGGCTAGATCAATTGCTTTGGAACTAACATATCTGAAAAATAAATGAATAGTACGTTATACCTCATGCACGTTCATTTTGCAAGGTATAATGAAGGGTGATCTGACATGGGTTTTACATACCTCACAAGCTCGCCCATCTTATAAATACATTTTTTCAAACTCTTGTTTGCACAATGGTCGATGCTAGTAGGTAGTATGAACTGCGCACATAAGAGCACATGTATGTATGGTTTATGGCATCACAAAATTTAATTTCAACGTACAAGACTTGGAAAACACTTACTTGGAGTATCTTGTGCCAATCGTGGGACTTCGACCCATATAGTTTCTCAACACCTCTTTTCTTAGTGGTTGTAAAGGCTCCCTTCAATGATCTCATGCATCCAGTGGGAGTACGCAAAGTGGTGATGGCTTGCTTTACCTGCTTCTCTGCTTTCTTTGATATAATCCATGGTGCAGGCGGAAGACAAACGTGCCCACCCTCCTCTCGTGGCCAAGCTTGACGCATACGTCCTGCGAGACCAGCAAGTCCTCCCGTACGCTAACATTGTCTCATTTACCACAATAACATGTTCCCAAATACCAGATCCCACATTCTTGAAGATGTGCATGGGATCAAGAAGATGTGCGATCTTAAGATGGGTCCAATATAGCCGAAAAAAAATGGAGTACCTACACAACGGATTGCTCTATGTGATCTTTAATCCAATTAGAGACTACACAAAATAAGATTAAAAAACATTACTATACCTGTTCATGCCATCTGGAGGAAGAACATTTGTAGACTCCCGAATACGCTTCCACCAGTCTTTTGCACGAAGTGTTTGTGGAGGAATGTTACTCTTACTAGCAACATATTTAGGATGATCTGACGGGAGAAATCAATGATGATTATCGAATATGGTCTTACACAAACTGTCAGCATACTCATGTACTAACGAAGGGCCACAAACAGGACATGAATGTTTACCCGATGTTTTCAAACCTGTTAAAATATAAATAAAAGTTAGAATAATAAAGTCAATAGTTATAATTAATATAGCCAATAGTATTAGAGTAGAGAGGTAATTAGAATTCTTACCAGAACAATCACTGTATCCTGGAAAGTCATGCATTGTCCACATCAACACTGCTTTTAAGTCGAAGTGTCGAGAGGAGGGAGGCCTACTAATGTCCACCACCGCAACACCTCTCCATAGTTCCTCCAACTCATCAATCAACGGTTCGAGATAAACATCCATATGCTTGACTTTATGTTTTCCTAGAATTAGAAGGGATAACATAAGATGTCCCTTCTTGATTGCCATTGATGGTGGAAGGTTGTAACTCACCAACACAACTCGCCACACGCTGTATGTGGTGCTTTTGAAACCAAATGGATTCACTCTATCCATACCTAGGCCAAGTCTCAAGTTTCAGGGCTCTGTTTTAAAGCTGGGCCACTCATCTTCAATATGCTTCCAAGCAGGAGTGTCTGCAAGAATTCTCCATATGCCATCATCCGATCCATGTGAGGAATGCCATGACATGAGCTCTGCTATGGATTTGCACTTGAACATGTGTTTGATGCGAGGAATTATAGGAAAGTGTCGCAAGACTTTACGAGGCACATCAAAACTCTTCACATTTGTTCTATACCTTGCTTCACCACAAGTGCTCTCGCCGCGCGTAGGGCACCATGTTAGGGTGTGGTACTACATCCTGCTTCAATTAGAGTATATATATTACAACTCCATTAATTTAATTTGGATACCATGAGTCATTTGAATACTATCAATTTACATCTACTCACCTCTAAACCTGTTTGATTCCATTCTCCATACATGGAGATGTGATTCAAGGTAATTCGACGCGCTCGTACAATGCATCCTTGACATCGATTACACATACACTTGATCCTTTGTCCCAAACCACACATCGCGATTACGATGACGCATTGTCTCATCCTCACCAGAACTGCTTGAGGAGGTTGATGACATCGTATGTACAAAAGAGAAAACACATAATCATAATCAGTTTTTAATGCATCCTTGACATCGATTACACATACACTTGATCCTTTGTCCCAACCACACATCGCGACTACGATGACGCATTGTCTCATCCTCACCAGAACTGCTTGAGGAGGTTGATGACATCCTATGTACAAAAGAGCAAACACATAATCATAATCAATTTTTAATGAAAGTATAAAAAGTTTCTATATCTTGTGTCAATCGCGTGTAACAACGTGTCTATATCCTTAAAATCGCATGTATAAACGCGGCTGTATCTTGTGTTAATTGCGTGTAAAAGCGCGTCTCACTGTTTTAAATTGCGTGTATCAGCGCGTCTATATCCTTAAAATCACATGTATAAACGTGGCTACATCCTTAAAATCGTGTAAAAGCGCGTCTCACTGTTTTAAATTGCATGTATCAGCGCGTCTACATCCTTAAAATCGCATGTATAAACGCGGCTGTTTTATTATACATGCGCTCCTACATGCGACCACCAGTCATGTAGACAATCCCCTAGTCGTGACTCCACCCGTAGTACAAAGGAGAGCAAACACCGCAGTAGGAAGAGTGGGAGTGGAGGATGCGGTGGGTGCTTTGGTGGGGGAGGTAGTAGGGCATGCAGTGAGAGAGGAGATAGAGGGAGAAGAGTTAGAGGAGACAGTGAGGATGAGGAGGAGGTGAGAGAGGTGGAGGGAGTGATCTGCTATGATGTGACGGATAGGGGCGGGGTAGTGATGGATGCGAGGGGGAAAGAGGTAATGGAGTACATGCGTGGGGTGGTTTCAAACTTGTACAGAAATTGTTTTATTAGATTTAAAGATCAAAATAGCCGATTAGTTGGGGAGGTGATAGATGCTGTACATAGTCGGTACCCCAATACCCCACATGCGACATTCTCCGATGTATGGGGAAGGACACGAATAAGGGAGATCTTAAGTAATAAAAGATCTCACCTTAAGAAACTCGCATACGATGATGGGCTAAATGTAGCTGCGGGTGGCTATCCTAGATTGCCAAATCTTTGAGTTCTTGAAGGAATACTACAAGAAGAAGGTTACTGTGCAGTTTCAAGTGTAGAGTAAAAGATTCAAGTGCAAAGTTGAAGACTAGTATAGAATTAAGATTCAAGTGTAGAGAGCAAGATTGGTGTGCGAAGGATCACAGTTAGTGTTGCAGTTTGTAGATTCAAGAAGAGTTTACAAATCTAGTTGTGCAAAGAATAATTTACAAGATTTTGATACAATTTTCAAAGAGAAGTGTGCAAAGTTGATCAAGGTATGTGTGCAACATTAGGAAAAAGGGGAGCTCATTTTGGGGCCTTTTAGGGTTTGGAGAAAATGTCTTGCAACCAATCAAGAGAAGGCCAATGTAACGTAGAAAATCCACAAAAAAAGAGTGAAAAATAGAAAATAGAACAGTACTTTATGGTGGCAGAAACGTGCGAGATGAATAGGGAGATTTGTTTTTGATTCTCTTCTCCAGCATGTCTCTATCATGAGATTTTAGTCCATCTTTGAGCGTAAGAGTCTGTTTGAAACTTCCCGCTCGCGACAATCTAATTTCCTTTCTTCTCAGACTTTCGAGGGACTATTCCATCTTTGACAAGCATCTCTCCTTGCCATAGCTTTGTTGTAATTTGCTCTCTTCAACATTTCACCTGGTTGTGGATATCTTTTTGTTCTTTCTTTTAAGTCGATCTGCATTACTTAGAATGTTAGATTAATTGAAATCTAACATCATACTATCTTTCTTTTGTGTTAGTTTCTGTTAAGGGTGTGTTAGATTCGGAGCCTAAGATGGCACCCAGAAATAATGAACGCAACATTAGAAAACGTTCGGTGGGTTTAGATGGTGAAGACTTTGTTGTTGATGTACGAAACATATCTTTGCCCCGTGAACGCCTATCACACAGATTTCAAGCATAGAGGTTTCCAATATTGTAACAGCAAAATGCTAGTTGGAAAATGTTTGAAGTGGGAAAAGGAGCTTGGGTACTAATGCAACCCAAGAGGATCAAGAAGAAGAGCAAAAAGCAACAATCAACGAGTACTTTCCTGACATTCTGGAAAGGCAAAGTAAAAGATTTTAGAGTGAATGAAGGCAGAAGATGTGTAAAAGAGATTCTGGTGCAGCATGTTTATATGCATCAAGAACTTCGATTGTGAGAATATCCAGCTTATCTTCCACATCATAGACCAAATTGTAAACACATAATATAACTTAAATTATTTTCAAGGCACAATTGTTTCTCTCTTTATAACTAAGATGATCTTTCTGAATGTTTCAGATCTATATCCTTCATCATACGAGGAGTGGCAACCAGTGGAATGCATTTTAGGATTCTTTAATGTCGTACATGGCACGATAGGAGAGCTACAATACAAAGGTAGATCTGTAAGAGACTTGGCTAAAGCGGGTATTTTTTTCTATGATCACTTCTACCAGCTATTGGACCATGCTCATTCTTATGGCATATTGCAAAGGGAAGATTTTTTGGAATGAAATATAATAGGCTGGCCTGTTCCCGATGGAAGTATAATAGAGGCATATAGAGCCAAACTATATGCACAAGTGTAGCATTCATTGAAACCAAATATTGCAACAAGAATATTCAAAATCACAGTTTTTATGCCTGTCAATGTTTTCATAGATATTTTTCAAGAATATTCAATCAGAGTTTGTAAGACTATGTTTTCTTTTAAAGCAAAAGGCTGTGATGACATTCTAAAATTTTTGGATGATGGTTGGGATAAAATTATGGCCAACACTATGTATTGTGAGGTTGTGGACATGACACAATCAATCTCAAGTACATGTTTGCCTCCCAGAATTTTATTTTCTCATTTTACTATAAACGAAGCAGGATGATAGAACTAGTACCAATGGAACAAGATGAGAGCTCTTCATGTCTAGAAAATGATATTATTGATATAGATGTTGTCGAGAATGGCATTTTAATAGCATCCATCACACTTGGAAGATACTCTCTCGATTACGAAATGACATTCTCATTTTCATTCATTTTAAACAACAAAAAGGTAAACTGAGTTTCCTAAAGTACTCATTCAAGATTGGCAAAATTGTTTTATCAAAATTTTAATTCAAAAAATGTAGACATCTCATTTTCAAACTGTGCTTTTGTTTCAGATACTGCAAAGAAGAGAAAGCAAGATACAATGCAGAGATATTGCAAGCAGAACAATTCAGATAGTTCAATCATCTTGAACTCAGGTACAATTGACAATTCATATATACTTTTAGCAGACAGTAAAAGCATTATAGAATTCTTAACATTTTCAAACCAAGAAGTGATCCATTGAGAAAAAGTAATTGCATTTATCTTTGCATTTACTGTTGTTGTTCTCAGATGTACAGAGGAGGGTATATCTACAGATATACAAATAATCCTATATTTGGGTTTCTAGCTTAGGTTGAGCCTGGCTTTGGTGGCTTTGGTCCAAAGACTCAGATAAAGGCTCCTTGTCGATATGGCTCTCCCTCGGCTTCTCCTTTTGCTCCTCAGTTACATCATCCGAAGACTTCATATTTCGTGGGAGAGGCTCATCTTCCATTTTCATCTCCTTGGGCACTTTGGAAGGTTGCTCCTGAACTTTCTAGAACCCATCAAGAATGTTATCATTTAGATTGAAAGATTTCAAATCATCTTTCTGCTCAATAATCACTTCTACATCAATATTGGAAGGGGATATTGGCTCGTTTAGAATTGGAGGAGATGCACGAATAGGAGAAGCAATTCGTAGAGCAACCTCAAAATTGTATTGGCTCTGAAACTATAGACATAATCAAAGCCAAAACTATCTTCTTACATCTGCAATAAAGAAAATATTATTTTCAAAAACTGACTGCATTTATGTTAAAAAATTTGATGATTGTAAATCTTTTGACTTACAAACTCAGGCTGCTTCTCTCCAAAGTAGGAGTCCAACATGTATTTAGCTGTTATAAGTAATCTCCATCCACAAGAATATGGGTCTGATTGCTGTGGCTGTAAATAAATTATGAGAATTTAAATAAAGATAAATAGTTCTCTATACAGAAGATAAAATAAGATTGGTGTTCTTCCACAAACCTGCAGTGCAATTGGTTCAATCAAGTTGAGTAAATTTGTATTTGGAGGACATAAGTCCAGGGCATCAAAAAGTCTTTTCAAGACACTACAATACCAAAGGAAATGTGAGAACTATCAAATTTCTTTGATATTAGCATCCTCCATACTCCAAAGATTCATGAGAATACATTAAGGATAAGACTTATAGGCCTAGCTCCTGGTGGGTACCCTGAAGAGAGTTAAATGTATAACATCTCTTTTGTTCAAGGTCAATGGAAACAAAACTCCAATGAGAGCTAAAAAAAGAAGAATAATATAAGGACCAGAAAGATAAAGGAACCAAAAAAGCAAAGTACTGTGAAATCTAAAATCTAGGTGTACTTACTTGGAGTGGTATGGTAGGAAGATGGCATCAACTACTTCAAAATTGCAGTAATTGAACCATTTTGCAATGTCTGCATTGCTCTCTGTGTGATCTCTGAGCTTGAAAGAGATTCCTAGATCAGTGATGAAGATCCTGTGCATAACCCAAGGATGCAATTTGCTGTTGAACATACTACACAAGAAAAGACTCAAAGACTTAGTTTGAGATTAAAAAGGATTGATACTTTTGTAGAAAAAATAATCTTGGAAAACACTCACTAGAGAGTACCCAGGATGACAGTATCTGCTGTCAGGTACGACTTCCTCTGGGAAAGAGCTTTTATATAGTCTCTAGTGAGCCTGAACTCCAAATCAGCCATATCAAAATCAGTGGTCTCTAATTTTATTTTAATTTTGGGCCACAATTCCAGAAGCCTCTCTTGTATCTTCAACTCCTTAACACGTGTTTTTGACTCTAGGTCCGAAGATGAATCCTTCACTTGTTGTTTCATTAAATCCTCATAGGCTGACTTCCCTCTAGTCTCATAGTTGTGTGTGACCTCTTCTATCTTCACCTCATCCTTAGAGTGCTTCTTGCTTGGTGGTATTAATAAGATGTCTCTCATCTTAATATCATCCCAGTCTTCTGCATTCAAAATTTTATCATATCTGTACCTTACTCTCACTAATGTGCATGGGCAGCAACTAGCATGGTATCCTAGAAAAACTCTATGAGAAAATCTTCTGCTGCCTCCTGTAGGGTGAGAAGGACTATCCTACACCACCTGAATCCGACACCCCCATAGTCACATACTTGCCTCACAAGTCTCTGGAAAGGAGCCATGGGCATTGCGAAGCCTACAGTCTTTTGTGCCTTCCTGATCTCCCTGAGAACATTGGCTCCCTGATTGATTCTCTTCTTTTGGCATACCTGGAGCATGTGCATGGGCTTGCTCTTCTTGGAGGACTTTGACCTCCCCTTTGTAGGACTTTGACCTCCAGCCACACTGCCAAGTTAGGCTCACTTCCCTTTCTCCTTGCAGTTTCCTTTGTTCTTGCCATCAAAACTGAAAGAGTAATAAGCAAAATAATTAATTACCTTTAAAGGTGGCATCCATAAGGTAAGCTTCCACTCATAAATAGGTACAATAATGAGAACTATCATGGAGCAGAAAATGGAAGAGGAGAACAGGAAATTCCATATGTCATTAGAATCAAGTAAGATATGGAATAGATCGGAATCCGCCTTCTCCACAAGATAGCATGTCAAAGGAAGAGTTTTTCCAGAAAACGCGATTTTGAAACATTTGATGGAAAATAGGTTCATATCACGTTTTTCCACTAAAACATTAGTACTATCTAATCACAAATTATTTCATTTTATTCCATAGTGATGTATTATGATACATGACTCTGAGAGCTGAAAGAACGGAAAAGCTTAAAGCCAAAAATTTGCAACCAAAAGTGATTTTCAAGGTTCTCTAGACACATTGAAATCGTGTTTCTCGGCAAAAAAGTGATCCAAAACGCAACTTATATGCTCTTCATTTTCTGAAAAGATTCTTTTAGACTTGTCTATTCATCGAATATATATAAGGAATAAAATAACAGGGTTTCAGTTTTGCGGGAGTATACCCTCTCAGATGGTACAATCCTTTCAGAAGGCTCTGTACTTGACTTTGGTTGAGCTGGGGATATGATGATGGTATCTTTCAGTCAGAGAATGCCATGCTGAATGCTATCCTTCATTCGAAGGATGCCTTTTTGTGGAGATGTTGTACTGAACAGACATGTGAGGAGGGCAAGTATTCTAGCACAATGTATACTTTATGCCTCGGAATTCACGCTTGCGTGGCACATGCCACTATAAATGTCACACGTGTGATCAACGGTACTTGCCGATTGAGCCTCATGATGATGTGTCCTCGGTTTCTGTGTAGATTCTTTTATCGTGTCCTTTTGCATTCTCCTCCACACCAACCATCTAGTGACCACTTTCACCATCCCCTTCACATCAACAAGCACCAATGCTTTCCTCTTCAAGCGTTAGCCTCGTACCCTGCAATACTGCTTTAACCCTAAACCACATCTTGGTATTCCTTTTAGGCAACTTTGATACACCTATCAAGGTCCTCCTGCATACACTTTTGTTCAGAGAGCATGGACAGAGGAAAAAGAGGTACAGTTCAAACTAATCTCAGTTATATATTATAGTGTTATATACTGTAATGTCAACATCTGAAACTGAACTTCTGTGTTGTCGGACCCCGAGTTGTAGTAGTTCTAATATCGAAAGGTGGTTTTGATGGAAAACACGAAATAGGATGGTTTTGCTTGAGGGGGACAGAATATCGCATTTTCTAGCAGATTCCACACAACTTTCTTTTATATCCTCTCCCTTAATAACATATGCTAGTATATGAGTTCTAAGGCATTCAAAGAATTTTCGCAATGAAACGTGATTTAAATGTTCTGGCTGCAAAGACATGTCAAAATCGCATTTTTTGACCAAAAGTATTTTGTATGAGAATCGATGCATATCTCATATTTTCTGGCCTTTGCCGATATATTCTGTAATGTTTTTCTCTGTTATCTCTGTGTATCTTTATGTGCATGTACAGTTTTGGATAATGCTCCAACCAAGAGAACATTGGACCTGTCAAAATACTCTATCAAAGATGAGGAAAGTCCAGGTGAGCAATAATTGAATTTACTCTTCTTTATAGAAAATATGAATTATTTTTTATTTCTGTATTGTATTTTTCATTACAGCTAAGAGGCAGAGTACCAGTAGCAAAGGAGTAATCAAATCAAGTGAGCCAAGGAAGCTTTTGGAAGAGCAAAAGTCACCAGACCTACAGCTTTTTGAGTTTCTCCAAAAGTCCAATGCTCAAAAGGAGTATCCAACATTTCACAGGATGTTCAACACTCCTTTCAAATTGACTGACATTGTGGCTCAGCACAAACACTTTTTGGAGGACCAGTTTGAGATGTTTAGACAGATGACAGCTGATGGAAGGATTGTGAATAAGGATGAAGCTTTTGTGCATATCAAGGACTTATGCCAAAGTGATAAGCTGAGGTATCAATTGAACAGGAGATTTGATGTTCTACCTTGCTGCTTTAAGGGTATCTGCAATCTCCACAAGAGGGACTGTAGGATATTGGAGGAGAGCTTTGCATTTGCCATTTATTTACATTATGTTGAGCTTGGTGTTTCTGAAAAGTCGCTCAAGAACATGACTTGGAAGAATATGATGAAAAGGAGGAGGAGTTGGCAAGTGAGAAGAGTGAAGAACTTCAAGATGAGGAGCAAAGCATCAATCTAGAGGAGGAGAAGTCTGCTATTGCAGCACTTGATCTTATATCTTTGAAATCAGAGACTTTAAGAGATGCAGTTATAGTGGATAAAATTGAGCTTGATAGTTCCAGTTATGTTGTTCCCATCCTTCCATCATTCAAGATAGAAGGTAGAGAATACATTTTCCTAAATGACATATTGTGCATTTTCAATCTAAGAGAGGACTATGCACTTGGCCTCATAGCTCAATCATGCAAGGTGGACAAGGAAGTAATGATAGATGATGATCCCTTGCTGGACCTAGAAGACAAGTTCAATCCTGCATTGGAACTTTCTACGTGTTTTAAGGAGGCAAGTAATTTTCAAGAGGTGGATGATGAAGTCTTTAAAGAGGTACAAGCCTATATGAATCTCACTGGAAGCTCAGCTCTGGCACATCATTCTGAGCAGACATCAGAACATAGTATCTCATTGTGGAAAGAGAACTTGCTTGAGCAGGATGAGAATATGAAGGTAATGGCATCTTATTTGTGTACTTTTGTGATATTTCAATCCGTGCTTTTGAGTTCTAGTGACCATTTAGGTAATCTAACAATATTGTCTACATGCAGTTAGATATTGAAGATGAAACCTTCCTCTTGAGGTCCAAAGGAAGCAAAGTTGCTGGCTTGGGTAAACTGTCAAGTCTTTCCCATTTCCTTGCAGACTTATGTAATGCCAAATTGTTAATATACCATGAGACAATGAGCAACAATGGGGAAGCAATAATTCTTTTTTTCAAGTGTATGTCAGAGGCCCTGGGTGGCCATTCCCTTTTATGGTCTGTAGACAAAGTGATATTGATAGAGAAGAGGTTTGCCTTAAATATTTTTGGTTATTATTTCGGAAAACAATGCTCTAGATATTTTTTATCATATACTGCCTATGCGCTCGCTGCTGGTGTAAAGAATCCTCTCAGTCTCGAGCCTTATGGCAAGCACAAACTTATACAGAACCGAGAGCCAGCACAACAATTTATTTTTGTTGTATCTTTTGTATTCTATATTTTCTATGCATCAAAATTTGAGAACTGTTTTCAATTATGCGGTACACAATTTTTTCACTTATATTCTTCTCCATCCACCACAAAGGAATTGTAAACACACATTTTGTATTTCTATGCATCAAAATTTGAGAAGTGTTTTCAATTATGAGATTATGAGATACACAACATTTACACTTGTATTCTATCCACCCATTTGTGATCTACAAAGACCTTTGATTTTCTCCATTCAACATGTCTCTCTGCTGCATTCGAACTCTCTAAAATTTTCTGTCTTCTCTGCTTCTGGGCTACTTGAAAGGCTATCTTGACTTGAGATGCATTGACCTTTCTCTTTGTTTTGATCTTTTGAAGTATGCCTCGATAAAACCATTGAAACACTTCCTTTAAGCTGTTGCCTTTTTGTTTTCCTCCAAAATGTTGTGTATGTCTAAAGAAAGTATTATGGGCCATGTAGTGTGATTTTTCCATTCCTTGTGTAGACCAGATTGCAGGGCATCCATACTTTTTTACAAAGAATGGAAGATGGTTGTAATATGCTGTTTGGACACAGAAAGAGTCTAGTATTAGAAAACACAAAAAATACAAATCATTTTGTTCTCAAAATTGAACAATTGGGTGGAAGTTAGTGTTGTCACCATGTAATGGGTTATGTTACAGGTTGTCCATGCTTCCTTCATTGCCTTTTCGAAATTCTTAACCTCTTTCTAAAATGCCTGTTGATCATTTTTGTTCCAAGAAACTTTGTCACAATAAACAAATAGCTTGTCCAACGATTTCCACACCTCAGCCTTCACATCTCGTGCCATCCCATCTGCTTGATGATCTTTTACTGCATTGTGGACTTGCTTCCACACACTGTATTTTATTCTGGATACATATTGTGATTGTCTACCCCCTTTTCTTGTTGTATTTTGTGGACGTGATAAAAACCTTCGGGCCTTTACTCCACCAATGGATGGCTTGATAGGTACCTCTTTACCATTTGTAGATTTCTTAAGATCTTTTGTTATATGAACATCTCCACCATGTAGACCAATTTCTGATAATACTGCTTCCAATGATTGTATTGCCTCTTTTCTTTTCACCTCAGGCCGAAGTTTCCAGGCAAATCCAATATATAGAAAAACAAGTTTCTCAATAATTCTACACAATGCATGCAATGTGCAAATGTGAACATTGCATAATGGAATATCAAGAACTGCTTTAAAATTTGGATCTTCCTTGTCCCTATTAGGTGCTCTTCTCCACCATTTGAAATCCAAGACATGGGCTGGTTGTTTACAATACAAGCAAGGAGATTTGGAGTTACCCCCTTTACTGATATTGTACATACACTTCAATGTCTTAAGATCACCTGCCATATGCCATTCTACTTGAAAATCACCTTTGCTTGGAACATGAAGATGATCCCCTAAAATTTGATTCCTTACAGTTGAGGGTATATCTGTCTGGTGAAAAACCCAGTTAAGTGTTTCATGGTCCTCTGTCTTCACCTACCATTACAATAGAATGATATATGGTAGAAGTTTATTAAAAAATATACATGTATATTCAACAAATACTAACACCAAAATAAGAAAATCCATACCTCAAATGATCCCAACCACCATACATGTTTTTTTGATTGAACGCTAAAGTACTTTGAATTGGTCTTTGTGATTGATGGATCGAGTGCCCGATTCATCAAGGTAATAGTCACTCTTTCTATCTTCTTTTCCTTTACAATTTCACATTTGTCAAGCTTAACAACAAACTTTAAAACTCCTTTACATTCCTCAAGTGTGATGTTATAAAACTCCACCATTCTTCTCTGTAATTGTTGTAGCTCCACAAAAATATTATTCAAAGGATCATATATAGTCCTTCCTGTGGCCCCTTCATATACATTTTTGATATGTAAATATTGTCCAATGAAGTCATCTATTTCCTGATTTAGAAGACCTCTTTGGCACCACACTGCCGCCGCTGGGGTGGGTAACAATACACGTTTTATCCGATGATCTTTGAGAGTTGAAGAAACGATGTTAAAGATTGAAGCATATCCTTTTCTACTCACCCCACTCATATCTAGGGCTTCTTGAATTTTTTCGACATCAACTCTACTTTCTGATGTAAACTTTTCGACAGCATCACGTTTCACCCTTTTGAACTTTTTTTCATCTATCAAGCTCTGCACGACAACTTTAGAGACTAAACCTTTTATTTGCTTCACTGGAACAAGATTGGAATTTTCATTTACTTCACCAAGCCTTAAAATTTTCCTACAACAAGAAAGAAACACATCTACAGTTATACAATAAGACAATTATAACTCACCTTTAAAAGTTCATTGATTTACATTGAAATTTTTTGGAACTTCTTCATTCGTTTAAACAATTTGGATGCTCATGAATGGAAGTTAACAATAAGATATCATCATACCTTGCTTTTTGAATTCTGCGCTTACATCCTCCAGAGCCAGCCTTCAACTCTGCAATGTTTCGGATTTTTCTATTCCGTAGTCTCTCTCCTAATACAGTGCCTTTTCTCCTCTCTTTCAGTAGCATTGCCTTTGTCTTTTTATGTTCTTCCTTCTCATTTTCTAGAAGTTGCTTCAATGCCACACACTCTATCTTATCTTGCCTTTTGCGTGCCTCCTCTCGTAGATATAAATTCTTGTACATATTTGCATTAGCACATTGAGCTCAGACGTATCCATACAATCCATTTACTCCATTGCCTACAAACTTCAATAGAGTTGTTGGATTAGAGAATGGAGGTGTTGAATTTCTAATGATGCATGTTGGATAGATGCCTCCATCACACCACAAGTCTATATGCTGCAAACCTCCTTTCCGCAGCATGTCTCTTTGCTCAATGCATAGATGCAAACTCTTTTGGCGCTTCAATATTGATGCATAATGTTGTTCCAAGTCGACATGGAAATGATGAAGTCATTTTCTACTGGTTTCTCCTTCTGCCATGTTTCGCAACAATGCGATATATTCTTTCTTACTATATATTGTTTTGTTTGAGAGTTGAAGAAGGTGCTAAACATTTTTAAATTCGAAATGAGAGAGATTAGTTATGTAATACTGACAAAAGAATCGTTCATACGTGTGAGCCAAACCTATGAAAAAGGTATCTTCTCAAAGCTTTTAATGATAGGACCTCGTTGTTTGTGAGCAACAATATATTTATTGCCTCAAACTGACGGTTTTGGACCTGTTGTGACTATTTTACGTAGTTTAAGAGCAAGATAAATAAGAAAATAGTGAATTTCTTAAAGGCCCTAAAATGAGCTCCGAGTTCTTCTAATGAGTGTTAATTGTAGAAATCTTGAACTACTTACAACAATTTGGTTGATTCTTTTTCTCAAGGTTGATTAAGAGCAAGTGTTTCTTGTTAATCTTGGTTGGAATAATCACAATCTTGAGAAATTTTAAAGTAAATATAGCAAGAAAAGTGTAATGAGAATAGTTTTGCAAGGGTACATTGTGGGGGATAGTAGTGTTTGATGCATTCTCATCAAGAAAATGTATAGAATGCAGCCTTTTCATGGATTTCTTGATATATGTGTACGATTGGTGCAAGATAAATCAATAAGGGACTCCTCAAGCAAGAAGTTAAGTGTATAAGTAAGGAATTGCACATCCATTCAAAGCAATCTTGATACATTCAAGGTAGTAAACAATGGATACAAGGCAGTAAACAATACTGATAGACTATTACCCTTGTCATCTTCTTACATTTTGATGGAAGAAAGGACAACATTACTATTCAGATTGTAGAATTTTACTATTTTTTTGTGTGTGCAAAAGGCAATTCAAGGGACTATTGGTACAATAAGACATCACAAGTCCTACTACCATACTTAGTCCATATGATAATTCACCTTAATCTATATTTTCACATCATTCTAACACCTTATTATACCCACAATTCACCAAAATTGTATGTGTAACAAGTAGTCTCCAACCATCTCAAGGCATCATTACCTTTGAGAAGGCTCAGCACATGTAGGAGAACACAGGGAGGAGATCACATGACTGAGATCCTATTGTTGAATCACTTTTGTGAGCATCATTTACTAAGGAAGCCACCCTTGTTAACATCACTTGTGAGCATCATTTGCCAAGGAAGCCACCCTTGTGAGAATCACTTGAGGCCCATCATTGAGATTTTCATAAGTTCTCAACCTTCTAATTTTGTGTAAGCAACCACCACAACTATTTATAGATAGAGGTGTATTGACACTATGACTGGCAACTGTGTACAGAGAAACCATAGCCACATGATCTTGGAAACTCTCCGTGACTTATGCAGCAAAGAGCCCATCGGCTTGGGGTCTCCATCATCAAGGTTATAGCACCGATCATTTTATTCATGGATCCATCAACAAACAAGCGCTTCATGCGGTGATTGTAACAAACATCTTGTTCTCAAATCCATCATCGAACAAGCACTACATGCATAGCAGATAAGGAGACAAGCAAATTTATTACAATGTTTCTTGCCATAGCAGAAGTTGATGAGGAGGCAAGTGACTTTACTACAGTGTTTCTTACTATAGCATCTGAATAGCAACTCGTGGGGAGGAAAGCATTGGCAAGATTTCAGACTTAAGAGAATAGTTCTTACTCATTCACTTTAGCACCGTTGTCAGTTTGGCATTAATACACCTAAGCTACAGGGGGATTTTGCAATTATGATCGAGCTATCTAGGAAAATAATCAGAAGTGTGCTGCTTTGCATGCGTGCAACCAAGGCAGTCACCTCCCACTGCCCCACAAGCTGTAGTGCACACTGCAAAATAGTCTCTCTTCAGGCGAGTAAGAAGAAGCATGCTTCTTTGCATGTTCCCACTGCCACAAACTGTAGCGTACATCGCAAAATAGTCTCTCTCTTCAAGTGAATGAGAAGAAGCATGCTTCTTTGCATATGTGAAACCAAGCTCGGGGGATGTACTACTAAGAAACCCTATGTATCACATGCATTTAAGGAGTATTTAAAAAACCCCTTACCTATGAATTTTTCATGAATAAAATGACCCCTTTTTTTTATGGACTTAGTTTTTTTTTTCAAAATTGATTAAAAAACTCTCTTTTTGTAATGTAATTTTGTAAATCTACCTTAAAATTTTATAAGAACCCTCATTTTGTAAATCTACCTTAAAATTTTGAATTTAGAATCTCCTAGAACCAGCAGGGCGACCAGATCCCACTGCCACGAGCTTCAACACACACCACCACCACAAGTGCACACGTAGCATCATAGCAGCCTGCAAAAGAGTCTCTATTCATAGCAGCCACGCAATGCTTCTTTGCGTGGGAGGCTAGTCCCCACTCATGCCATGAGCTTCAATGCACACCACCACCACCACCACCACAAGCGCAGGCGCAGCATCATAGCTTTGCCAGATTTCTCACCTTCAAGACGCAAGTGAGTCTGTGAAGAAGGATTTTATAGAACAGTATGAGCGCTCACTTTTCCCTCACTTGGGAACTTCTGTAGCGCAGACCAAATGGCGGACCTATCAAGACATAACTAGGGTAACACCCTGGGGTCAGCAGCACTTTCGTAACAATGTCCGCTTAGCCATGGTTATTGAAGCTTTGGGTTTGGGTCCCCGATACTACTGCGTCATGAGATCAAGACATCTTGGGTTTTCTGAGCGGGTCTTCTTACTGGCGTGTTTTCTTCCTCATGAGAAGATATGCCTTTACCCCGTTTTTGGCTTACCTCTCAGAGGTCCTTTTGTTAGATCACCTCATACCACTGAGATAGGTGCAGCAATAACCAACAGAATTATTCCCATAGATGAGTTACCTTATACATGCGCAGCTTGTGAGTGCTGCTTTTGTGATCATATGATGGACGGACTTATGGAAGTGTAAAGAGTTCTTCTATCTTTATTGTATATGTTCCAAGAATAAAAAAAAGTTTAAATCTTGTTCTTGTCTTGACCCTTACTCTCTTGAGACTTTTCTTGGTGGTTAATCTTGATTAAAATTTTTCTCTAAGTCTCATATTCGTGTATCTTGCGAAATTACCCTAGTTTGCGAGATGAGGACATCTCGCGTTTTTTTTAAGTGGGGTAGAATGTAAGATTCCTCCCCCACCCCCTTTTTGATGTCTAGTATCTTCCCATGTAATCAATCCCTCTTCAGAAATATAAAGACCTTGTTTCTAACTATTTTAACCTAGAGAGAGAAAATATTCTAGAGAGAGAATATTCAGATTTTGAATATTTTTAGATAGAAAAATATCTCATCTTATTAAAATGAATTCCCCTGAAACAGAAATTGAAAGAATTTTCCAATGTGCAATTGGAATTAATTGGAAATGGGTATAAAGGACCTTAGCCTAAGGGTCTAGATTTTCAAAAAATTTTGGATTATGGTCCAATTAAGGTTCCTATGGGCCAATAGCATCAATCCATGTGTAGGGAGGAGATAAATCCAATTTGTAAAAGAAGATACCCAAAAATGAGTAAATGCTCACATAAGATGAAGAGTTGAAAATGTACAAGGTTTATTAGTAAAAAACTATGAGCAATATTAAAAATATGAGATATTTTGGGTATCCAAAAATGAGTAAATGCTCACATAAGATGAAGAGTTGAAAATGTACAAAGTTTATTAGTAAAAAACTATGAGCAATATTAAAATGATTTCATTATGACACATATGTAAGGAAGGGGAGTTCTTTAAAGGAGGTGCATATTTCACATAAGATGAAGAGTTGAAAATGTACAAGGTTTATTAGTAAAAAACTATGAGCAATATTAAAATGATTTCATTATGACACATATGTAAGGAAGGGGAGTTCTTTAAAGGAGGTGCATATTTCACATAAGATGAAGAGTTGAAAATGTACAAGATTTATTAGTAAAAAAATTATGAGTAATATTAAAAATATGAGATATTTTGAGTATAATGATTCCATTTTGACACATATGTAAGGAAGGGGAATTATTTAAAGGAGGTGCATATTTCACATGCTTGAATGAGTTTTAAACTCATAAAAATTGAGATATTTTATCTCTCCTCTCTCCTCATTCAAGTCTAGTTTCAAAAAGTTAGCTTAACTGACCTAAAAATGGTCAAATATTGACCAAATTGATTTAGAAAATTCTAGAATCAGTTTGTTTGGTTAGGAGCTCAATTTTTCCTATAAATAGAAGCCTCCCCCTTGTTGAAAAATATATAGTGTTTATGCATCGTTACTCTACTCCACCTAAGTCAAGAACTGTGAATTCATTTAATAATTCACTAGTTTTTGGAGCTTCCTTCTTTCTTCAATCCCCATTAGTGGCTCCATCAACATACTTAACCAATTGATTGGTTGGGGGCCTCTACCGTGAACAAAGAATCAAGCAATTTGTAAGGTAATTAGTGAATATTGATCTTTTCTATAATTTCTCAATGTTTCTCTCTTCTCAACCCCTCTCAAGCTTGAGAAGCTTAATTGGTATGGTTTTTTAAATGCTATTGAAGTTAATTGGTGAATAGTAGTGAAGAGTTACATAATTTAATAAATGCTATTGAAGTTAATTTCCATTTATGTTTAAATTCTAATGGTTTTTATGTAATTTCTCTCTCTCACTCAAGAAATGGTCATACTCATGACCCATTCTCAATCCAAATCAAGCTTTTCATAAAGCTTTTCCTTAACCCAAGAGTAAGCTATGCTTGAGACCAAATTAATGGCTTTTTTCTATGCTTTTAGTTTATGTATATTGATGATTCAATCCATTATGGATTAATAATCCAATTAGAGATCATTTTAATTATTTCCTTAATGATAAGCTTTATCCCTTAGAAAAATTGAGATTTATCAGTCACATAGCAGCGGAGCTATGGCAAAATTTTTATAAAAATTATGCATAAAATAATTTCATTCAAAGCATAAAAAGAGGACTTCCTACCATATTCTAGGAATTATCATCCTAGATTAATTGAAAGAATCTCATTATAATCATGGAGAAATTGAATTTTAATATCATGCATAAAGGATAAGTTTTTATATCAAAAGTGTTATTTTTACCATTTTTATTTCATGCATAGAAGTATACATAATGGATAAATTTTTATATCAAAAGTGTTATTTACCATTTTTATTTTCATGCATAGAAGTATGCATAATGGATAAATTTTTATATCAAAAGTGTTATTTTTACCATTTTTATTTTCATGCATAGAAGTATGCATAATGGATAAATTTTTATATCAAAAGTGTTACTTTTATCATTTTTATTTCATGCATAGAAGTATGCATAATGGATAAATTTTTATATCAAAAGTGTTACTTTTATCATATTTGAATTTCATACATAAAGGTATGCATAAAAGTTGATTATTTTATTATAAAAGTGTGACTTTTATCACAATTGAATTTCATGCATAGAGGTATGCATAAAAGTTGATTATTTTATTATAAAAGTGTTACTTTTATCATAATTGGATTTCATGCATGGAGGTATGCATAAAAGATATTCTTTTTATACTAAAAGTGTGATTTTCATCATAAATGGATTTTATGCATAACTTAGATGCATAAGAGAAATTCTTTTATTCTAAAAGTGTAATTCCTACCAAATTGAATTTATGCATAAGAAGATGCATAAAAAATGATTTTTAATTCAAAAGTGTCATTCTCATCTAAATTGAATTTATGCATAGAAAGATGCATAAAAGATTGATTTTTAATTCAAAAGTGTCATTCTCATCTAAATTGAATTTATGCATAGGAAGATGCATAAAAGATTGAATTTTAATTCAAAAGTGTCATTTTCATTTAAAATGAATTTATGCATAGGAAGATGCATAAAAGATTGATTTTACTTCGGAAGTATTAATCTCCTTAAATGGAATTTATGCATAAGTAAATGTGTAAAGAAATCTTATATCAAATATAAGAATTCTCTTGTATTCTATAAATAGATATGAGATGTGATAGGATGTGATAAGAGGTGTATAAGAGGTGATAAGAGGTGATAAGATGAATTAAGATGTGATAAGATGTGTATGGGATGAAGTAAGAAGTGTATGTGATAGGATAAAATGTATATGGGTTGTGATAGGGCAAGAATGGATGTGATGTAAAAGATTAGATGTGAAGGCATATGGGGTTATATGAATGGGAATGTGGAAATGGATGTATGTATGTGGATGTGTGGATGTGGAGATGGGAGTATGGATGTATGAATGTGAAAATGGATGTATGCATGAAGATGTATATGCATAGATGTGAATGTGGATGTATGCATGAAGATGTATATGCATAGATGTGAATGTGGATGTAGATGTGGATGTATAGATGTGAATGGGAATGTGGATGTGGATGTATGTGAATGTGGATGTAGATGTGGATGTATAGATGTGAATGGGAATGTGGATGTGGATGTATGTGAGTGTGGATGTAGATGTGGATGTATAGATGTGAATGGGAATGTGGATGTGGATGTATGTATGTATGTGGATGTAGATGTGGATGTATAGATGTGAATGGGAATGTGGATGTGGATGTATATGAATGTGGAGGTAGATGTGAATGTATAGATGTGAATGGGAATGTGGATGTGGATGTATGTATGTATGTGGATGTAGATGTGGATGTATAGATGTGAATGGAAATGTGGATGTGGATGTATGTATGTATGTGGATGTGGATGTATGAATGAGGACGTGATAATGGATGTATGCATGTAGATGAGGATATATGGATGTGAATATGAATGTGGATGTGGATGTGGATGTGGATATGGATGTGTATGTATGAATGTAGATATGGGATGTGGATGTATAAATGAGGATGTGAAAATGGAGGTATGCATGTAGATGTGGATGCATGGATGTGAATGTGGATGTGGATGTGGATGTGGATGTGGATGTATGGATGTGGATATGGATGTGTATGTATGAATGTGGATATGGGATGTGTATGTATGAATGTGGATATGGGATGTGAATGTATAAATGAGGATGTGAAAATGGATGTATGCATGTAAATGTGGATGTATGGATGTGAATGTGAATGTGTATGTGAATTAATGTGTCGTCGATATGAGGAAATGGATGAGAATGAGTACACATTGAATTGAATGGAATGTGGAATAAGTAATGTGAACTAAGGAGGGATAATGTGGAAAGACGAGAGTTCGATTTAGAAACTGTATTTTGTGACTGTTTGTAAATGACTGTTTTATGTCAAGAATGCTGGGGAAGCATTTTGACCGTCTTGTGGATTAAGGTCATGAAGACCTAACTGTTAAAGTTACAACTGCTGACGGAGAGTCAATGGAGGACGTCTCGCGTAGCAAGGTCGACCGAGGTCTTGACCAACCTCGGTTCGATTTAAATGGTGAGCTTCCCAGTACGGTGGATGAGGGACCAAGGAAGCGGCCTATGAGTGAAGCGCTAGGTCACCTGCGAAGGATCCTAGAGGGTGCTGACCATACGGTGCTCGGGCTCTGGGTCTCGCCTAGGATACCCACGCGTGCGTCGAGGAAGATATTGGAACAAGGAGTAAGAGTTGTTGTTTTGTGAAACCGGGCATGGATCTGGTTGATTGACCTTGCTGGTCTTCAATGGATGAGTCCATGGCTCTTTATATGGATCTGTTGGTTGATCTCGCTGATCTTCAACGAGAGTCCATCTTGATTTTTATAAGTGATTATATTGCCGAGTATTATGGGCTAGGAACTATTGAAAAGGCCCCTGTGTGGACAGGTGGTGAGCGTTCTAGTTGCCAATGATGCCATAGATACTCTGATGAAGGAATGATGGGAAATTATGATTCAACCGGATAAATTGGAAGATTATGATCAGTGGTACTATGGTTTCATTAAAGGATTGTTTTAAAGTTAGCTGATGCTAAGAAAAAGGCAATTTCATATTGGGTGTGTAAGTGGTGTGGCTAGTTTTATGTTTGCATGAACTTCCGGCTAGGGGGCCTTGGAACTCTTTTTCTTAGGTGATGCTAAGAAAAAGGCAATTTCATATTGGGTGTGTAAGTGGTGTGGCTAGTTTTATGTTTGCATGAACTTCCGGCTAGGGGGCCTTGGAACTCTTTTCCTTGGTACCCGGGACAAAACCTAACCAAATTTCAAATTGGATCCCATCACTACAGTGGTTGGGCGGTTGGTTAACCCATGGGATCGGATGGGGTTAGGCTGGACTGATGGATCCGTAAATCGAGACTCAATTTCCGTTATTACGATAGATGAAGTAAGTCCCAGATAGTAATTGTTCTATGGATAGGAATCAACGGCTGTGCCTCTTGATGGGGAAAAAAGCGTTGATCCCAATGATCCAAGTGCAAGTTTCTTCCTTGATCTGACCAAGTATCTTTATAGGTGCAGTCGGATCAGTTTGATAACTATTAATGGTCTTGACTACGTTAGAGTAAAAAGTTATCCTGGAGGAATCGCCCGTGCTTTCCGGATAAGGGAAGTTTTTCCGGGTTCGGTTTTGGAAAAACCGACGGATTAGTCTTTTGTCCGGATATCTGTGGACGAGGCCCCGAGTGTGGGACCCTGCCTCGCGCAAGAAGTGCTACTTCCGCTGCTAGTACCCCAAATCCGTTGCGCGGTGGGAACAGGGATCTCACAGTTGGTATCAGAGCATTTGGCTAATAAAGATTAACTGAGAATGTCAAAAATTTATCAAGAAGCACAAAAAGGTTATAATTGTGTGATATAATTCATACAATTTGATATTCAAACTGAAATTCGTAATTTGGTAATTGGGTCTTCAGATGGAAGTATCGCAATTATATAGAATCCCTGACTTGCTTGAGGCCTAGACATGATGGTATTTACCTTATAATTCCAAGGGCCGTGACTATCCGTATATACTGAGAGTATAACTGCAGCTCTTTACTGACAGTATATACGAGTAAATCTAAGACTTGAAATTATAAGCGTTAATGCTATCCAGATGATGATTTCGAATGTGGTTGATATGATTTTTAATTCTGTTTGAGAATTGATGAATTGATTTGGATTCTGATTGAAAAATGATGATCCTTGAAAATTGGTTGAAATGTAATAAGCTGAGCGAAACCATAATGTGGATGATTGGGACGAGTCCCTGTAATGATAAATGATGAAAATGATTCAGCAAATCACTATGAGATTAGTGGATTGTGCTGTCAAATTGCTACTGTTAACACTTGATCGTTAGATCAAGTTAAAGGGATGACAAATTGAGAACTTACTTGACTGAAATTCCCGTGGAGGAATGTTCAGAAGGAAATTTTTCGGTCTAATGAACCTTTATCATGTTAAAGATATGAATGATATGATCTGAATGAATTGTTATTAATGATGAGTTCTAAGGGATATTTATCCCAGTATTCTGTTAGGTTGACCAGAATATAAGGAACCCCAGAATAAAATTGGATCTTAAGAAAAAGAGTTGTCCTCTACCTTGGCGAGATGAGGACATCTCGCACTTTTCAAGTGGGGTAGAATGTAAGATTCCTCCCCAACCTTCGAGGTATACAGGAGTAAGAATCTCCCTTTTTGATCTTATAATTATTCCCTCTCTAAAAAAAAAGAAAGATTCTGTTTAAAAAAAGGAAGACCCTTTTCCTAGAATACTTCTCAGGAGTCACGCCTGAACAATGAGTTCAGAAGTGAAAATCGGTGTTTTGGATACCAAGGTTTTGGTCTTCATTCGAGTACGACCCAAAAGAAGTTCTTTATCTATTGGGGAGTTTAAGAAGTTATCCCCCAGATATTGTAAGCCTTATCTGAATTCAAAGAAAGTAAGTGACTTAGCTTACGAGCTTCTTTTATCTCCTCATCTCAAAGTTCTTAATGCCTTCTATAGAAAATTGTGCCAAACCCAAATCATGGAAAGACGGTAAAACTTCAGTGGCAAGCTACCGTTGGCTTCTAAGTTACGCTAGCTCCTTCCTTTATATAAGTCGTAACTTTTACTTGTCGCTCACAGTAATCTTACTCCCATCGATCTCCTTTCTTCCTAATCCCCTTCATGGCTTGGCAACAAGAATTAGTTTTATCCATAATGATTCCTCACCTTCAAGACGCAAGTGAGTCTGTGAAGAAGGATTTTATAGAACAATATGAGCGCTCACTTTTCCCTCACTTGGGAACTTCTGTAGCGCAGACCAAATGGCGGACCTATCAAGACATAACTAGGGTAACACCCTAGGGTCAGCAGCACTTTCGTAACAATGTCCGCTTAGCCATGGTTATTGAAGCTTTGGGTTTGGGTCCCCGATACTACTGCGTCATGAGATCAAGACATCTTGGGTTTTCTGAGCGAGTCTTCTTACTGGCGTGTTTTCTTCCTCATGAGAAGATATGCCTTTACCCCGTTTTTGGCTTACCTCTCAGAGGTCCTTTTGTTAGATCACCTCATACCACTGAGATAGATGCGGCAATAACCAACAGAATTATTCCCATAGATGAGTTACCTTATACATGCGCAGCTTGTGAGTGCTGCTTTTGTGATCATATGATGGACGGACTTATGGAAGTGTGAAGAGTTCTTCTATCTTTACTGTATATGTTCCAAGAATAAAAAAAAGTTTAAATCTTGTTCTTGTCTTGACCCTTACTCTCTTGAGACTTTTCTTGGTGGTTAATCTTGATTAAAATTTTTCTCTAAGTCTCATATTCGTGTATCTTGCGAAATTACCCTAGTTTGCGAGATGAGGACATCTCGCGTTTTTTTTAAGTGGGGTAGAATGTAAGATTCCTCCCCCACCCCCTTTTTGATGTCTAGTATCTTCCCCTGTAATCAATCCCTCTTCAGAAATATAAAGACCTTGTTTCTAACTATTTTAACCTAGAGAGAGAAAATATTCTAGAGAGAGAATATTCAGATTTTAAATATTTTTAGATAGAAAAATATCTCATCTTATTAAAATGAATTCCCCTGAAACAGAAATTCAGAAAGAATTTTCCAATGTGCAATTGGAATTAATTGGAAATGGGTATAAAGGACCTTAGCCTAAGGGTCTAGATTTTCAGAAATTTTTGCATTATGGTCCAATTAAGGTTCCTATGGGCCAATAGCATCAATCCATGTGTAGGGAGGAGATAAATCCAATTTGTAAAAGAAGATACCCAAAAATGAGTAAATGCTCACATAAGATGAAGAGTTGAAAATGTACAAGGTTTATTAGTAAAAAACTATGAGCAATATTAAAAATATGAGATATTTTGGGTATCCAAAAATGAGTAAATGCTCACATAAGATGAAGAGTTGAAAATGTACAAAGTTTATTAGTAAAAAACTATGAGCAATATTAAAATGATTTCATTATGACACATATGTAAGGAAGGGGAGTTCTTTAAAGGAGGTGCATATTTCACATAAGATGAAGAGTTGAAAATGTACAAGGTTTATTAGTAAAAAACTATGAGCAATATTAAAATGATTTCATTATGACACATATGTAAGGAAGGGGAGTTCTTTAAAGGAGGTGCATATTTCACATAAGATGAAGAGTTGAAAATGTACAAGATTTATTAGTAAAAAAATTATGAGTAATATTAAAAATATGAGATATTTTGAGTATAATGATTCCATTTTGACACATATGTAAGGAAGGGGAATTATTTAAAGGAGGTGCATATTTCACATGCTTGAATGAGTTTTAAACTCATAAAAATTGAGATATTTTATCTCTCCTCTCTCCTCATTCAAGTCTAGTTTCAAAAAGTTAGCTTAACTGACCTAAAAATGGTCAAATATTGACCAAACTGATTTAGAAAATTCTAGAATCAGTTTGTTTGGTTAGGAGCTCAATTTTTCCTATAAATAGAAGCCTCCCCCTTGTTGAAAAATATATAGTGTTTATGCATCGTTACTCTACTCCACCTAAGTCAAGAACTGTGAATTCATTTAATAATTCACTAGTTTTTGGAGCTTCCTTCTTTCTTCAATCCCCATTAGTGGCTCCATCAACATACTTAACCAATTGATTGGTTGGGGGCCTCTACCGTGAACAAAGAATCAAGCAATTTGTAAGGTAATTAGTGAATATTGATCTTTTCTATAATTTCTCAATGTTTCTCTCTTCTCAACCCCTCTCAAGCTTGAGAAGCTTAATTGGTATGGTTTTTTAAATGCTATTGAAGTTAATTGGTGAATAGTAGTGAAGAGTTACATAATTTAATAAATGCTATTGAAGTTAATTTCCATTTATGTTTAAATTCTAATGGTTTTTATGTAATTTCTCTCTCTCACTCAAGAAATGGTCATACTCATGACCCATTCTCAATCCAAATCAAGCTTTTCATAAAGCTTTTCCTTAACCCAAGAGTAAGCTATGCTTGAGACCAAATTAATGGCTTTTTTCTATGCTTTTAGTTTATGTATATTGATGATTCAATCCATTATGGATTAATAATCCAATTAGAGATCATTTTAATTATTTCCTTAATGATAAGCTTTATCCCTTAGAAAAATTGAGATTTATCAGTCATAGCAGCGGAGCTATGGCAAAATTTTTATAAAAATTATGCATAAAATAATTTCATTCAAAGCATAAAAAGAGGACTTCCTACCATATTCTAGGAATTATCATCCTAGATTAATTGAAAGAATCTCATTATAATCATGGAGAAATTGAATTTTAATATCATGCATAAAGGATAAGTTTTTATATCAAAAGTGTTATTTTTACCATTTTTATTTCATGCATAGAAGTATACATAATGGATAAATTTTTATATCAAAAGTGTTATTTACCATTTTTATTTTCATGCATAGAAGTATGCATAATGGATAAATTTTTATATCAAAAGTGTTATTTTTACCATTTTTATTTTCATGCATAGAAGTATGCATAATGGATAAATTTTTATATCAAAAGTGTTACTTTTATCATTTTTATTTCATGCATAGAAGTATGCATAATGGATAAATTTTTATATCAAAAGTGTTACTTTTATCATATTTGAATTTCATACATAAAGGTATGCATAAAAGTTGATTATTTTATTATAAAAGTGTGACTTTTATCACAATTGAATTTCATGCATAGAGGTATGCATAAAAGTTGATTATTTTATTATAAAAGTGTTACTTTTATCATAATTGGATTTCATGCATGGAGGTATGCATAAAAGATATTCTTTTTATACTAAAAGTGTGATTTTCATCATAAATGGATTTTATGCATAACTTAGATGCATAAGAGAAATTCTTTTATTCTAAAAGTGTAATTCCTACCAAATTGAATTTATGCATAAGAAGATGCATAAAAAAATGATTTTTAATTCAAAAGTGTCATTCTCATCTAAATTGAATTTATGCATAGGAAGATGCATAAAAGATTGATTTTTAATTCAAAAGTGTCATTCTCATCTGAATTGAATTTATGCATAGGAAGATGCATAAAAGATTGAATTTTAATTCAAAAGTGTCATTTTTATTTAAAATGAATTTATGCATAGGAAGATGCATAAAAGATTGATTTTACTTCGGAAGTATTAATCTCCTTAAATGGAATTTATGCATAAGTAAATGTGTAAAGAAATCTTATATCAAATATAAGAATTCTCTTATATTCTATAAATAGATATGAGATGTGATAGGATGTGATAAGAGGTGTATAAGAGGTGATAAGAGGTGATAAGATGAATTAAGATGTGATAAGATGTGTATGGGATGAGGTAAGAAGTGTATGTGATAGGATAAAATGTATATGGGTTGTGATAGGGCGAGAATGGATGTGATGTAAAAGATTAGATGTGAAGGCATATGGGGTTATATGAATGGGAATGTGGAAATGGATGTATGTATGTGGATGTGTGGATGTGGAGATGGGAGTATGGATGTATGAATGTGAAAATGGATGTATGCATGAAGATGTATATGCATAGATGTGAATGTGGATGTAGATGTGGATGTATAGATGTGAATGGGAATGTGGATGTGGATGTATGTGAATGTGGATGTAGATGTGGATGTATAGATGTGAATGGGAATGTGGATGTGGATGTATGTGAATGTGGATATAGATGTGGATGTATAGATGTGAATGGGAATGTGGATGTGGATGTATGTATGTATGTGGATGTAGATGTGGATGTATAGATGTGAATGGGAATGTGGATGTGGATGTATATGAATGTGGAGGTAGATGTGAATGTATAGATGTGAATGGGAATGTGGATGTGGATGTATGTATGTATGTGGATGTAGATGTGGATGTATAGATGTGAATGGAAATGTGGATGTGGATGTATGTATGTATGTGGATGTGGATGTATGAATGAGGATGTGATAATGGATGTATGCATGTAGATGAGGATATATGGATGTGAATATGAATGTGGATGTGGATGTGGATGTATGGATGTGGATATGGATGTGTATGCATGAATGTAGATATGGGATGTGGATGTATAAATGAGGATGTGAAAATGGAGGTATGCATGTAGATGTGGATGTATGGATGTGAATGTGGATGTGGATGTGGATGTGGATGTATGGATGTGGATATGGATGTGTATGTATGAATGTGGATATGGGATGTGTATGTATGAATGTGGATATGGGATGTGAATGTATAAATGAGGATGTGAAAATGGATGTATGCATGTAAATGTGGATGTATGGATGTGAATGTGAATGTGTATGTGAATTAATGTGTCGTCGATATGAGGAAATGGATGAGAATGAGTACACATTGAATTGAATGGAATGTGGAATAAGTAATGTGGACTAAGGAGGGATAATGTGGAAAGACGAGAGTTCGATTTAGAAACTGTATTTTGTGACTGTTTGTAAATGACTGTTTTATGTCAAGAATGCTGGGGAAGCATTTTGACCGTCTTGTGGATTAAGGTCATGAATACCTAACTGTTAAAGTTACAACTACTGACGGAGAGTCAATGGAGGACGTCTCGCGTAGCAAGGTCGACCGAGGTCTTGACCAGCCTCGGTTCGATTTAAATGGTGAGCTTCCCGGTACGGTGGATGAGGGACCAAGGAAGCGGCCTATGAGTGAAGCGCTAGGTCACCTGCGAAGGATCCTAGAGGGTGCTGACCATACGGTGCTCGGGCTCTGGGTCTCGCCTAGGATACCCACGCGTGCGTCGAGGAAGATATTGGAACAAGGAGTAAGAGTTGTTTTGTGAAACCGGGCATGGATCTGGTTGATTGACCTTGCTGGTCTTCAATGGATGAGTCCATGGCTCTTTATATGGATCTGTTGGTTGATCTCGCTGATCTTCAACGAGAGTCCATCTTGATTTTTATAAGTGATTATATTGCCGAGTATTATGGGCTAGGAACTATTGAAAAGGCCCCTGTGTGGACAGGTGGTGAGCGTTCTAGTTGCCAATGATGCCATAGATACTCTGATGAAGGAATGATGGGAAATTATGATTCAACCGGATAAATTGGAAGATTATGATCAGTGGTACTATGGTTTCATTAAAGGATTGTTTTAAAGTTAGCTGATGCTAAGAAAAAGGCAATTTCATATTGGGTGTGTAAGTGGTGTGGCTAGTTTTATGTTTGCATGAACTTCCGGCTAGGGGGCCTTGGAACTCTTTTCCTTGGTACCCGGGACAAAACCTAACCAAATTTCAAATTGGATCCCATCACTACAGTGGTTGGGCGGTTGGTTAACCCATGGGATCGGATGGGGTTAGGCTGGACTGATGGATCCATAAATCGAGACTCAATTTTCGTTATTACGATAGATGAAGTAAGTCCCAGATAGTAATTGTTCTATGGATAGGAATCAACGGCTGTGCCTCTTGATGGGGAAAAAAGCGTTGATCCCAATGATCCAAGTGCAAGTTTCTTCCTTGATCTGACCAAGTATCTTTATAGGTGCAGTCGGATCAGTTTGATAACTATTAATGGTCTTGACTACGTTAGAGTAAAAAGTTATCCTGGAGGAATCGCCCGTGCTTTCCGGATAAGGGAAGTTTTTCCGGGTTCGGTTTTGGAAAAACCGACGGATTAGTCTTTTGTCCGGATATCTGTGGACGAGGCCCCGAGTGTGGGACCCTGCCTCGCGCAAGAAGTGCTACTTCCGCTGCTAGTACCCCGAATCCGTTGCGCGGTGGGAACAGGGATCTCACAGTTGGTATCAGAGCATTTGGCTAATAAAGATCAACTGAGAATGTCAAAAATTTATCAAGAAGCACAAAAAGGTTATAATTGTGTGATATAATTCATACAATTTGATATTCAAACTGAAATTCGTAATTTGGTAATTGGGTCTTCAGATGGAAGTATCGCAATTATATAGAATCCCTGACTTGCTTGAGGCCTAGACATGATGGTATTTACCTTATAATTCCAAGGGCCGTGACTATCCGTATATACTGAGAGTATAACTGCAGCTCTTTACTGACAGTATATACGAGTAAATCTAAGACTTGAAATTATAAGCGTTAATGCTATCCAGATGATGATTTCGAATGTGGTTGATATGATTTTTAATTCTGTTTGAGAATTGATGAATTGATTTGGATTCTGATTGAAAAATGATGATCCCTAAAAATTGGTTGAAATGTAATAAGCTGAGCGAAACCACAATGTGGATGATTGGGACGAGTCCCTGTAATGATAAATGATGAAAATGATTCAGCAAATCACTATGAGATTAGTGGATTGTGCTGTCAAATTGCTACTGTTAACACTTGATCGTTAGATCAAGCTAAAGGGATGACAAATTGAGAACTTACTTGACTGAAATTCCCGTGGAGGAATGTTCAGAAGGAAATTTTTCGGTCTAATGAACCTTTATCATGTTAAAGATATGAATGATATGATCTGAATGAATTGTTATTAATGATGAGTTCTAAGGGATATTTATCCCAGTATTCTGTTGGGTTGACCAGAATATAAGGAACCCCAGAATAAAATTGGATCTTAAGAAAAAGAGTTGTCCTCTACCTTGGCGAGATGAGGACATCTCGCACTTTTCAAGTGGGGTAGAATGTAAGATTCCTCCCCAACCTTCGAGGTATACAGGAGTAAGAATCTCCCTTTTTGATCTTATAATTATTCCCTCTCTAAAATAAAAGAAAGATTCTGTTTAAAAAAAGGAAGACCCTTTTCCTAGAATACTTCTCAGGAGTCACGCCTGAACAATGAGTTCAGAAGTGAAAATCGGTGTTTTGGATACCAAGGTTTTGGTCTTCATTCGAGTACGACCCAAAAGAAGTTCTTTATCTATTGGGGAGTTTAAGAAGTTATCCCCCAGATATTGTGAGCCTTATCTGAATTCAAAGAAAGTAAGTGACTTAGCTTACGAGCTTCTTTTATCTCCTCATCTCAAAGTTCTTAATGCCTTCTATAGAAAATTGTGCCAAACCCAAATCATGGAAAGACGGTAAAACTTCAGTGGCAAGCTACCGTTGGCTTCTAAGTTACGCTAGCTCCTTCCTTTATATAAGTCGTAACTTTTACTTGTCGCTCACAGTAATCTTACTCCCATCGATCTCCTTTCTTCCTAATCCCCTTCATGGCTTGGCAACAAGAATTAGTTTTATCCATAATGATTCCTCACCTTCAAGACGCAAGTGAGTCTGTGAAGAAGGATTTTATAGAACAGTATGAGCGCTCACTTTTTCCTCACTTGGGAACTTCTGTAGCGCAGACCAAATGGCGGACCTATCAAGACATAACTAGGGTAACACCCTGGGGTCAGCAGCACTTTCGTAACAATGTCCGCTTAGCCATGGTTATTGAAGCTTTGGGTTTGGGTCCCCGATACTACTGCGTCATGAGATCAAGACATCTTGGGTTTTCTGAGCGGGTCTTCTTACTGGCGTGTTTTCTTCCTCATGAGAAGATATGCCTTTACCCCGTTTTTGGCTTACCTCTCAGAGGTCCTTTTGTTAGATCACCTCATACCACTGAGATAGGTGCGGCAATAACCAACAGAATTATTCCCATAGATGAGTTACCTTATACATGCGCAGCTTGTGAGTGCTGCTTTTGTGATCATATGATGGACGGACTTATGGAAGTGTAAAGAGTTCTTCTATCTTTACTGTATATGTTCCAAGAATAAAAAAAAGTTTAAATCTTGTTCTTGTCTTGACCCTTACTCTCTTGAGACTTTTCTTGGTGGTTAATCTTGATTAAAATTTTTCTCTAAGTCTCATATTCGTATATCTTGCGAAATTACCCTAGTTTGCGAGATGAGGACATCTCGCGTTTTTTTTTAAGTGGGGTAGAATGTAAGATTCCTCCCCCACCCCCTTTTTGATGTCTAGTATCTTCCCCTGTAATCAATTCCTCTTCAGAAATATAAAGACCTTGTTTCTAACTATTTTAACCTAGAGAGAGAAAATATTCTAGAGAGAGAATATTCAGATTTTGAATATTTTTGGATAGAAAAATATCTCATCTTATTAAAATGAATTCCCCTGAAACAGAAATTCAGAAAGAATTTTCCAATGTGCAATTGGAATTAATTGGAAATGGGTATAAAGGACCTTAGCCTAAGGGTCTAGATTTTCAAAAAATTTTGGATTATGGTCCAATTAAGGTTCCTATGGGCCAATAGCATCAATCCATGTGTAGGGAGGAGATAAATCCAATTTGTAAAAGAAGATACCCAAAAATGAGTAAATGCTCACATAAGATGAAGAGTTGAAAATGTACAAGGTTTATTAGTAAAAAACTATGAGCAATATTAAAAATATGAGATATTTTGGGTATCCAAAAATGAGTAAATGCTCACATAAGATGAAGAGTTGAAAATGTATAAAGTTTATTAGTAAAAAACTATGAGCAATATTAAAATGATTTCATTATGACACATATGTAAGGAAGGGGAGTTCTTTAAAGGAGGTGCATATTTCACATAAGATGAAGAGTTGAAAATGTACAAGGTTTATTAGTAAAAAACTATGAGCAATATTAAAATGATTTCATTATGACACATATGTAAGGAAGGGGAGTTCTTTAAAGGAGGTGCATATTTCACATAAGATGAAGAGTTGAAAATGTACAAGATTTATTAGTAAAAAAATTATGAGTAATATTAAAAATATGAGATATTTTGAGTATAATGATTCCATTTTGACACATATGTAAGGAAGGGGAATTATTTAAAGGAGGTGCATATTTCACATGCTTGAATGAGTTTTAAACTCATAAAAATTGAGATATTTTATCTCTCCTCTCTCCTCATTCAAGTCTAGTTTCAAAAAGTTAGCTTAACTGACCTAAAAATGGTCAAATATTGACCAAACTGATTTAGAAAATTCTAGAATCAGTTTGTTTGGTTAGGAGCTCAATTTTTCCTATAAATAGAAGCCTCCCCCTTGTTGAAAAATATATAGTGTTTATGCATCGTTACTCTACTCCACCTAAGTCAAGAACTGTGAATTCATTTAATAATTCACTAGTTTTTGGAGCTTCCTTCTTTCTTCAATCCCCATTAGTGGCTCCATCAACATACTTAACCAATTGATTGGTTGGGGGCCTCTACCGTGAACAAAGAATCAAGCAATTTGTAAGGTAATTAGTGAATATTGATCTTTTCTATAATTTCTCAATGTTTCTCTCTTCTCAACCCCTCTCAAGCTTGAGAAGCTTAATTGGTATGGTTTTTTAAATGCTATTGAAGTTAATTGGTGAATAGTAGTGAAGAGTTACATAATTTAATAAATGCTATTGAAGTTAATTTCCATTTATGTTTAAATTCTAATGGTTTTTATGTAATTTCTCTCTCTCACTCAAGAAATGGTCATACTCATGACCCATTCTCAATCCAAATCAAGCTTTTCATAAAGCTTTTCCTTAACCCAAGAGTAAGCTATGCTTGAGACCAAATTAATGGCTTTTTTCTATGCTTTTAGTTTATGTATATTGATGATTCAATCCATTATGGATTAATAATCCAATTAGAGATCATTTTAATTATTTCCTTAATGATAAGCTTTATCCCTTAGAAAAATTGAGATTTATCAGTCATAGCAGCGGAGCTATGGCAAAATTTTTATAAAAATTATGCATAAAATAATTTCATTCAAAGCATAAAAAGAGGACTTCCTACCATATTCTAGGAATTATCATCCTAGATTAATTGAAAGAATCTCATTATAATCATGGAGAAATTGAATTTTAATATCATGCATAAAGGATAAGTTTTTATATCAAAAGTGTTATTTTTACCATTTTTATTTCATGCATAGAAGTATACATAATGGATAAATTTTTATATCAAAAGTGTTATTTACCATTTTTATTTTCATGCATAGAAGTATGCATAATGGATAAATTTTTATATCAAAAGTGTTATTTTTACCATTTTTATTTTCATGCATAGAAGTATGCATAATGGATAAATTTTTATATCAAAAGTGTTACTTTTATCATTTTTATTTCATGCATAGAAGTATGCATAATGGATAAATTTTTATATCAAAAGTGTTACTTTTATCATATTTGAATTTCATACATAAAGGTATGCATAAAAGTTGATTATTTTATTATAAAAGTGTGACTTTTATCACAATTGAATTTCATGCATAGAGGTATGCATAAAAGTTGATTATTTTATTATAAAAGTGTTACTTTTATCATAATTGGATTTCATGCATGGAGGTATGCATAAAAGATATTCTTTTTATACTAAAAGTGTGATTTTCATCATAAATGGATTTTATGCATAACTTAGATGCATAAGAGAAATTCTTTTATTCTAAAAGTGTAATTCCTACCAAATTGAATTTATGCATAAGAAGATGCATAAAAAAATGATTTTTAATTCAAAAGTGTCATTCTCATCTAAATTGAATTTATGCATAGGAAGATGCATAAAAGATTGATTTTTAATTCAAAAGTGTCATTCTCATCTAAATTGAATTTATGCATAGGAAGATGCATAAAAGATTGAATTTTAATTCAAAAGTGTCATTTTCATTTAAAATGAATGTATGCATAGGAAGATGCATAAAAGATTGATTTTACTTCGGAAGTATTAATCTCCTTAAATGGAATTTATGCATAAGTAAATGTGTAAAGAAATCTTATATCAAATATAAGAATTCTCTTGTATTCTATAAATAGATATGAGATGTGATAGGATGTGATAAGAGGTGTATAAGAGGTGATAAGAGGTGATAAGATGAATTAAGATGTGATAAGATGTGTATGGGATGAGGTAAGAAGTGTATGTGATAGGATAAAATGTATATGGGTTGTGATAGGGCGAGAATGGATGTGATGTAAAAGATTAGATGTGAAGGCATATGGGGTTATATGAATGGGAATGTGGAAATGGATGTATGTATGTGGATGTGTGGATGTGGAGATGGGAGTATGGATGTATGAATGTGAAAATGGATGTATGCATGAAGATGTATATGCATAGATGTGAATGTGGATGTAGATGTGGATGTATAGATGTGAATGGGAATGTGGATGTGGATGTATGTGAATGTGGATGTAGATGTGGATGTATAGATGTGAATGGGAATGTGGATGTGGATGTATGTGAATGTGGATGTAGATGTGGATGTATAGATGTGAATGGGAATGTGGATGTGGATGTATGTATGTATGTGGATGTAGATGTGGATGTATAGATGTGAATGGGAATGTGGATGTGGATGTATATGAATGTGGAGGTAGATGTGAATGTATAGATGTGAATGGGAATGTGGATGTGGATGTATGTATGTATGTGGATGTAGATGTGGATGTATAGATGTGAATGGAAATGTGGATGTGGATGTATGTATGTATGTGGATGTGGATGTATGAATGAGGACGTGATAATGGATGTATGCATGTAGATGAGGATATATGGATGTGAATATGAATGTGGATGTGGATGTGGATGTATGGATGTGGATATGGATGTGTATGTATGAATGTAGGTATGGGATGTGGATGTATAAATGAGGATGTGAAAATGGAGGTATGCATGTAGATGTGGATATATGGATGTGAATGTGGATGTGGATGTATGGATGTAAATGTGGATGTGGATGTGGATGTGGATGTATGGATGTGGATATGGATGTGTATGTATGAATGTGGATATGGGATGTGTATGTATGAATGTGGATATGGGATGTGAATGTATAAATGAGGATGTGAAAATGGATGTATGCATGTAAATGTGGATGTATGGATGTAAATGTGGATGTGTGGATGTATGGATGTGTATGCATGTAAATGTGGATGCATGGATGTGAATGTGAATGTGTATGTGAATTAATGTGTCGTCGATATGAGGAAATGGATGAGAATGAGTACACATTGAATTGAATGGAATGTGGAATAAGTAATGTGGACTAAGGAGGGATAATGTGGAAAGACGAGAGTTCGATTTAGAAACTGTATTTTGGACTGTTTGTAAATGGCTGTTTTATGTCAAGAATGTTGGGGAAGCATTTTGACCGTCTTGTGGATTAAGGTCATGAAGACCTAACTGTTAAAGTTACAACTGCTGAACGGAGAGTCAATGGAGGACGTCTCGCGTAGCAAGGTCGACCGAGGTCTTGACCAGCCTCGGTTCGATTTAAATGGTGAGCTTCCCGGTACGGTGGATGAGGGACCAAGGAAGCGGCCTATGAGTGAAGCGCTAGGTCACCTGCGAAGGATCCTAGAGGGTGCTGACCATACAGTGCTCGGGCTCTGGGTCGCCTAGGATACCCACGCGTGCGTCGAGGAAGATATTGGAACAAGGAGTAAGAGTTGTTTTGTGAAACCGGGCATGGATCTGGTTGATTGACCTTGCTGGTCTTCAATGGATGAGTCCATGGCTCTTTATATGGATCTGTTGGTTGATCTCGCTGATCTTCAACGAGAGTCCATCTTGATTTTTATAAGTGATTATATTGCCGAGTATTATGGGCTAGGAACTATTGAAAAGGCCCCTGTGTGGACAGGTGGTGAGCGTTCTAGTTGCCAATGATGCCATAGATACTCTAATGAAGGAATGACGGGAAATTATGATTCAACTGGATAAATTGGAAGATTATGATCAGTGGTACTATGGTTTCATTAAAGGATTGTTTTAAAGTTAGCTGATGCTAAGAAAAAGGCAATTTCATATTGGGTGTGTAAGTGGTGTGGCTAGTTTTATGTTTGCATGAACTTCCGACTAGGGGGCCTTGGAACTCTTTTCCTTGGTACCCGGGACAAAACCTAACCAAATTTCAAATTGGATCCCATCACTACAGTGGTTGGGCGGTTGGTTAGGCTGGATTGATGGATCCGTAAATCGAGACTCAATTTCCGTTATTACGATAGATGAAGTAAGTCCCAGATAGTAATTGTTCTATGGATAGGAATCAACGGCTGTGTCTCTTGATGGGGAAAAAAGCGTTGATCCCAATGATCCAAGTGCAAGTTTCTTCCTTGATCTGACCAAGTATCTTTATAGGTGCAGTCGGATCAGTTTGATAACTATTAATGGTCTTGACTACGTTAGAGTAAAAAGTTATCCTGGAGCAATCGCCCGTGCTTTCCGGATAAGGGAAGTTTTTCCGGGTTCGGTTTTGGAAAAACCGACGGATTAGTCTTTTGTCCGGATATCTGTGGACGAGGCCCCGAGTGTGGGACACTGCCTCGCGCAAGAAGTGCTACTTCCGCTGCTAGTACCCCGAATCCGTTGCGCGGTGGGAACAGGGATCTCACACATATGGTCTAGGTGGTCGACACATGACAATTTCATCACTTCGTTACTTAGCTACATCAACATGAATGGTTCAATATTGTTCATATTGCATGATTCTTCTTTTGGTGACTTGATTGAGTTTCCCATACTCTCGAGTCATCATGATTATGTTCTTGATGAGGATGTGGACTACACTGACATAGATACTTATGAGGATGATAATGATATTCGTGATGTGGCTATGGATGATTATATGGGTGATGGTGATCATGGTGGTCATCTATGGGATACATTTGGTGAGTTATGGCATGATAGGTTTGGATCCTTGGAGGACGCGTATCAAGCTTACACTTTCATAGCTATCGTAGTGGTGTTCGCATGGGCCTCGATAGCTTCTACGACTCACCCACCACGACATCGATTAGTAGCCATCATCTCATTATTTCTCATTTATCTAGACCAATCATTCATTGTATTATGATGGAGATGATGAGGTTGATGATGTTGTATTACACACACACACACACACACACACATGATGATATTGATGTATCGCACACACATGCACATGATCATAGTGATATACACACACATGCTATTAATGGTGGGGTGACTAAGCCCATTAATTTGATGAGATTGGTCAGGCAGGGATGCCCACTTAGCCCTCTCTTGCTTGCAATTTTCATACATCCACCAATCTTATCTTGATTGGATAAGCTAGTGGAGGACAGTGAATGGTTGGCCAGGCATTGGCATGATTCTTTCATGTTTTGCTCAAAGACATAATGTTTAGAAGGCTATGGATATTTGGGATACTTTTGGTCTTGCTTCAGGGTTTTACATTAATATGCATAAATCTACTTTGATAAATTGTACCGAGAGCGATTTGCTTGATTTGGGATGGAATGGGCAGGTCATACAAAGGGGATGCATCACACGCCACTTGGGTTATCCAGTTGGAGTTGATGTTGATACATAGGCTTTGTCGGCATGGATTTCTGCAAGGATAAATTATAAGTTTGTGTATTGGAAATCTCAGGGTTGGCCTATGTATATTCGGCTCAAAGTGGTAATCCATTAAGATTAGAATAATATCTTTTTCTTGCCTTTATTTCCATGGGCAGCCAAAGCTTTGCATCAGATACAATAGCCAATTTGGAAACATGGACATGGGGTAGTGGGGCCTAGGGACTTGGGCTTAGGGACATTTACATGTGTACTTTTAGAGTACCCTATATGAGACATAGGGCTCATGGACATTGTACCCTTTTTGATCATATTCACTCTATAGACATTCATGTCTTTTTGGTGTAATCCACCCTTGTCATGCTTTAAGTAAACAAGCACACATCTAGCTTCCATGGCCTTCTTGGCTATTGCCCTAGGATGGTGACCCACACCCATGTTATCACTCCATGCTTTGAGTGGCCAACCCTAGTTTCTTGCAATGGTATCATATCCCTTGGCTTAGGTCCCTGCTTAGTGTTTAATCATTTTTAGAATTGATTTTCACACAGTTTTTAGATTTACTAATTTCTTGTTTGATAAGATTAGCAAAGAGATTTCTGTTAATCGTTTTTAAATTTATATTAAATATTATTTTTTAAACCCTAATTCAGTTTACTATTTAGTCTCTTGAACTTCTTGATCTTCTTGATCTTGATTTTCTTGATTTTCGAATTAGGGGTTATAGAGATTTTTGCAACCAAAATTGAGAGATATTCTTGCATTATCTTGCTTAAAGAGCTTATAGTTCCAATTATTAATCCATTAAGCCTCTATTTTTGTCTTATTTTTTAAAATCTTGGAGTTCTTGGAGCAAATTTACAAGACGATGGTTTCTTAAGCAGTTTTACAAAAAATTTCATTGCAGTTTCAAAGATTGTTGTGCAGTTTTAGATTTCTGTGCAAATTATTGTGCAAAGTGCAAATTGCTATGTAGAACAGAATTCTGGTGTGCAGATTTTTTTGACAGTTGCAAATTTTGTGCATAAAATTGAAGACTACTGTGTGCAGCAAAACAGAGTTTCGGTGTAAATTACTATAACAGTTGCAGATTCTATGCAAAAAATTGAAGATTACTCCAGTTCATTGAAGTTTGTGCAGTTTCTTGAAGTTTGTGCAAAGTTTTATGTAACTGTGCACAGTTACTTGAAACAGTGTGACAGTCGGTCCAAAGATTATGAAGAAAATCCATAAAGATTATCAAGAAAATAGTGTAGAGTGAAGAACTTAAGTGTTTAAAGCAAGATTGGTGCAAAACTTTACACATCATTGTAAGTGATCTTTATCCTAAACTCATTCTATTCTTGATTTCCTTGTTTCTGTATGCAAGAAAAAGTGTTCAAGTTGATCTTAGCAAGAAAGTTCAAAGATATAGCAATCCCTCTCAGAATTGAACTGAGATCATTGGAAAGCCAATGTGTTACCATTTACACCAAGGGATTCTATTGCTATACATCAGAGTTGCAGGAATTGACAGATCTTGCTATATATTCAGCAAACAAGACAAACAATTGTGAATCTTTCTACAATCAAGGCAGTTGATGAATGTTTAGCAAAAACAATTGTGAATCTTTCTACAATCAAGGCAGTTGATGAATGTTTAGCAAAAATGGAATCAATCCAAGATTGATAAATTTATAAATAGTTTGAATGCATGCATGAAGAAACTAGTGAAATGCATCTATGCAGATGGTTTGAATCCATGTATGATGAATAAATGTGTACTGCATGCACTAATGAGTGAAAATTTGTTGCAACCATTTGTCAATATTCATTAAACCCTACTGGGAGTTGAACCCAGCCTACTAGCATTAGCCAGGGTGCTCCGTACACCATAGGGCTAGATTTATGTTGGCTGTTAGACTGGGGAATATAAACCATTGATTGGTTGGCATCCATTGAGGAATCACAGCAGGATTGGCAGTAGGGGTGGGTCTTCTAACCTAGCTGGCCAAGGAAGCAAACACATAAGTTCTATCTACACAAACAGCAATAGCTAAGGTGTCACATCAAAACAATGAAAGCAATACATGCAAGCTTATGGGTTACATGCAAGCATGACAGGATCAAGCAGGCTACAAAAAAATAGCCTGAACAACCATTTTGGAAAAGGATGAAGGTTACATGCATCTCACAGTTATCACTGACAACATGAATTGAATCCAAAAATTTACAAAGCAGTTAACAAAGTACATTAATGGTGATTAAAGCTCCCTGCAACAACAAGATACTACCAAACAAATTCATGCTTCAGTATAGAAAAAGGTCTGCTATTTGATTCCAAGAAAAGCATCCAGATACAGTACAACAAACAAATTAAAAAAACATCAAATAAACATTACAGAAATTAAATACGAGGTTCTAGCCATCATAGAGATTTGCATCTCTGGGCATCATAGAACCACATTCCAACAGTAGCTAACCACAGTTAGCCCATGAGAGGGAGCGCAGCCAGGGTCAGGGTGACAGCAACGCTGATTGCTTCCAACAGCCCCCGATTCACAGCTAACAGAGGCAACAAAGCGCCGATTGTTTGCTGCCAATAAACACACATAGGCAAACGAATAGTTGTGCAAACGCACAGAGGCAAAGCACCCGATTGTTGTAACGTCATGCAAACACACAAAGGCAAACGAGCAGTCATGCTACAAACACATAGAGGAAAAGCACCCGATTTGCTGCAACCCTCGTGTAAACACACAAAGGAAAATGTGCAGTAGCTCACAAACGCGCTGCTAACACCAGAGAAGAGGTGAGCAGTCCGATTGCTACCAATAGAAGCAAACTAGCGAAGGAGCACAGGAGCAAGAACAACGAAGGAGAAAAGGAGCACACAAGCAGAGAGAACAGAGAACAAGCCATTGAACCATGCTTGGAGAAAAGGAAAATTTGGGGTTAAAAGACCCTTAGGGTTTGTTTTAGCTTCACACCATGGGCATCCTTAGGGTTTTGCTTGTGTCCACACTTTCCTTCCATCATACCTATTAACAGGCACTTACCCATGAACATTTTATTTAGTTTGTCCACCCTACCACTCATGCCCTCCCATTCTATCTCATTGGCAATTTCATTTGGGCTTTCTGAGAGTGTTCACACGATTTGTATTTGGGGCTTGTTCATATGCTTGGAGCTTCATCGTGGTGGTTAGTGTGCCATGTGGTAGATTTGGTGTATTTTGGGCATTTGCATGCACACTTTGGACCATTTTAGTGTATTTTGGGCATTTGCATGCACACTTTGGGCCATTTTAGTGTATTTTGGGCATTCACGTGCACACTTTGGGTCATTTTAGTGTATTTTGGGCATTCACGTGCACATTTGGCCATTTAGTGTGTTTTGGGCATTCACACGTGCATCTTAGCCCTTGTTCATGCATGTTTGGTTGACATGAGTTCCCATTACTATTTCTACCCCGCCTATGATCGTCGTGCTATCCACCATCTTCGTCGTCGACATCACTATGCCTCCATCGCAGAACCTAATCGTGTGATATCTACTCGTATCCTATCATTCTGGCTTCATCGCCGTTATCTTGATTTTCCATTTCAGGTGAGGAGTTACATATCATTTGCCGAGTTCATACATACATTTGGCACATCACGGCTTCGACCTCTAGATCCTTCTTCACCCCGACATCATGCTATGATGACACATCATATTCATGTCACATATGGATGTTTGAGCTTTAGATGTTATTACCTAGCCACTGTAGACATTTATTTGATGAGGAGGATGTTTGTGCTAGATGGTCTAGACGTTCTACACATGGTGATTTTGTTGAGGATCTATGTGGATATCTTTACATGGATGGTTCGGCATTGATTGCATAGGAGGATGTATGTGGGGATTTGATTGAGTACCCTACATTTGTGAGTAGAGATGACTATATTCCCGAGGATGGGCATCATTATGATATGCATTAAGGGTGATGAGGTGGATGGTTATGATGATCATTCATGTTGATGATGATATTGATGTTGATACTTGTACACATGGTCATGGTCATACACATACATGTGATGACATTGATGTATCACACCCACATACCTATGATGATGTGTCGTGCACACACACACATGATGATATTGATGTATCACACACACACATACACATGATGATAGTGATACACGTGCACATGATGCCACTGACACATATGTACATGATGATGATGTATGTGATAGTGATAGAGAGAGTGATGCGTGTGAGTCAGATCACGTGGGTATGATCTTGATGGGTTGGATGGTAGAGAGCACATCGAGCATTACGAGCATCATAGAGCTACCTATCTCTATTCCTAGTGATCATAGGGATACATTAGATGACCATAGTAATGCATTAGATGACCACATTGATGCATTCCATGATCTTAATGGGTATTTCATGACCATTCGGCTAGTCATATATCCTTAGTCACACATGGGATTGACACTTCACATGTCGTTGAGCACATCATAGACCATGAGGAGCATAGACCCGAGGTTCTAATATTAGATATGTTGGGATAGTCCTCTAGATTTGTTACATGTGGAGAGAGACTTCGGATACGACCACTACTCCTAGTTTTCATATAGCATTCCTGGCAGCATTTGAGTGGATCGAGTTGTTGTGGTTGAGCAGTCAGGGATAGTGTATGAGAGTAGTGATGAGTTCATAGAGGTGAGACATCGTAGGACTATGCATATTGATCATATTTCTAGCATATCCTATGACATTGACTTTGAGAGATTTATAGTTGATCTAGGTATTTCCTTAGATCCAATACTATTGGAGATTGATCTATCATGGGATTTAGGTCATATAGGGACACCAATGATGGAGTTGGTTTATACCTTTACGGATGACCTTAGTGACCTTGGAGATTCCATTGATAGTGAGTTGATTGACACCACTTATACCTCTTGTGTAGACACTTGGTCAGTGCTTAGTGATGATGACGATCTTTATGATGATCCAGCTTCTGTTTTAGAGAGTCACATACTTATAGAGTGTCATACACATGGAGATATTGTGCATGGGTTGGATCATACTCATACATACATAGATATGGTGGATCATGCTTTCGACTTCTTTAGTGGTGCTACATATGATGGAGGCATGAGTTCACATTTGACTCTATATTCATGAGGCCGACCTTGAGCTATGTTCGTTTGGCTTCTTCGGCGGATGTCGGCAGCATGATCCTGTGTTCTTTGGAGTCAGGACATTTTTCTTTGGATGTATTCTTTGCCATTTGAGCAGCGTAGTTTATGGATATATGGATCTACATTCAAATGCATTTACATTCAAATGCATCTACTATACGACATATTCCAATCTTGGCATACACGATGATTCTTTTGTGCCAGGACCACTTGACATTCTGTTCAGGAGTTTTGAGCTTCTTCGGTGGATACCTTTCATGCCAGATTCAGTGTGGTCATGAGGATGAGCTTATGAGTTTTCCTTTTGACCCTGGTACTACTATCTCTTTGGAGTCAAGCTTTCCTTTTGATCTAGGAGCTACTACCATTCTAGCTTCGATAGTTCGAGGTATATACCATACATATCCCTTTGATCTTGGAGGATACTCGGCTAGATTCGTCATCTACAGTGGTTCCTTATCTACTCCACCTTGCACCAGATTATCATGGAGCCATAGCCTTGGATTTTTCATGCCTCGGATTTCCTTTTGATATCCATGGGGTTGCATAGACGGGATTCCTCTATACTTTTCATTTGACCTAGGGGGTCATATGATTCATGCACATGTCTTCCGCTACATTCAGTCATGGATGTGATTTTTTTAAGCTTTTGTACATAGCCGCTTTTATATGTCTTTTCTTTGGGCACGACCACCCTTTGATTTTGAGAACAAAATCATTGTAGGAGGGTATGGTTTGTAATGAAGTAGGTTTGGGTGACATGCACGTGGGGAAATGGGCCTAGGCACTTGGGCTTAGGAACATTTACATGTGTACTTTTAGGGGATCGTATATAAGACATAGGGTTCATGGGGACATTGTACCCTTTTTTGATCATATTCACTCTATAGACATTCATGTCTTCTTGGTGCAATCCACCCTTGTCATGCTTCAAGTAAACAAGCACACATCTAGCTTCCATGGCCTTCTTGGCTATTGCCCTAGGATGGTGACCCACACCCATGTTGTCACTCCATGCTTTGAGTGGCCAACCGTAGTTTCTTACAACAATATTTAGTGGCTCTGGTTATTTGAGGTATGAATTTATTCTTTTTTTTTGGTTTCATGAACTTTGTCATTAAAGAAATCTCACTTTCAACTATATCATGTAGGTTGTGACGGAGGACCATGATACCCTCCATTGGGTGTTCCATAATACAGACATACCTAGCATAATTAGGAGGCCAAATGAAGGAGAAACACTTTATGTAGAAGATATAGGAATTTTTATTGTGGAATGGCATATGGCTTGTATTAAGAGAATGACATAAAAAGCATTCCCAAACAGTTCTTTAGAACATGAAGCATTTAATAACAATTCTTTTGCTTTTATATTTCAGAAGACTTGAAAACACTTAAGTGCACGTACAATATTTCAAAGGCTGGAAATGTAAAGTGCCCCTGCCTATACTGCATGGAACATGCAAGTATGATGGATAAAAGAAACTAGTCATAGGCCCCTAACAAGCATGAGAAAGATCCAAACTTTCGACCTGTGCTAGAGTACATATCTGCACATTACATGCACTGTGCAGGATAATTGAGAAACTTGTATTCCTGTACATTGGATTTGCTTGGAATCTCTTACCTATATGCAAGAGAAAAAGGGCTATCAGAACATTGGAAAGAGTTATATCTGACATTGGCTTGCATGGGGGGAAACATCAAGATAACAATCGATGAAAAGAGGTCAACAAAGAGCGTCCAAGTACCATCAAAGCCATCAATTTGGTGGAGTGAAAGCAAGGCACTTTCTTTCCAACAATAGACAGAATATAGGAACAAGGAGGAGGAGAACCACAATGATGTTATATGAGAAATGGAAGGCATTGCATAATGAAGTAAAGGATCATGGGGATGATTGCAATGCAAGAATGAAGAAGGCAGATGTGTGGAAATCCATAGACAAGATCTTCCATTTTTGTGAGAAGAAACATTGGGACAAGAATGACCTTAACATCTTTGAAGCCACCATCAAGAAATTTCAAAAATCGATGAAAGATGCATGGAGTGAATTAAACATCATGCATTATATGGTAAAATTCATTTAGCAAGGACTCGTTTCATTCATCACGCATTATAAGGTAAGAACTCATTTCATTCATAATTGTTTTTCTGCAGCACCACACAATACACAACCATCTACCATGGTTTGTGAAAGAGTATGGAACTCCTTCAATATGGTCAACACAAGGAATGGAGAAGTCTCACTATCAAGCAAGAAACGCATGTTTTCACCACACTAGACATGCAGGAGAGGGAAAGTGAGAGCAGACAGTCTATCCAGGGTTTTAGCCCTCCTCTTCTGAAGAGCGAGTGTCTTGATTATGGGTGATTGGCACCTCCTCGACCTTAACCCTTTGCCTCAGAATGGGAGGGAACTCCAAGATCTCCCTCATTCTTTGATCAGGAATAATGACAAGCTCAAGAGTCTTGTCATACCTCATTCCTCATTCTCTGATCAAGAATAATGGACAAGCTCAAGAGTCTTGTCGTATCTAAAATGGGGATGCCGAAGAGAAGCCATATCCTTGGGCATGATGGTAACACGATGAGCGTGTGCCACAAGGACATGGCTATCTTGAAAGAACTCTACAAGGAAGTCTTCCATGGACTCTTGGAGGCATCCTAGGGTAGAAGGTTGCTAGCACATATCCAAGCTATAATCCGCACAGATACCCCTGACCAACCTCTGAAAGGGAAGTCTTAGTATGGCAACAACGGACATGTGCTTCTAGACCTTGTGAATCTCTTTTAGCATGCTAGCACAGTTCCTCATTCCGGTCTTCCGAGCTTGATTCATAATATCTATGTTCTTGCCCTTTCCTACTCATCTCACTATGCCAAGCTCGCTTGTTAAGGTACGACGGGCCGTGGACTTTGTCCTAGCCATGACAACTAAAACCACGAAGACATATGACAACCTATTATAAATGGCAACAATAACAATATGATGACGAGCAAGTTGAGAAAATGACATAAAAGAATTGAATACACTAAAACAAGACACGACCACAACAACACGATGGTGGTCATCCTTTGACCAAGATTGGTCTGTATAGCGTTGTTGTGATCATTTACCAAAACATAGGATTTTGCATTCAAACATCTTCATTCAAACAAAACATACCTTCACACCCAAAACAACCCCAACAACGCAATATGGGGTATACTTGCTGGTAGGATGACCTAGGATTGCGTTGTGGTGGTAGTTCTGGGGGATGGAAAGGAATTCCCGTCTTGCATTTCTCTTTAACACTAAGACAACCACAATAATGCGATATGACACATACTTGCTGGTTGTATGCCCTCCCCTTCCGTTATTGTGGTAGATTCATAGATAGAAGGGGACTCACCTCTAAAAATTTATATCCCCCAAAGCGACCACAACAGCGCGATACAGAGTATAATTGCCACTTGGATGACCTCCCAATGCATTGTTGTGGTTGTTTTGGGGGATAAAATGTTTTCTGAGCTACCTACATCAAACAAGCACCTATGCAAAGGTCGTATCTCAAAGAAACACGAAAACAACACAAAAATCAGAAGGTGATCCCAATAGTGAATAACGACACAAAAATCTAAAAACTATGGAATGGCGCAATCCAATCTTGAAGTGGTTGCCATTGCCAAAAACCCAATGCGCGTCACTGTAGTACCTGTGCAAGGTCATCAAATCAACCACGGAACAGCGTACTCGTGAGGATGAAGACAAAGACGACAATGAAGACACAAAAGCCACAGAGCTCGGGAGGCCCACGATGACAAAAGTGATAGCATGAAAAATTAAATACAGCATTAATTGGCCTTTGAGGACGTCAATCATATCATGCACTTTCTGTCAATCTTGGGCCACGTGGAAAAAGTCTCGGTTGAGAGGCCTTTGAGGACGTCAATCATATCATGCACTTTCTGTCAATCTTGGGCCACGTGGAAAAAGTCTCGGTCTTCGAGCCCTTTACCAGAGCGTACCTAACGTTCCCACTCTCATTCTTTTTTTTTGCCATTTCGTCATCACACTACTGCACCATTTCCTCCTTCATTGCGCCTTCATCAAACCACCTAGATCCTTCCTTGTCATCCATTATGGAGATAACTCTTACCCTTTTATTTGTTTCTACCTTCATTGATCCTTCATCAAACCACCTAGATCCTTCCTTGTCATCCATTATGGAGATAACTCTTACCCTTTTATTTCTTTCTACCTTCCAATTTCTTCATATTTCTCTTTGTTTGGAGTTCTGCCTTAAATTATGCATACCCCAAAACGACCATAACAATGCGAGGAGGCATATTCTTTCCATTTTAATATGAACTCCGTCGCATTGTTGTGGTCATTTTTAAAGAGAGAATATCTACTATGCTTAGTTTTTTGTCATGTTCTTGTTTGCTTAAGCTTCGAGAAGTTGTCTACTACTCTTCCTATAAGGATGGCCACAGTCACATTTTGGTGGTGTAGCGTCAGTATATCTCACTTTTTGCCATCATTGAGGGTTATTTACTTAGTTAAAGAAACGACCATAACAACGCGATGAGAGCTATTTCTTCACATGCCACACACTCCCTTCACGTTGTTATGGTCGTTTCTGTTATGTCGTTGTTTGTCGATAAATTCTTCACATTGTTCAACTTTGGTGCTCATTGACGGCTTGTTTGTTGCTGCTGCTGTTGGTTTTTGGACGAATAGGCTAGCCCTAGCAATTTCACAGTTGTGGAGGAGGAAGATGAAACTGTTGCTGAGACACTTGAAGTCATGCTGTTTAACTTTATCTACAAAGTCAAACATCACCATCGCCAGCCAGAGATTTTTAAAATGTTCAACGTCGAGTTTGTTCTTGTAGACGTGCTGAGGTCCCTTGATTCCCAGCTTGCTACTCAGCACCTTGAGTTCACAAATGTTACTTCTATTGGTTATGTGGAGTTTGAAGGTGTTCTATTTGTTGATTCCCTTGACCTAAAGCAGACCAAGGAAGTCGTATGAAAGGTTAGACGCCTTCTTAACAGGTTGTTGTCCCAGTGCTCTTCGCGAGAGGAGCAAAGATACCCACTCCACAAAAGAAAATGCAGCTTTCTTCACTTTTATCAGGGATTCATTGTCAACCTCCATTTGCAACTAGATGAGAACTCTGAGGATTCGCCCAAGGTGAGGGTGGTCTTCTCCAAGTGGAGCTCAGGAAGCTCCAAAATTAGAGGATGATATTGATTGGGAGGAGAGGAGGGAGGCCCAAAATGTGGACATCGAGGCTCTTCGCCTGTGAAACCATCGTTATTATCAAGAAGGACACACGTCAACATGTGGACAAGGATGTTGGGAATGTGCCCTTGTCAATTTTACTCTCGTTTTCGATTGAAGGCAAGAATTATGTCCTCTTGACAGACATACAGGCTCTATTCAATTTGTGGCAAGACTACTGCCTTTCCATCATTGCTCAGTATCTACGAAGATGAAGGGTTTGTCGAGCATGGAGATGACAAATACCTCAAAATAGATAGAAAAACTGAGGAAAGGGAGTTCTTGTCTGTGGAAGATACCCTTTGTCAAATGTTTCAAGATGTGGCTGCTTTTTACAACTCCACTCTGCCCTCCAAAGATGAGTTTAGGGCTATCCAAGAGAGGCTAAACATTTCCGTATGGGAATGGATGCTGCAATGTTGAGTTGCATGGTTGACAGCACAAGTGTCAATCTATGGAAACCAGACATTGTTGTTGGTGATGAAAATCAGAAGGTATGCATTGCTAGTAGCTCTATTGATTTATAGCGATTCAGTTTGGCAAGTTCTAATCATTTCTAAAATTTTATCTTTTAGCTGTATGTGGAGTCGTACCCATTTATCCTTTGTGCCTCTGGAGCTCGTCATGCGGCAGGACTGGGAAAGGACTCCTCGCTGGGCAATTACCTGAAGTCCCTCAAATATCCCCAGGTGCTAGTCTACCATTCAAGGTTCTCAAAGGAGAATGTTACTCATGTGCTTAATGTATTAAAGGTTCTTTCAAGGTATCTAGGGGGATATCCAATGAGGTGGAACACAGACAAAGCTTTTATTTTGGATAAGGAATTTGCTCTGTGGACCTTTGGACAGGGCCCCGGATACCTTTTTTTAAGAGGTAATTATTATTTAGCCTATGCACCTTATGCGCTGGGCTGAAGGATCCTAGGATGCTTCCCCCTCATGGAAAACAAGAGCTTCTTTGTTTTCGGAAACCCATTTTTAGGAGCGCTCCCTCAACCAACTATAGAAGATCCCCCTCCCCCCACTATAGAAGAGCTCACTCCCCCCACTGTTGAAGAGTTGCCTTCCTCCTCAAAAAAGAGAAGGCTTGACATATAAATGTGATCATAAATCATGTCTTCCTTTGTAATTTTTACTTTTCTTAAGTTTTCAATGTTGAAGAGTTGCCTTCCTCCTCAAAAAAGAGAAGGCTTGACGTATAAATGTGATCATAAATGTGATAATAAATCATGTCTTCCTTTGTAATTTTTACTTTTCTTAAGTTTTCAATGTGTTGTACTCAAGGTCTCACTTTACTTTTTCTTTTTCTTACATTGAGATATTTATGCAATCACATTTAGCGTGTCTCTTCCAATTTGTGACAAATCATAATTGAAATATCACTATATACACATAAAAAGTTTGTTACAAACTCTCCATCGAGGAGGAGTGATGAGCACATTGCGTAAAACAACTATGACCTTGAATTATGAATAGTTACAAATAGCCATTCGAGGAGGGCAACACAATAACCACAATGCTTCACTCTTTGTGAACCATCCCATGGAGTGGCATTCTTTGAAAAATTGGTGCAGATAGCTCGAACTTGACACCATGGTCCATATCTCTTCCTGCATAAAAAAAGTATGGTTAATTTCTAACAAAATCTCCATTGAATATAGTTCAAATGACAAAACAATTATGGACACAAAATAGCCGCAACAACGCGATGTGGGTCGAAAGTCAATGTAGAATGTTCCATATCACGTTGTTGTGGTCGTTTACCGAAACATAAGATTTTGCATTCAAACATCTTCATTGAAATGTAAGATAGGGCAAACATAGTTTTAATGGTGTGATGAGGTGCTATAAAGTGCATTTTCCTTGACCCCCAAAATGACCACAACAACACGATACGGGGTATACCTACAGGTAGAATGACCTAGTATCATGTCGTTTTGTAGTCATTTAGCTCTTGAAGTGTATGTTCCAATTTGTTTGAACGTCATTCAACAAACAACCACAACAACACGATATGACATAGAACCCAACTCCTAACTACCAATAATCACATTGTTGTTGTCTTCTTTGTTTAAAGTGTTTAAAGTGTGTCTTGCAATTTTGTCTCATGCCCTCCTCGGCCTTCTAGTAATTGTTTTGAAATGCATTCAAAGTCAAAACAATATAAAATAATAATAATCAAGGTCACTTACATGTTAGTGTCGCCTTTTTGTCATGTAGGTCTTTACAATATATACGTTGCTCACATCTCGATGACACCTAGACAGTAAAGAAAATTATTTTAGGAATCATCACATTATGCATTTTGAGAGTATTGGATTGTTTACCTGCTTGTTGCCTACTCTGAAACGGAAGTCAGAACGCAGTTCTGTTTGGCTCTCATCCATGATAACTTGTCATAATTGTTGTAGATAGTTACAGTTTTCACCAATAGTTACCATTGAAATCACTCTATCCTATCATTGAGTTTAATTGCAATTTCAATAAGAGCATTCCCATGCATGTCTTGATCCATTGGCACTAATTGTTATGTACTCTATGTATACGTCAGTAGAAAGACATGATGAAGTTCTGACTACAAACGACGTACTTGCAACACGTTGTCTTCATTACCACAAAGCAAATTAGATTTCTCTCTTCCTTTGTATCCCATCATCGGTCAAGGATTTCAAGCATATCCATGTTTTGCATGTTTTCACAAACAAATATTGTATTGGTAACCCGTATTCTTGACTTTGCAAAAAAATCCACAAATATCGTTTATCGGCATTGCGAATGCTACTCAAACGAGTCTTGTAGGGATCTGTGGTTTGAGATTACATTTCACCTCCTAGAAAAATTTTGCTTGATAACTTTCACACTTATCGTTGCACTTGGTAATTCCCACTCCGGACTTGTGAATTCGGGCAAAGGAGCCTTACTCAATGTGGCAAAAGCTGTTGTTCTAGTATGAATTTGGAAATAGTGGTCGTAAAAGAATATACCTGCCTCAGCCAATGATCTTGGAGAGCGACCTTTATAGGAGTTGCTCTCCAATATATGCATGCAAAACATCAAGGATGCCAATTATTGATTCCACTGGTTGTCATTCAATATATGTTGAAGGATATACGATTGAAAATTTAATCAAACAATCTAATTAAAAAAAGTTGTGTTGATTTTAAAATGAAGCTATAATGAATTAGAATACAATTTGGTCTATGTCGTGGAAGATCGTGTGGCCAACCATCCAGCACCTTAACTCGTTATGAAAATACACATGTTGGAGAAGCACCTGTTCAATACTTGATTTGTTGCTTCTGTGTCTGAATCCTTGGATTCTTCCTTTCTCTAGCATGATATAAAACCGTTTGCTGTTGATCCTCTTTTCTTTCTCTTCCATGTGACAGCTGTAGCAAAATCCAACTCCCCTTTAAAACCAATAGAGGATTCCATGTGTTTTGTGCATCTAGTATGTTATGAATCATAATAGATTGGATTTGTGAAGATGGCCTCTTGGGGCGCGTCGACATTTCAATCGGAGGGCCGTTTGCTGGTGATGAGATAGCAAAAATCTGAGAAATTACAGTGAGATGGTATGTTGTCGACGGAGAGCGCGAGAAAGAGAAGAAATTGGGTGTGTTCCCAAATGTATGCAATGGGCGAGAAAGGTAAATTTATTGCTTCAAACTTTAATGTTGATAGCATCTGAAATACGGGAGGGAAAAAAAAAAGAAAAGAATGTCATTTTTCTTCTTTTTTTGGAGCAACAAATTCGATCTTTTTCAAAAAAAATTCTCTTTTTTAAGGAATTTCTACATTACATAGCCTTCACGCTCATTGGTTGGGCACTTATTTTTCCCTTCTCTAAAAGGCCCAGTAATGAGTCCCGGTTTCTTCTGATGCTATTGAATTTTGGCCGCTCAACAAGTTTTTCAGGCCACTCTAGAAGTCATGAAGTAGCCAACACCTCACCTATCATATGGATACTTTATTGCCACGTAGAGGCCGCTTATTGTTTTTTCAAAATATCCATCAATTTTTTGGGGTTCCACATGGATATGTATAGTTATGAGAGAAGGTGAGGGCATGCCTTACACCATTTAGTGATATTCCTCAGTTGGAGGATCGGCAACCTTGGTTAGATTGGGCATTTAGAAAGCCTCAGGACATCGCCCAATGTACAACAAATCAAGTGTACCATATGATGGTGGAAGATAAGCGTTGGATTACTGAGAAGACTAATAGGGTATGAAACATCAGAAAAAGTAGGGCCTAGTGTGGAAGGAAGTAATCTTGCAGGGCTGGTGGTCTAGGACTCCATATCAAGGGAAAGTGTTCCTATGGTGCATACTAGTTGGAGGCCTACCATTGGGGGACCACTTGCAAAAGCGGTAGATTACTTCTGGTAATTGTGTGTTTTATACTACATGCTTGGAAACATGCCCGCATCTTTTCATTTCATGTCCGTTGGCAAAGAATGTGTGGGATTTCTTTTCTCGTGTATGGATTTCATTGACAGATAGGCTAGATTTTTGGCAAGATTTCGAATGGGCCGGATAACCCAAAACATTCAATTTTCTTTCATTTTTTTCAGGTGGATAGGTTTATAGCATATCTGGTTAACTAGGAATGCCTTCATATTTGATGTAAAAGTAGGTATTACAACTCACATAGGTCGTATAAAAGGGCTACTATTGTGGCAAGTCTCTTTCTTGCGGTCAGCTCATTTGGTGGAGAATGACACGGCTATATATTGGATGAGGGTACTCCGAGCTACACCTATGGTTCGGAGTAATTAGTGAGGGAAAGCTAGTACATCACATGGCGGCCATGTGGCCATTTGTAAAGTAATTTTTTGGTAATATATCTTCTATTACGAGAGAGAGAGAGAGAGAGAGAGAGAGAGAGAGAGAGAGAGAGCATGTTTTACTTCATGTAGCTCACTTTGGTTCTTCTACAACCCCCCCCCCCCCCACACACACACACACACACACACACACACATTTACCTACAACCATATGGAGCCTTCTCTGCTTGAGAGTTCCTCCCATCACACAACAAAAGGTCACTCTTTGTGGAATAGGAGTAAATGGAGATGCCTACCAAGGTTAGGTATAAGTGTAAAGTTGACACAATAAACATGCAAAAAAGGCATGCTAATTTGAAATAAGACACTGCAAGTTTTAAGTTATGGAGAGACTTTGAAAAAAGGTGGCTAGGTGGCCACATGCTAGATGGCTACTACCATCATTTGTTTGTTGAGAAAGTTCAAGTCAATGAGGTGGCAAATGGTGAGCTATAGTGTCAAGGGGATGTGCGATGAGCCATAGTGCTAGATGTCTATTGATGGCCTTCGATCACTATAGAGAAAGAAAAAAAGGTCACCTAGGATGGCCGATAATCTCGTGGCCTTTTTTGCATTTCTCACTCTCACATAATGGCTTAGCTTGAACTTACCCGCATAATCACTTTGCCATGTCTGGCTAGCTTGCCTCTATTTTGATAATGCAGCTCCAACATACCCATGCACCAACTTAGCTCAATCGTTTTGTTTGCTCATGAAATAAACATGTATGAGCTCTAGCCCGATTCATGGAAATTCCAAGCATCTACAAACTCCACCGTTTTGGTAGCTTTCAACATATACATATAGTAGTGTGGATATACATATACTTATGGCCATAGGAGCAAGACTTGTGTGGATGTACATATAAATAACATTTATCATCATTAGAATTCTATATAAAATTACAGTAACTAAATCATCATGTTAATAACTAATCAAAATTACATTTTGAATGTAATACAGATCCATTCAAAATAAATGTATTCATATATATCAAACACACACAAACGCACGTAGAGAGAGAGAGAGAGAGAGAGAGAGAGAGAACTAGCATTAAAAACTACTTGCTCCTTTTCATAATCAACATTTTCACATAAATCAGCATTCTTCATGCCATGTTGTTCCTGAATGCTTGAGTTGTGGAAAGGATGTCCTACACAAGCCTCAAGCTGAGCTCTGGCTTGGTCTTAGAGCCTTCGTAAAAGGGTTTTTTTTTTGGGGAAGGGGGGGGGGGGGGGGGGGGGGGGGGGAGGCATTCAAACTAGTTGGAAAACAGATTTCAAGAGGCACAGTGGCATAGTGACATCTGTGATTCTGCTTTTCTGGCTTTTCTTCATGGAATGGCTCTTGTAGCAGGGAATGCTGAGATGGGGGGGGCTCTGCTTTTCTTGCAGAGGTTGATGGCTGGGGGGCGAGCTCAGGTGCAGATTCTTGGCCCGTCTCCATGATTCTCTACTCTCTCTCTCTCTCTCTCTCAAAGAAGATGGAAACGTGAGGTGCTTTTTAGTGAAGCGCAGATCTGAAAAAGAAAAAAAAAACAGTGTTTCTAAACGACAGTATAAACACAATTATGACCAGTCAAGTCAAGTCAAGCCGAGCCGAGCTTTCTTACGTGCGTCTTCGAGTCAAGTCAACAAGGAAAGAGCGAGGAGCGTATCCATATCAAGCCTAGAAGTTTCCGTCAACATGCAAGAAAAAAAAAATATTAAGTGCTCTTTTTTTTATTTGGCATAATTGGGGTGTAGACTTTTTGGGAGTGAGGCACTTGTCACCACACAACATTGGACATGTACTATGGTTTTTAGTTGCTCTCATAGTTTTGATTTCAAGAGTTGAAGAAATAAGATGAGAGAATGTAGAGATGAGAAGAGCACAGTCTATGATGTGAGATGCAAAACTCAAAAATGATATTGCAAAACACACTTAGCTTGATACACAAACTTAGCCATCTTGTGGAGATGTGTTGCTGCCATCATAAAGCACAAGCTATTATGTGTGTTACCATTAGCACATCAAATGGTCTCTCTCTCTCTCTCTCTCTCTCTCTCTCTCTCTCGTGCCTCTGTTTCAACATTTCCACTTAGCCCTTATACCTCTATTTTGGCATCTCCCCCCTAGGTGGAGCTCTACTGCCCAATTGGGGCCCTACTTTCCAATTGGGCATGAGGGCCCACTATTTCTTGATATTAAGGTGTTAACTCATAACCAGTAGGGTATCTCTATTTTAGTATCTCCCCCCTAGGGGTGGAGTTAAAATGCCCTTTTTTTGGGGGGGAGGGGGGGTTTAACTCTCACTAGCACCACCATGTAATGTCATTATTAAAGTGATGGCAATAAATCCAGATTCTGCCACCATGTAATCGCACCGGCTTCTCAGCTCTGCTACCAACAAAATCATATGTCCACCTTAGCAGCATCTCAATGTTGCTAGCATAACACCTCAGCACAATCTCAACCATCAACATAGGCCATTAACATAGGCAACATAATAATCACCTACGAGTTACCAACAACATTTGCCTTCAAGCTCAAAGCTGTCTCACTACAAAAATAATAAACAAGAAAAAAAAACAGTACCTTATCTATTCATTTCTATACCTAAGTGTGTTCACATATGCCAAAGCTTTCCTTTGCTAATGCCTTAGCATCACCAAGAAGATCCCCAATCACACGACAAAGTGAGTGGTCTTTGTGCCTAATAAAATAAATCACTAAACTCTGAGAAGAAATTACTACACTCAAGCAACAACTTCATGATTTCGGAGCTATCTCTTGACCTTAGAAAGCAAACCAAGCCCGTCAGCACAACATAGACCTTATGCAAAGAAGGATTTGTTGTAGAGGTGAAAGCATATTAGGAACTCAATGGAGTCTTTTTGGGCCCTTTAATTTGCCATTGCCTAATGGAGGTGATTAAGAAATAGACAAATAGGGAGATTACATGTGGACTGAAACCAATGGTTTGTAAGAGCCTAGAAGGTAGTGGTCAAACTTAGAATAATAGGCTAAATAGGCTCTTTTTTAATTTTTAAAATCAACTAAAACTCAAAAATTTTATACGTATATGAATTTTTCCCCTTTTTTTTATAGAAAAGGATAGCTGCAGCCATTAAGTAAGGTCTCTAAAGTGATAGAGGCCCAAAAACGAGTTCCCATGCATTCAATGCACATTCCCCTTCACTTTCCACTATCCCTCTCTCCCACGTTCCCTCCAAAACGCTCTCTCTTTTCCCTTTCTCATAGCAGGGCGTTTTTCACTCTCTAGACTACTTCTTTTAGCTATCTACCTCTTGATCTACCTCTCTCTTCACTCAGAAACCTAGATCTATAGCTATGGAAGCTTGATCTGCAACCTCCTCTCAGAAGCTATGGAAGTTTGATCCTCACTTACGTTTCCTTCCTTCATCCTTCTTCCTTGTCCAACCTCCTTTTACAGAGTGTAACAGCAGAGCTTAGCTATGGAAGCTTGATCTACAACCTCCTCTCAGAAGCTATGGAAGTTTGATCCTCACTTACATTTCCTTACTTCATCCTTCTTCCTTGTCCAACCTCCTTTTACAGAGTGTAACAGCAGAGCTTAGCTATGGAAGCTTGATCTGCAACCTCCTCTCAGAAGCTATGAAAGTTTGATCCTCACTTACATTTCCTTACTTCATCCTTCTACCTTGTCCAACCTCCTTTTACAGAGTGTAACAGTGGAGCCAAGCTATGGAAGCTTGAGTTGCAAATGCTTTGGCTCTCATAATCTTACTCATTGTCTCCTCTCACCCCCTCTAATATCCTCTTTCAAAGTGCAGTAATAGCACAGCCAAGCCCTTGGAACTTGCTCTACAACTCCTTCTCTTTTGTACATCTCCCTAGTCTAAGTTTTTTTCTCACCATTCAATTTTCCTTTGCCATCAAGGTTTATAATCTCCCTAATATATACATCTGATGTCTTCTTCTAGAGCTCGAAGGCCTCCGATCAGTATTCAATCTCTCTCTTGTAGCAGTGGTCAAGATGAGGATGGACACTGGAACATCAAACAGTACGAGAAGTGGAATTGGATTACGATGCAGTCTAGTACAAGAGGAACCCACAAGGTGTCAAAGCGATACGTTGATATACAAAGTCACCATTGGAAAGGGCGGATATTTGAGCTCAAACAAGATCGTGATGGAAAAAAGCTAGCCAAGGTCCAACATGTTTACAAGGTAACAGAGCTGAAACTAGCAGACCATGACCAACGTCAACGATTTCCTGCAAATTGTAAGTTATTTCACCACTTTATATTCTTGTTTTTAAATCAATTGTGTGCTAATAATGGGGTACTAAGCACTGCTTTGATTGTTCTTGGGTTCCTCTGTGTAGATATTTTTCCCTCATAGTGAGTGTGAGCCTATGGAGGCAATTTCAGGAACCTTTGAAGCATACCATGTGGAGCTTGGTAGTTTAATCTTTGGAGGGTGTCCAGCTGCACAACTTCTTGCACGAAACATCTTCTTCTATGAGGATACATATGTGGTTCCCATGACAGCAAATGGTACTGGAAAATTAGTTCCAAAACCTACGCCAACTCTCACATCTATTGAATGGCCAATTCCAGACAATGCTTCAGTGGGGCCATGGCTTGTTTGCAGATCGAAAGCAAGGTGCAAAATGCTATGAAGTGCACATATGGATCTCACAAAGCAACCATATCCTGCTTCATACCTCTACACCTCTTTGTGTACCTGTTCCGTACAAGTGACACACATCGTACCCCAACTTTATGGATTGCAAAGGGGGAGAGAGCTCTGACTTGTTTCTTATCACCTGCATGGGATAAAAAAGTTGTTCAACACAATGGAGACACCATCAGATGATGCGGAGTAATAGTTGAGAAGGTTGTGATGCGCTACCATATTGCCAAGCAACAGTTGTCCATTGCGTTTCCTTACAGGCGATGGAAGCTTACAAATGGAGAATGGGAGGCGTTAGACTCTGACACAACCTCTACAGAACAGGGTGTGCTACATATATCCATGCAAGGTGGGGATGTAGAAGATGTTGCTGTGAATGATGACTGGTCCCTTGCCAACTTACGCGACTACTTAGTTCTTCTCACTGAGTGGTGATTTTGCTTTTATAATCAATGGTAGAGTAGTGCGCAAAAGGCAGGAACGATCTTTTCTTTGTAGAGAAATTACTTTCCCTGACTGTGTAGCCACTGGATATGTAATCTTGAATTGAAGTAAATACAATTTCACTTTTTTTGCCTCACTGTCTTATTAAGGTTTTTCAATTGTCTTGTGCAAGTTTTATTTTTTTGTGATAGTGTAAGGTTGGTCACACAAGCATCTGTGGCTTGAGCCACTAGTAAATTAGAAATGACCTTGCGATGGAAGGATACGTTCTTGCTTTCGCATACCATTTTTAAAAAACAATTTGGTACTTAAAAATTTTAAAAGTTTTTAAAATTTTTATAACAAGGTCGCCCATTTATAAACGATACTTTACTCATTTTTATCAATTGACAATTATCGTTCTCTCCTAACACTTGCTCTCAATTTCGCACACCTTTGTGTATCACACACTCTCTATTTCTTGCAATCACTCATAGTCATGGCACCTCTACTTGACGCACTTATTGCACAGCTAGGAAAGCTTGAGTTACTTCATAGGGTTGATGAGATCGTCCCTATGTTTGAGGGAGCAATTGATGTGCGTGCAACAATGCATCTACACGCGGATGCTTTTATAGATGTCATTCAGTATATGGATGAACACATCAGCACGTATTCCATCATGTTTGAGGGTGATGAGGGCCTATGGGTTCCAGTTGACCTCATCAAGTACATATTCAGGGAAGACAAGAATTTTAGATTTCGCCTAACAAGGTTTTTAAAATCCCTCACAGAAAAGGACTACAGGAATGAGGAGGAAGACTTACTCTTGGATCTGCAAATGGGCAACATCGGCACTTCTTTCCTGAGCTGGGACATGGTGTTGGTCCTTCTGTTACAAGAGGGTGTGGCGAAAGAAAGTGGCAAGGAAAAAGAAAAGGGCAAAGTAAAGCTAATGGAGCAGGTCCAAGAGGCCCATGCTGAGGAAGAGAATGTTACAGAACAATGGGAGGCCTCAATGGCATTGGTGGCTCTACAAGAGAATGTCCCCGAGGAGGTTTCGGACCTAGTTCTAGAGGGGGATGAAGTACTTGAGGAGGTCCCAGACCTTGTTATCATGGCTTTGCATCCAATCATTATTGATGGGAAAGAATTTTTGTTTTTGGATGACATTGCCAAGACACTCGGGTTTCACGAGGATGAGGCACTGTCTATTATTGCCGTGAATGCTGGGGGTCAAGACAAACGAAAAGTGAAAATCTCTTTTGAAGATGACAACCTCACAAAAGCGCTTGCATACGATATTGGTAGCAGTTCCTTGGAAGATGTAGTGGCCAAAGCGCTCGTTGAAATAAAGCAAGATGTGCAATTCTATGAGAGCGTAGCTGCCTTTGAACCACACATGCCCTTGGTTGCTGGCGATGCTCAAGACCAAGGAAGCATAAACTTGACAAATGAGCAACTAGTTGCAAGTGACGATGCAAATAAGGTATGTCCTAACTTCTTAGTTGTAAAGCAAATTATTTTTAGTTGTATCATTTCACGCTTCCTAACTTCTATATTGACATGTTGACAGACTGCTTTTGAAGTGGACAAGTTTGCTATGCGCGTAGGAGGAACACGACCAAAGTCGGAGGGTCGAGATGCATCTCTTTGGCACTACATACCTGCCCCAGAGCCGACATAGTGCGGGTTTTTCATTTAGACTATTCAGAGATCGCCTATGCCGAGCTCCTAAAATGTAAAGCACTTAGTGTAGTTTTGTCGGAGAACCCCTTAGCCTTGAACATAAATAAATGTATTTTTTTAGCTAGGGAAGCTGCCTTGTATTGCTTTACGGGCAAGCATCTCGGCTCAGTTTTAGGCCATTGTGCCCTTTCTCAGGCTCAAGGAATCAATGAGCCGAGTGATATATTCCAAAGCTTAGGCCAGAAACCAGCCTCTAGAACTCTCTCTCCTGAGCTCTTCCAAGAGCTTATTAAAAAGATGTAATGCAAACTTTTCTTCCAAGTTTAATAAAAATTTTTTGTTGTGCATTGTAAGTTGTGATTTTTCTTGGCGTACTTGTGATATACCATTTCAAGCCTCGCAATTTTAAGATTTTATTCATGTGTTCATAGAAAATATTGTTTAGGATTCATTTTAAATGTGATTGTGATTAAAAAAGTAATCGAGATTGGGTTAGAGCGGTACGAAAAAATGTTTTATTTATGGATGTATACACACTCATATATATGTATATATATGTACATATATGTATATGTATATATATAAATGTGTGTGTGTGTGTACCTATATATTTATATAAGATTCTGGGGCTATTGAAAGATTTATATATATATATATATAAGATATATAGGATATATATATATAAGACATAAGATTTTGGTAAGATTTTGGGGCTTTTATAAGATATATATATATAAATATATATAATATCTTATATAAATATATAAGATTTTGGGACTGTTAGGGCACCTAAAGGGCCTTATGAGCCTCACCAGACAAAAAATATCAAAAAAAATTTAAAAAAATGCCATGTGCGCTACGGCGCGAAAATCGACAGTTTGACCTGGTCAAACTAGCGATTAACGTGCCGTAGCGCACATGGTATTTTTTTTATTTTTTTATTTATTTTTTTGGTCTTGAGGCTCATAAGGCCCTCTATAAGGGTCTCTAGGTGACTTTATAGGCTCTACCTTTTTTGTATATATAAATATATATATATATGTGTGTGTGTGTGTGTGTACATATATATATATATGTGTATATGTATATATATTTGTATATGTATATATATATGTGTGTATATATGTATGTGTGTGTATATATATGTGTGTGTGTGTGTGTGTGTGTTTGTGTGTTTTTTCCTGTGTGTATAGTGCTTTTATATTTTTTTAATGAAATGTTCATTGGCACTGAGCATACAAAAAAATTGGACTCAACAAAGAATGTAACACAACTCAAAAAGCTTTCATTAATGTGTGAAAATGCTACAAAGAAATTTGGGAACATTACAAAATTTTGTAGGGAGAATTACAAAGTGGGTTAGCCTATTGAGGTAGAAGGCTACGCTCTAAACGTAGACGTAGGGCTAGGGACATATCTACAGGCTTCAAAGTAACTCTCTTGGTACCATAGCCAGCACTGAGTCTTCAAAAACAGAAACTACAATATCTTCAGCAGCTTCTTGAAGAGCTTCAAGAGCTGTACTCTGTATGCGATCAACCCTGTCAGTAAATTTTTCCATTGTTTCTCTCACCAGTCGAGAGAATGGTGCCTTGGGGATGAGAAGATCTGTGCTTTTTTGATATTTCCTAATCTCTCGTAGCGCGACTGTCCCTGGTCTCCATTTTCTCTTCTTCTTTGTAAACTGGTGGAGGCGGTGGTGGTCTTTGATTCTCCCACGGTGGTCGTTCAGACCTGAACTTCTTTTTCTTTTGTGCACGCTCTTCCTCTTCTTGCTGGTCCCGAAACTTGCCCTCCATTCGTTTGCCACACTTCTTGACTGGACGTCTGGATGTTGTGGCTGCTTGTGGCTGTGCTTGGCTTGCCCTCCTTGCGTCCTCTTTGGGCTGCTGTCTCTTTTGCATTTCTGTCTCCCAAGCCGCCCTCACAAGAGCAAACTCTTTATCAATGGTATCTTTCGTGATGCCATAGGACAAGAGCTCGACCTCCCTGTTTTGTAAGATAACCTCTAGCTGTTCTAGGGTGTCGGCCTCAATAACAATCTCTGGTGGTTGCCCTTGACCTTCCTCGACTTCTTTTCGACGCTACTCTTCTTCTACTTCTCTACTAGGCTCGGCTTCTTCAGCTTCCTTCCTGCATTGCGCTTCTTCGGCCTCCTTCCTGCGCTCTTCTTCTCTCATCTCCTTTGCCTCTTGCTCTGTTACTATAGGTAGATTTGTCCTTTTTGCTGTAGAGCAGGTAGTGGGCCGAGTTGATCAAAAAACCGTAAGTCTTGCTCCTGTTCTTCTGGCATGGCCTAGGTATGTACGAGTGCAAGAGATAGTGGGAGGGCAAGAGAGAGTAGAGCACAAAGAAGAAATTGAAATGTGGTGGCTATAAATGAAAAATGACTTAAATATGTCTATAAATATAATTTTTTAAAACTTTTAGAGAAAATTTAAAAACACAAAAAGATTATAATCAGAGAGTTTAAGCCCATGAGGAACCACACCGACGCTTGCTTGCTACCCACTGCCGTAGTCTCTCCCTAGCATTTGATCTGTTGTATCCTTGAGTTCTTCTTGCATTAACAGTTTTCATTATTTGACACCTAAGAGACAAATTACCGCGACTTTTCTGCCTTTTTTTGCCAACCAGAACGCGATAGAACCAGTTGAACATTTCATGGAGCGCATTACTCTTGACTTTGCCACCACCATGGCGAGTGCCCTTAAAATACACGGCCTTTGCTTGGTAATGTGATTTCTCCATGCCTTGATTGCTCCAAAGTGCTAAAGAGCCATATCTATCGAGAAAGTATGGCCCATGTGCATACAATATATGCTACATAGAAAATTACAAAAAGTCAACAAACAGTATGAAGAACATACTACAAGGACACAAGAAATATAACATTACCATGTAGTGAGTAATGTGTGTTTCTCCCCATGCCTCGACCATTTCTTCTGTAAATCTACAAGTGGCTTGTTTAAGTGCCTCAATACCATGGTCATCCAGGTGAGGTCGCTCTAGAAGATCGACCATTTTATTACACACCTCCCATACATGTGCACGTTTTAGGCCAAGCCTGGCATCATTTCCTCGATATCTTGTAACATCACATATCTTCTTCCAAATTTCAAAGTCAGTGTGGCTATGAGAACCCAAGTGGTTTGATAGCAAGTGTCTTGCCTTTGATCCACCCATGCAAATTTTATTAGGGTTATCTTGTGTAGGGTTTGATTTTCTGTCCTTTGTCAAGACCACTGCTCCAGCATGTAATCCCATAGAGGAAAGTACACCCTCTAGTGCACGTATTGACTCTTCTCGTCGATCTTCGGGCTCCATGTTCTAGACATAGTTTATGTGGAGCATCAATAGCTTATCCAAAATCCTGAGTCTTGCATGTAATGTGCACACATGCACTTGGCATAGTGGAATGTCCAAGATTGGGTTCCAAGCATTGTCCTCCTAGTCACGACTAGGTGGCTTGCTCTGGTCACAACTTAATATGCCATTATGCCATACCTTTGATCCTTTCCTCTGTTCAGCACCAAAAACGATTGCTTTTTTTGCACCCACCTGTTTTTGACTTTTGCCTTTGCTAGGTTGTTTCCCTTTTACTCTTGAGTCTACTGCTGTGTTGGAGTGACAACAGTAAACACATGAGAATATAGTATTCGCACCTGTTTTACAACCCAACATACACTTTAAGGTTTTTAGATCGCCACCCAAGTGCCATTCAATGTTAAAGTAGCCTATTCGAACATTAAGCTTTTGACCATTGACTTGACAAGAGACGACATGTTGAATGCCAGACCGTTCAAAATACCACCTCAAGGTATCATGGTTCTCTTTTGGGAGGACCCATGCTGCTTGCCACCAGATGTTCTTCTCTGATTGAATGCCGTAGTAGTCTTGCTTATGCCCTTGACCCCTATTGTTGCTGTCTTCAGTTGCATCCAACTCTTGGGTCTCTAAAGGCTTTCCTCTAAGTGCTCGGCTCATCAAGGTTAAACTAACACGCTCCAGTCTTTGACCTTTAACCACTTGACAAGACAAACACGGCATTTCCACCTGTCTCTTCAAGTGTGACGCCATAGTACTGAATCATTGCTTTTTGTAGCACTTCCATGTCAATGTAGACATTGTTATATGCATTGTATTCAAAGGGTTTAATTGTTGGCATTGGCATAATATCCTCAACCCACTTGTACCCACCATTAAACATGGATGCAATATCACCATTAGCACCATTAAACATGGATGCAATATCACCATTAGCACACTTCTTTGCCATCTGTAAGCTATAAAGTGTTGGAAGCAAGGATTGCGTAACTCCCTTTGCTCGCAACCCTAAAATGATTGACCTGTACATTGCTCTGTAACCTTTCTGGCTAATACCTGCTGAGTCACATATATCAAGCATCTCTTTGGGTGTGACAATTTCTTTGATTTCCTTCAAGAAATGTTGCCGAAGGGTCTCCCGCAACTTATCATTACCAGAACCTGTTATCATTTCCATGATATCCTTCTCCTGAAGGACATGATGAAGAAGGGAGACATTAACATTGTCCTCAGCGTTGTTACATCCTAGTATAGCTGCTGTTGCACATGCCCTACAATCGCAAGTCACCCATGAGAGATGATTTATTCATTAATTGCTTCTCAAAGTTGCTATAATTCCTACAAAAAATTTTACCTGGTTGTTTGTTTACGCCTCTTGCATGCGCTTGCTGTCTTAGAAAGTAACCCAATAGCTTTACGTTTTCTTTACCTTGCGTGATATCCAATGGGAAGATGAGTGAAATAGTGAACACGACGCCGAAGATTACGAGTGGAGTGTTGGAGACGAACATAATTATCGGTAAATTGATTTATTGTGCACACACGATCCGCTAGATTATTCTTCTGCACCTCAACTATTGATCTGCTTAGTCGATGCCGCTTGAAGCTGGTCGAAGGCAAATTGTGTTTGCCTCTTTTCAGCTGCCTCATCTAGCCACAACATGTGTAATCTCCTACAATAGCCAAGAAGCCCATTGAAACCATCACCAACAAATTAAGAAAACTTGTAATGCTTTTAAATGGTGGAAGGGCACCAGATATTGAATCTGGTGGATAAAGATTTCCATCAATCCAAAGATCAATGGCCTTTGCTCCTTGCATTCGAAGCTGATCGTATGAAATATTGAGTGCAACATGCCTACTGCGTAGGGTTGCGTATTCTGTCTCCAAATCAACCTGAAGGCGGATCTTAGAAGGCTTATTAGTGATGTCTTGTAGTGCCATCTACAAGAAAGTAGGCTTGTAAGCTTGGGTTGAATAGGAGTGGAAGGAGCAGGATATGGTATCAAAAAATAATGGGAGGAATGGAGATGAGGGTTGCTTCTCTGGAGCTGCATTGTGGATAGAGAAAGAAGCCAGAAAGGGAGCCAAAGAAACATAGAGAGGGTTGGCAATGGTGAGACGAAAATGCAAAGGAGACAATGCATCATGGGAAGCTTCTTTAGTGCAAGCTATGGTGGCTGCTAAGCAATATAGAGAGAGAATACATCATAAAAAGGTTCTTCAGTCATGGCTACTACTGTGGGTTTGGAGAGAGAACTAAGTATTGTAGAGAGAATGCTCCTGGTAAGCTTCTTCCTTGCAAGCCATGGCTACTACTGTGGGTTTGGAGAGAGAAGGCTCATTTAGGAGTACAGACCTGCTAGCTATGGAGATAGGACCAAGTATTGTAGAGAGAATGCTCATGGTAAGCTTCTTCCTTGCAAGCCATGGCTACTACTGTGGGTTTGGAGAGAGAAGGCTCATGTAGGAGTACAGATCTGCTAGCTATGGCTTTTGGAGTAGAGAAAGACGCTTTTTTCCATGAAGAAGGAGTGCACGGCATTTTAGAGAGAGGATTTAGAGAGAGAAAGAGATCTGGTGCACACACAAAAAAGGGGGGAAGAAAGTGACGAATTTTTGGAATGTTTGGAGTTTGAAAAGGTAGAGAAGGCTATGATAACTGACTGACAGCCCATTACAAAGCTTTAAAGTCACCTAGGTGGCCAGATCTAAGAATATCTCTTTTTTTTTATTTTTTTTTGTTTTTGTGAAAAATCAAATATATGCTTTTAGGACTAGGCCTCTAGGCTTGGTCAAAGATGGATTAGCATTTTAAGCATTTCACTAAACGTCCAAATTAAAGGGCCCAAGAAGACTCCATTGAGTTCCTAATCGACAAAGATGAAACGAAATTTGTATGAAGATGTTAATAACATCAAAATGGTGGTGGGCAAGGAAGACTTGAGAGAATACATCAAACTAAGGGTCGCAAAAACAATTTTTTTTTTTTAAACTAAGGTAGATGGAGGCCCTTTAATCATGTGCGGGATGTTTGCTTTGGTGCACGGTACAAGTACATGGATGGAGATGAGGAGGGGTACTTAAGTGAGCATCTATGCGCAACAGTACTAATGTGTGGGAGGTTTTTTTGATGTGTGATGGTAAAACTCAAAAATGATATTGCAAAGCACACTGAGCTTGATACACAAACTTAGCCATCTTCTGGAGATTTGTTGGTACCATCATAAAGCACAAGCTATTATTTGTTACCATTATCACATCAAATGGCATGCCTTTACAATGTGCGAAATGCTCTCTCTCTCTCTCTCTCTCTCTCTCTCTCTCTCTCTCTCTCTCTCTCTCTCTCTCTCTCTCTCTAGACACCTCTCTCGTGCCTCTGTTACAAATTTCCACTTAGCCCTTATACCTCTATTTTGGCATCACCCCCCTAGGTGGAGCCCTAATGCCCAATTGGGGCCCTACTTTCCAATTGGGCAAGAGGGCCCACTATTTCCCAATTAAGGGATTAACTCATGACCAATAGGGTACCTCTATTTTAGTATCTCCCCCCTAGGGGTGGAGTTCAAATGCCCTCTTTTTTTTTAGGGGGGGTGGGGAGGGGGGGAACTCTCATGAGCACCACCATCTAATGTCATTATTCAAGTGATGGCAATAAATCCAGATTCTTTGACCATGTAATCACACCGGCTTCTTAGCTCTGCTACCAACAAAATCGTATGTCCACCTTCGCAACATCTCAATGTTGCCAGCATAACACCTCAGCATAATCTCAACCATCAACATAGGCCATTAACATAGGCAATATAATAATCACCTATGAGTTACCAACAACATTTACCTTCAAGCTCAAAGCTATCTCACTACAAAAACAATAAACGAGAAGAAAAGCACAGTATCTTATCTATTCATTTCTAGCTAAGAGTGTGTTCACATATGCCAAAGCTTTCCTTTGCCAATGCCTTAGCATCACCAAGAAGATCCCCAATCACACGACAAAATGAGTGGTATTTGTGCCTAATAAAACAAATCACTAAACTTTGAGAAGAAATTACTGCACTCAAGCAACAACTTCATGATTTGGGAGGCTATCTCTTGACACTAGAAAGCAAATCAAGCCTACCAGCATAGTAGAGACCTTATGCAAAGAAGGATTTGTTGTAGAGGTGAAAGCAGAGATGAAACAAAATTTGTATGAGGCTATTGATAGCATCAAAATGGTGGTGGGCAAAGAAGACTTGAGAGAATACATCAAACCAAGGGTCACACAACAACCAAATTTTTAAAAAAAAACTAAGGTAGATGAAGGCCCTTTAATCATGTGCAAGAGGTTTGCTTTGGTGCACGGTACAAGTACATGGATGGAGATGAGGAGGGGTACTTAAGTGAGCATCTATGTGCAACAGTACTAATGTGTGGGAGGTTTGTTTAAAGCGTGATGGTACAAGGACATGGATGGAGATGAGGAGGGGTACTTAGGTGAGCAACTACGTGCAATTGTACCAATTTGTATGGAAGCTCTAGGATTTACCTCAATTTCAAGATAAGGTCACTATGTAGTAATTATTTTTCGTTAAAAAACAATAAGCTTGGGGTCCTAAATTAATAATACAAACTTAAGAGTACAAAGATGTGTTTTGTTGAGGAACTTACTCTAATGTAACTCAAGAGAAAGAATACAAAAGTGGATAAGGTTAGAGTAGTTTGGAAAGAAGGAAATTGTAAAGGTAGAGCGCTCATTGAGGATTTCTATAAACTTAAACAAAAACCTAAGCTTTAAAAAAAACGAATAGTAGAGGAACTTTATGTGAGATTTTACATGAGAGAGAGAGAGAGAGAGAGAGAGAGAGAGAGAGAGAGGTGATGCTTTTTCTTAAGTGAGGGGCACTACATACATAAGAAGCCAAAATACTTTGCAATATGTGTGGATGTGGTGGGCTATAATGGTAGACCTATGGCAACACATGAAAGGAAAAAGAAATCCAACATGAGCCATAATAAGTTGGCATAGTGATCATCGACAAGGAAAGGTGAAGCATAGAGAGAGAGAGAGAGAGAGAGAGAGAGAAAGAGTTCATTAAAAAGCTTGGTGTGTAGTCAGTCTTCCTATATATGCACGATTTTTTAACAAAAGAAGAGTCACAAGTAGACGATTCAAGTCAACATATGCATACACTTTGGTATTTTTTTACAAAGGTGACATAATGATTTAAATGGTTTTAAGTCTAATTATATCAATAAATGTCTTTAAACAATTTTAAAATGTTTTGTGTATCTAGGTGAATCAAGAGTTTTGGGTTAAGAAGCATTAGAAAGTAAAAGGTAAAGCGATGACATTATCAACTAGCTCTTTTAAATGCTCAACTATTCTATTCATGCTAAGAAAGTGAAAAAAAAAATAAGTGTTTTCTCTTTGTCAATTTGATAGGTGAAGACTTTGGTTTCATAAGTTTATAAAAAAGTGATGTATTTGTTCTTTACGAGTGTGTTATATTTCATAAATCGTATTAGTAAAAGGTTCTAGTTTTATATAAAAAAAGCTTACTTATAGAATAAAAACTTATCAAAGATTGTTGAAAGAAATTTGACACACCTAAAGTTTGTTTAATTGAGCTTTTCACTATCTCATTAATTTATTTATGATTAAAAGTGTGCCCGTCCACGTGGTGAGACTTGAATTGGTATTATTGGGTAGGATTGAGTTTTCTTGCAATGTGCATAGATGGTCTTCCTAGTTGTCGAAATGATATCTTTAAACTCCTCAAATACATCTATGATTCCATCTAAGGTACTAGTGGATTGAAGCATCTCATTGATCCTTTGATGGAAGGCATTTAAAATTTCTTTTAAGATGTAATTGAAGAAATGATGACACATCTCTCTCTTAGCCTGATCACTACCTTATAATATCTCTAGAGGCTAAACCATCTTTGATTAAACCAATTCACATGATAGGCTATCCATTTTACCTCTATAATTGTACTTGGTAGTCTTTGCTCTTCAAAAAAATCTCATTCTATTTCATGCTTTGATAATGGTGTGTAAAAGCAAAAAAAGGAGGGTATCCATACTCTACTTTAAAAAAGATCCAATATGGACTAGCAATATTAAAGATAAAGAGTGGTTTTTCAATTTCCTCTAACCACTAGTTTGCAAAGTGATTCCTTGAATGTCCAAATCTATGGCATTCCATGCCCCCTCCCCCTTCTGAGTGACTTTATCCCAAGCAACTCAAGCTTGAGTATTTTATGCCATCCAAGCTCGACCACAAACAATTTTTTATTAATCTTCTCAATTAATAATGCATTCTCATGAAAATAGCTAGCAAGCACACTCATACTTGTATACATACACACATTTTCATCCACAAATATTTTGCTTATACACTTTAATTTTTAGTCTTTAAGGCTCTAAGATTCATCTTTCAATGGTTTAATGTTCAATAATTCTATTAAAACTTCCATCCCTTTGCTATTTCTTATTGTTCTAACCAAATTATTTTCATTGTAAAAATTTGTTAAGTTTCAAGAAATGGTCATTCTTGCTATTTCTTTTTATCCTAACCCAAATATTTTCATTGTCCAAATTTATTAAGTTTCAAGAAATTATCATTCTTATTGGTGTAAATGTATGCTTCATTGGAATAAATTTTATGGCCTTTTAAGCTATCAACTTAATTTAACATTTCTTAAACTCTAATCTACTTTGCTTTAATAACATTGATGTAAAATGTAAAGCGTCGTACATATATATATATATATATATGTATACATACATACATACATACATACACACACATACACATATATATATATGTATGTATGTATGTATGTATATATGTATGTATGTATTTATGTATGTATGTATATATATATATGGGTGTGTGTGTGTGTGTATGTATGTATATATGTGTGTATGTGTGTATATATGTATATGTATATGTGCACACATGTATATGTGTATGTGTGTATATATGTATGTGTATATCTATGTGTACATACAGACACACACACACACACACACATATATATATATATAAGTGTTTGTATATGTGTGTGTGTGTGTATGTGTGTAGCAAAAAGAATGATTTTCATCATATTCATGAGAAATAATTTTTTTTGTAATTATGCATAATTAATTGATTATGAGAAAAGAGTAAATTTTGGTAAATTTATTTTTATGCAAAAGAGGAATTTCCATGATACTTGAGATCCAAGTAATTAAATGGTAAAAGAGGAATTTTTGGCATAATTCAAATTATGAGTATTTATCAAAAGTGAAATTTTGAGCATTATTAATTTTATTGGAAAATATGGGTAGAATTGATTTTTGTAAATTCCATGAATCTTTTTCTCAAAAAGAAGAATATTAAATATATTTCACTTGAGAAATTTGAGAAAGAATATGAAAATATCCATCGAGAAAAAGTACCTTTAACTAGGCCAAGCAATTGGCAGAAACTTAGAAAAGTCCCATCGGTATCGAAAATAGAAAATGACACTAAATGTGAATGCGATGTGATAAGATGTGAATGCAATGTGATAAGATGTGAGTGGATGTGATGAGATGTGGATGTGATGAGATGTGGATGAGATGTGATGTGATGTAAATGGATGTGGATGTGGATGAGATGTGATGTGATGTAAATAGATGTGGACGTGAATGTGATAAGATGTGATGATATGTGAAAGGATGTGATGTGATGTGATGTAAATGGATGAGAATGAGATGTGGTGATATGTGATGTAAATGGATGAGAATGAGATGTGGTGATATGTGAAGAGATGTGATGTGATGTAAATGGATGAGAATGAGATGTGATGTGATAGATATGCATGTGAATGAATGAATGGATGTGGATAGATGTGAATGTAAATGAACGAATGGATGTGGATAAATGTGATGAGCTGTGAATGGATGTGGTGCGATATGGATAAATGTGGATGTGATGTAATGTGGATGGAATGAATGAGATGTGATGTGGATGGATGTGAACAAGATGTGATAATATGAGGATGGATGTGATGAGATGTGAATGAATGTGGGATGTAAATGAGTGTGATGGATGTGAATGGATGTGATGAGATGTGAGTGGATGTGGTGAGATGTGAGTGGATGTGGTGAGATGTTAATGTGATGTGAATGGATGTGATGTGATATGGATCTGGTTAGATATGAATGGATGAGATATGATGTGGATAGATGAGATGTGATGTGATGTGGACTTGGGTAAATGTGAATGGATATGAAGTGATGTAAATAGATGTGAACGTGATGTGATGATATGTGGATGTGATGTGGATCTGAACGAATGTAGATGGATGTGATGTGATATGAATGGATGAGATGTGATGTGGATATTTTGTGATGTGATGTGATGAGGATAGATGTGGATAGATGTGATGAGATGTGATTGGATGTGAATGGATAAAGGACGATGGGAATACCTATGATTGGATGTAGAATAAGTAATGTGAATTGATGTAGAAGAATGTGGAATAACGAGAAATGATGTGGAACAATGTGGAAAGATGAGAGTTTGTTAGAAACAGTATTTATGAAACCTATTTTTTAATGACTGTTTTATGTTAAGAATGCTAGGGAAGCATTTTGACCATCTTGTGAATGAGATTGTGGAGACCTAAGTGATAAAGTTGCAGCAGCTAACGGAGAGTCAATGGAGGACATCTCGCGTAGCAAGGTCTCGGCCGAGGTCTTGACCAACCTCGGTTTGATTTAAATGGTGAGCTTCTTTTGATTTAAATGGTGAGCTTCTAGTAGTACGGTCAATGAGGGACCAAGGAAGCGACCTATGAGTGAAGCGCTAGGTGTCCTATGAAGGAGCCTAGAGGGTGCAGACCATACGGTGCTCGGGCTCTGGGTTACTGAGATACCCACGCATGTATCGGGGAAGAAAATGGAATAAGGAGTTAGAGTTGTTTTCTGAACTCAGGTATGGATCTAGTTGATTGGCCTTGCTAGTCCTCAACGGATGAGTCCATGACTCTTTTATATGGATCTATTAGTTGATCTTGCTGATCTTCAACAGAGAGTCCATCGGGATTTTTCTTATGTGATTATATTTCCGGGTACTATGAGCTAGGAACTATTGAAAAGGCCCCTGAGTGAGCAGGTGGTGAGCGTTTTGGTTACCAATGATGCCATAGGTACACTAATGAAGGAATGATTGCAAATTAGAACTCAAGCTAGATATTTTGGAGGATTATGATCAAGTGATACTATGGTTTCATTAAAATATTGTTTTAAAGACAGAACTGAATCTGTGAAACAGGCAATTTCATATTGGGTGTGTAAGTGGTGTGACTATCTTGAAGTTTGCTTAAAGCACCAGCTACTAGGAGGCCTGGGAACTCTTTTCCCTGGTACTCGGGGAAAAACATAACCAAATTCCTAAATGGATCCTATCACTATGATCCTAACCCATGGGATTTAGGCTGGACTGATGGATCCCTAAAATGAGACTCAATTCTGTTATGTTACGATAGATGAAGTAAATCCCGGATAGTCCTTGTTCTATGGAAAAGAATCAACCTTGAGACGAGGAAAAAAGCATTGGTCTCTATAATCTAAGTGCAAATCTCTTCCTTGATCTGACCATGAGATTTATAGGTTTAGTCGGATCAATTTAGTTAGTGAAGACCTTGACTACGTTAGAATAAAATATCCTAGAGGAATCGCCTATGTCTGCTAGGAGAGGGAAGTTTTTCTGGGTTCGATTGTGGAAGAACCGAGGGATTAGTCTCTTGTCCAGATATCTGTGAGCGAGGCCCCAAGTGAGAGGCTCTGCCCTACGCAAGAAGTGCTACTCCGCTGCTAGCACCCCAAAATTCGTTGAGCGGAGGGGGCAGGGATCTTTCAGAGATGGTAAGAGGTAGATTTGTGGTCTCTTTCATCATCGATGATGTCATTTTACACCTCCTCTAGCTTCTATATAAAGCTCATGTACTCTCTCAGTTTCATAATGTAAGCTATCAGTTATTGTCACTCTCTCTCTCTCTCTCTCTCTCTATCATTATGAATGGCACTCTAGCCTATCCACCATAATTTTCTACATGTATGTATGTATGTATGTATGTATATAATATGTACACACATATATATATATGTGTGTGTGTGGGTGTGGGTGTGTGTAACTATAATGTGTGTATATATATTATGCATACATACATACATACATACATACATACATATATATATATATATACATACATACATACATACACATATGTGTGTATGTATGTGTATGTGTATGTGTATGTGTGGTGTACATGCACGTATGTATGTACATATAGATATATTTATGTATGTATGTATGTATGTATATATATATATGTATGTATGTATGTATGTATGTATTCATGTGTGATTGTGCATGTGTTACTCCTTTTTGTACACTCTTTGTAATCCCTGCCCTAGCTTAGGTGTTTCATATTATTATGTGGCCAAAGACCTACCATTGTAACAAAAGTTGGCCCATATAAGACTTGAGTTTGTATGAGAACATGTTTTGGGTTACCTCATAAGTGTAGGCAACCGAGCAATGCCCAATTGTTATAAGTGACTTATAGGAGTGTGTAAAGACCACTTTTGATAATACAATCTACATTTGAGCTCAATCTTGGAAGCTCCTTCATTCTTGATTGTCTTAATCTCTTTTTAATTCTTTCATGCTTCCATTTTTATGATTATCATTAGCTATGGAGTTTTATGTTGAGTTGCTTGAGTGTGTGTGTTTATGATTATCATTAGCTATGGAGTCTTATTTTGAGTTGATTGCTTGCATGTGTGTGTGTGTGTGAGTTTGAGGTAAGCTTTCTTGCTTGTGTTTAACTAGGTGTAGAGTGTGCTTGAGAGAGAGAGACACAGAGAGAGAGAAAAATATGATGTGAGAAGAGAGGAAGCTTGCTAGCTTCTCCCTTATAAGTGATTTGATTTTGGAGGTCCAAGCATTGGATTGGTAGAGCTTAAAATCTTGACCACCCTTAAGGTTTCCATTTCCACGTTTAATGTGCTTTCACACTCTAGATGGGTTATACTCTTTGGTGTAGACAAAGCTTAAGGGTTTGACCACCCTTGAGGTTTTCATTCCCACGTTCAGTGTGCTTTGACACTCTAGATGGGTAATACTCCTTGGTTTAGAAAGCTTGTTGTGAAGCTACAGCCTCCTTGAACAAGAGACACCGCTACCAGGGAGTAGAAATAGTGTTTTATAGTGGAATAGAAGCATTCTATTGATCTATTGTTTGTTTTAGTTTGCTCATGAGTTGCAAAACTTATGGTAGATTGACTAAGAGTTAAGATTTGGAGTGATTAGTGTAGTGGAAGTGTGATTAGAGTAGGAGTTTTGTGTGATTTTTGCTAACTCTAACCATCTTTTGTTCTTTGTTTTCTTGATTTTGATCAAATGGGTGATGGAACAATGAAGGGAAACCCTCCAAATGCTTAGGTTGAACTCCCATGACCTCCTTAGGTACCAATTTCATCATCAACTGCTTCAATTTTGTTCAAATTTAGCTTAATCAAACAAAAGAACAAGGGTAACCACTCCCTTGGAGACTAGGGTACTAGCTCAGGGAGGTTGGAAAACTGAGAGATAGTATAGTCATGGACGAGAGCTATGATCCTACCTGTAGCTAATGGGATACCGGTAGTGGGATACCAAATGATGCATACGGTAAATAAGAATTCTTCCAAAACCATTACTTGAATCAGTGTAGTACCATGGGTATGAGTGACCATACTATGCACTTGTACCTCTCCAAGAGACAAACCTAGATACGTAGCCCTAATGGCTCCAAAACCAACAATTGAACCCACAAAACTTAGAGCATTAGCTCGTATTTCTAACAAAGTGAGAAGAGTGCTAGATGTCAATAGTCAAGCAACCAAGAGGAACGAGAGATTAATATGGCCATGGCCACCATCTGTGAGAGGATTAGAGCTTCACACATATCTAAGATAGTGTTTAAGTTTGAAGGATCAGAGGATTCCTATAGCCGCCTTGTGCCACATTTAGACAAATCTATACAACTAAGAGAGTAACCAATCCTAGAACTAAGATAGATACCTTCGGAATGACCTTGGAAGGTAATGAATTGTTGTAGTTTCAAATGCTAATGAAAGACTCACAAAAAGGGACCATGGAGAACATTGAGCTAACATTCACCATGGGCTTCTCAAATATTGGTTTCAAGTAGAGCTCAATTACATAACTATATCAATTCAAGAAGCTTGAGCACAAGTCTGTGAGTGAGAGGCAATATTAACCGTCTCAACAAAAAGTTAAAAGTAAATGCTATGCTGAGGAAAAACTGAGCCAAACTAAGCTGATCTCATTCTTCTTAGAGGGATTAAGAAGCAAACAATTTCATGATACATTGTGTATTCAAAAACACAAAACACTAGTGGAGTGTTTCCTAGATGTAATAGCTTTTGATGATAAATTTATGAGCATCCCTTCCATGAAAAGTAGAATAGCAGACTCTTTGGTCAAAACAGAACCTAGTGGGCATCCCTTCCACAGAAAGTAGCAGACTCTTTGGTCAAAACAGAACCTAGTGGGCATCCCTTCCACAGAAAGTAGAAGACCATACTCTTTGGTCAAAAAAGTACCTAGTAATTTAATACATAGGAAAACAAAAGAGCCCAGACATTGTAAAGGTAGTGATTAAAGGGCTAGAAGAAGTGTGGAAAGCCTCTCCTAGGGAGATAGGCTGTTTACATTTAGCTTCAAGATGGGAAATGACTTGGTGTGCTGTTTGCAGAAGAACTCACGTGATGTATGAGTGCCCAATCTTGAGAGCAAGTGGGAAGAATTGGTGTTATGTGTATTGTAGAACATATGAAAATCATTGTGCTTGCATTACCAGTAGCTCATAGCTTGGACCAAATGCTACTCATGCAGTAATGAATCCTACATTAGCAAGAAACCCATAGAACATCAGATGTTCCACCTCTAGTGTTACCCCCACAGCAATACCACCCTAGGAACCATGCTGACACCACCCTAGGAACCATGCCGATGAGGATAGTAGATACGGAACACATATCAAATAAACCCTAGCATGTCAAAATTCTACCTTAACTAAGGACCAATGATGTGGGACACATGCAACAATTGACTACCTTAATATAAATAGCATTAGGAGACTATAGACCACATGACATTAATGGCCCAAGGAGATCCCTTCTTGCTTGCTTTAGGTGTGAAGGCCCCCACATAGTGGCTAAATGCCCCATGAAGGAAAATCTAGAAGCGGTAATAGATGGTGTATCTAGTGTGTGGCATTCACAAAGTGACTGCCTCCATAATCCAACCACTTCAAATCCATCTACCACTTCAAATCCATCTACCATCGTACCATAGTATCCACATTTGAATAGATGGTGTATCTAGTGTGGCATAGATCACTTGATAATTAGTGAGACTACCCATACAAGCCCACCACTTCAAATCCACCTGCCATCATACCATAGCCACCCACCACCACCAGTAAGCTTTGGGATAGTCAGTGTCATAAGCTAACCCTCTTCAAAGGAAGAACAAGAATTACCAGAGCAAGGATTGTGACTAGCGCGCAAGCCCAACAAATGTAGAATTGGGCCAGTTCTTAGTCTATGGCTCAAGCAAGAAAAACTTCCAAGAGCATTAAAACAATAAAAAAGGCAAGAACTATAGCAAGGAAAAATCTTTGTTACCCTCCTCAGATCTAACAAAAGTACCCAATCTAACAGGGACCTCAAAAATTCCTAATGGTAAAGAGACGAGGGTAAGGGACTCAAATGACTAAATTATGTTGAGATCAAAGACATCCTTGATTTAGTAAGCTAAACAACCTTGGATGAAGAGAAGGGATTAAATGGTCTCGATGGACCAGTCTCGATAATAGAACCCTAAAACTCTAGAAGAAAGCAAGGGCCTCACAAGCTCATAGAGAGGAATGAAAAGGCCCAAGATTAAAATCAATTGATGATCCAAGCTTTTTAGAAATAGAAATCATCCCTAAACTACGTGTTCAAATCACTCTCAATGAAGAAAGAGGTGAGAAAAATGAACTTAGATCAATCGCAATGGATCAAAAGGATGATCTTCTTGAAATGGCCAAGAAAGTCGGAGAAGGGAAGTGTAAATTCAAAGTATTAGAAGAACCCCTTCTCAAGGAGTTACAACCTTACCCTAACCCAAAAAAGGAAATCTCAAGGTTGAATGGCTTATAGGAGTTGGTGCAGCAGAAATAGAAGGGCCAGCAGGACCAATTTCTATGTTGTTGTTGTATAGAGAACCCCCATTACTACACGAGAAGAGAATGTTAGGGAAGAATCATATGAGGGGAGTGTCTCGAGTAAGGAACAAGAATTGTACGAGGGGAATGTCTTGAGTAAGGAACAAGAATTGCGTGTGGGAAGTGTCTCGGGGGGTAAAGAACAAGAATTGCCTACATTTGAGTCTCATGAAGGATCAAAAAACGAAACAAAAACATTGGAGAAGCTCCAAGAGCTTTCAAAAATAGAGAATATGAGGTTTCTCCATGAGCACATCATCATAAAAGAAAGGCTTGTTGACCAAGAGTGGCAATATGTCCTTGGAGAATCCCTAATGGGAGGATACAAAAAGAGACTACCTTTATAATGGGCATGGGTTCCATGCAAATCTAGGCCTTGCTCATTACCAACCACACTATCCTTCATAGGTATGGATGCATGACGAGTCAATGACAGTTGGTAAGGTGCCATCTTTAAGGCTTGAATTGAAAGGAGAAATGAGAACCTTTAGAGGAATCCTCTTAGCCCCAGTCACTATAACCATGGTTGAGTCCTTGGGATACAAGCCAAAAGCTTGAAATGAAATCCATCAATGGATGAAAGAGAACCTTAAACCTACTAGGAAAATTGAGGAGAAATCCCAAGCTAAAATAGATAACCCATGATGGACATCAAGGATGTCCCAGTCATAGTGTGGCTGGGAAGTACTACAAGGGTAATATATGAATGCAGCCATTCCAATAAAATTGGGAGGAGTGACCACTAATACAATCCTTGACATGGGACCAAGATTGATCATTGCAACCAAAGACATGTGGCAAAGATGGGGAAGAAAGCCCCTTAAAAAGAGAAAAAATAATCCTCAAGCTAGGAGATGGAAATATAGGAATCCCTATGGGAATCCTAAACGACGTGGAGATAACATTATCGTGTGACCTGACCTATATGTGCATACATATGTTGTTGTTGACTTTTAAAGGTCCACCAACTACAACATGATTCTTGGAAGACCATTCATGTGCCAATTATCAAATGATTCACAATTGGGGTTATGACATAATCCACCTCCCTCAATAGAGAAATACCATTAAGGTAAACTTAAAGACCATAAGTACAAAGAAGTCACCAAAATTCCTATCATTGACTTGGGGTTAGATATAATAGCTCGCTCAAACTTAATACACATGCACCCACTTTAGTGGAAAAAGTGGAAAAATATGCAAGTCAGAAGATGAAGCTTTCTTAGCTTCATTACTAGACCCTAAAGAGGAGGACAACTAGACGCACTTGCTAGTAATAATGGATGTATTTCCTACACCTATGGGAATATAATTTTGTGATGAAAATGGTAGAAACATAATCCTAGTTTAGATCTATGACCCTAGTGCTTCCAAAATAGAGACACTGATTCTACCAGGATGGAGGCATCAAAAACAAGGGAAAAGTCTTCCAAAGAGCCAAAACTTGTACCAATCAGGGGCTTAAGTGCAAGTCTTGCACCAAGAAACTCCTTTGAGAGTAAAGATGGTGAAGGAGAAGCTAGGCCCTTCTTAGAGAATTGCTTAGAAAGAGCAAAGCTCTACTCACAAGAGCTAAGAAACCACCAAAAATTAGAGCCAAAAACTAGTCGTGATCTTGCCCAAGCAAAATGATAATATCAATGTGTGTGTGTGTGTGTGTGTTAACTTGAAAAAATTAAATGCATCCACACAATAAGATATCATTACCCATTACCATACAATGAGCACATGCTTGAGAGAGTGGTAGGAAAAGAAGCATGGAGCTTCTTAGATGGATTTTCCAAGTACAACCAAGTATCCATAGACCTTATGAACCAACATAAGATAGCATTCACCTCTACAAAATGGGAAAAAATTATGTATTGTTATTTGGTTTAACCAATGTGCTAGATATGTTTAGAGATTGATGTGCATAACATACAAGGATTTCCTAAAGAAATTCTTAGAGATCTTCATGGATGACCTCTGTGTGTGAACTCAAAGTTGAGGTAAGAGCACATACCCCATCTACAGCTAGTGATATAGAATCCTAAAAAGTGCAATTTCATGGTGAGACATGGTGTAATCCTAGGACACGTGGTGTTAAAAAATGAATCATAGATGAGGAAATATTCAAGTGATCGTAGAAATTGAAAGACCCAAAACATCTACAATAGTCCAAAGACTCATAGGTCATAGGGGATTGAAGAGCGCAAAGAGTCATTCGATAAGCTCAAGGATGCCTTGATAATAGCTCCAATTCTTACAGCACCAAGGTGGGATGTAATCTTCTACATACACATAGATGTATCATCCACAATACCATAGGATGCATTTTAGCTAAACCCGGCAAAAAGAACATGGACTTTTCTATTAATTATGCCAGTAGATAACTCAATTATCATAAAAAGAAATATACTGCCATAGAAAGGGAAGGCTTAGTAATGGTTTATATAGTTAAGAAGTTTTTCTATTATCTTTTGGCAAATAAATTTATATTTTTTATAGACCCTCAAGGCTTTACTCTACGTTGTGAACAAACCATGTGCCACAAGGTGACTTACATGGTAGTTTATTACTTCTTCTCGAGTTTGATTTTACGGTGTCAGTTTGCAAAGGAACATTACATGTTAGAGTTGATCACGTATCTAGAATTTATAATGGGGAGGGACCAAGGGCTCAAGGACAATTTTCTAGATGCATCTCTATTTCAAATAAGCTTAGTAACAAGGTGGATTTATGAGATTATTGTGTATTTAAGAAATGGACTTTCCTTAGATGAGACCATGTCCCTAATGAGAGAATGTTAGTGTGTGTGAAAGTAGTGTGCCATACACCCTCATTTCAAGATAACTTTATAGACGAGGGAAAGGTGATGTCTCAAGACCATGTCCCTAATGAGAGAATGTTAGTTAGTGTGAAAGTAGTGTGCCATACACCCTCATTTCAAGATAAATTTATAGACGAGGGAAAGGTGATGTCTCAAGACTTTGCATATGTCAGAATGAGTATGTTGATATTCTAAAACAAGCTCTTCCTTGGTTCCTCATCCACCGTACCACCGGAAGCTCACCATTTAAGTCAAACCGAGGCTGGTCAAGACCTCGGCCGACCTTGCTACGCGAGACGTCCTCCGTTGACTCTCCGTCAGCTGTTGCAACTTTATCAGCTAGGTCTCCACCACGACCTCATTCACAAGACGGTCAAAATGCTTCCCCAGCATTCTTGACATAAAACAGTCATTTAAAAATAGGTCATAAATACAATTTCTATAACGAATCTCTTGTCTTTCCACATCAATCTACATTACTTAATCCACATTCATTTTATAAGCATTCCCATTCTCATCCAATCACATTCATTTTATAGTGATAAGCTCAGAGAGAAAGGATGAGATGCCAAAGGTGTAGAGGGTGAGTAGGTGTAGACAGGCTGATCGACTCATATAGTGGAGTCATCGAAGGTCACTTTGGAGGAGACATACTTGTCCTCTGTGTATGCAAGGATGCATATGTTAATATTCCAAAACAAGCTCATGCAGGAGTTGATAGAGATCACTTATTGTTCTTACAAAGATAGTCAAAGCATCAAGGACCGAGATTAGGACCAAAAGCTCTCGTCCACTTTATGGGCTTACAGAACTGCCTATAAAACCTTAACTAGGACTACGCCATATAACCTAGTCTTTGGACTTGATGCTATACTCCCACTAGAATTCATGATCCCATTTTTTAGAATAGTAAAGCAAATGGAATGGAAAAGCAATGAGTTAGCTTGAGAAACTTTATGAAGCAAGGCTACACTCAATGGTGGGCATGTATGTTGAGAAAAAGAAGAAAAAGGTGGTTCGATGCCAATACCAAAACTAAGAGGTTCAAGAGAGGGGACCTAGTCCTACTTTATAACCTCCAAGAAAAACAAAAGAAAATCAAAGTTGAGAGGGATGGGTCCTTTTAAGATCTACAAACTCACACACCTGTAGGGGAAACATTCCTAATGATGGAAGGATTTCTCAACAGTAGGAGTACTATGGGTCATTGTCCTCCTTCAAGCCATTCACAAGGCTAAAGAAAGGACAAAACGTGATGCTAAGATGAAGAGACAAGCCCAACAAGAAGAAAAAGCCAAGGTGAAAAGAGAAAAGCAAACAAGAGGTATTATACCTATCCTTCCACATGGTAGAAATGCATGATGATCATGAGAAAGAAGAGGCTAAACCCACAAGGCTTTGTCTAGCCAAATCCCAAGAACAAAAAGCCTAAACAAGGGTGAATTCCAAAGGAGAGTATCCCTAAAATGTCGACAAAAGTTGATGACAAGCTAGTGTGGATCCCTAATCCAAGAAGAAGCCGAAAGTCATACAATGATCCAACCTCACAGGGATGGGTGACCACAAAAAGGTCACTAATAGTCCAAGGATACTATCAAGGAAGAAGCCAAATATGGGTGTCAAAGATGCAACCCTCACAACAAAAAGGCCACTAATAGCCTAAGGATACTACCAAGAAAGAAGCCAAATCTAGGCTTGGTCAAAGATGCAATCTGCATGAAGATGTAACCCCCCTAGAACAACAAAGGAAGAGAATAAAATCATCATCATGCTCAAGGATACTACCAAGGAAGAAGCCAAATCTAGGCTTGGTCAAAGATGCAATCTGCATGAAGATGTAACCCCCCTAGAACAACAAAGGAAGAGAATAAAATCATCATCATGCTCAAGAATCATGCATCGACATGTCACACCAAAGCACATTTGAATGCCCAAAAAGCAAGATAAAGGAAAAGCTAAAATAGAGCACATGTGAACTATAAAAAACTTCAAAAGAAAATCCAAGAACTATCCTCTTCCTCAACTCTGCACGAAATCCTAGCACCCTTAACCCTCTAATCAACACAATGAAAATACTATAGTTTAAAGACTATCCCAGCACAAGAAGGCCCAATCATTAAAGCTTCATTCTTAACCTCAGTATAATCCAGCTCATCAAGATGATGCAGACACCCTTAACTTGGATAACGAAGCTAAAGATGTTGTTACTTAAAGCAAAGCAATAGGGAAATGCCATCAAGTAAGCATGTTACTCTAACTCAAGTTGCCAGAGACCAAATTGCACCAATGGCATAAGAGCTCAAAAGCTAAGTCTCGCCAACTACCAAAATGAGCCTAGGACATAAGAGTCAAGATTCAAATTACAAAAGGTCAAAATGCACCCATGCGTAATTTCTTAGGGAGTCACATCACTTGTACATGAGTACACAATTTCATTTTTCACAAGTCGAGTCGTTTATGTTGGAGAGACAAGTATAAAGGTTTTCGTTGAGTTTCCTGTGTGGAATGCAGTAGGCATAAGAGTCAAGTCCAAATGAGTCAAGAGGAGAAATAGGGCTACACCTTTAAAATACACAAAGAGAGCACACATGAACATCGCCATCAAAAGCCCAAGGACCCCCACAAAGTGTACTTATACAACATGTTTCATGTATTCATACCTAGGGGTGTCCATAGTAAAGGACATGCATCTAGGCATTAATCAACTGATGGGACCCATGCACTAAGAAGAAGCACCTAAAAAAAAGTCTAATCATTGATTGAAAGGTCAAAGACAATCTAACTCTCCAACCAATGGATCCTTCTCTTAAATTGATGATTCTACACCTCCAATCACCAATTGTCACCAAAATGGATTGCAAGACCTCTAATCATTAGCATAGTCTAATCGTCCACATGACAAGGCCAATCGTCTGATTGATGGGACCACTTTAATTGTCAAAAATTCAATTGTCTAATTTCCATCTTCAATTTCCTCAAGTCTAATCTTAAATTGCCTCAAGTCCAATCGACCAGTCAACCATACAATCGTGTGATCGCTAGTCAAGTGAAGTGATCGCTAGTCAAGTGAAGTGATCGCTAGTCAAGTGAAGTGATCCATCATTGCCCCAACTCCAATGTCTGATTGGCCGATTGTCGTCCAATCATCCATTGCACTATCACTTATGAGACATTATCACTCAAGTATAAATACCCAAACCCCTGTTTGCCAACCATTTTACATTTCTAGAGTGATCAGAGAGTGCACAGGAAAGAGTTTCCTTGATTGATTGCATTTCACCTCCTGAGATGAAAACAAGCTAGGTAATTTTTCAATTCCATCTCCATTAGATTGATTTGTGACAATGGTCAAAATCAATTTATAGGTTGTAAGATCCCCATCCCCACCGCGCAACGGATTGTGGGTGCTAGCAGCAGAAGTAGCACATCTTGCGCGGGGAAGGGTCCTACACTTGGGGCCTCACCCACCACGGATATCCGGACAAGTGACTAATTCCTTGGTTCTTCCAAAACCGAACTTAGAAAAAATTTCCTTGCCCGGAAAGCACAGGCGATTCCTCCAGGATAAAATTTTACTCTAACGTAGTCAGGATCATTACTGACCAAACTGATCCAACCGAACCTAAAGTCACTTGGTCAGATCAAGGAAGAAACTTGTACTTGGATCATAGAGATCAACGCTTTTTTCCCCATCAAGAGGCACAGCCGTTGATTCCTTTTTCCATAGAGCAATTACTATCCAGGATTTACTTCATCTAGCGTCGTACTACATTAGAAATTTAGTCTCATTTTTACGGATCCATCAGTCTAGCCAACCGCCCAACCACTATAGTGATGGGATCCAATTAGGAATCCATCAGTCTAGCCAACCGCCCAACCACTATAGTGATGGTTAGGTTTTGTCCCGGCTACAAGGGAAAAGAGTTCCCAAGCCCCCTAGCCAGCAGATGTTCATGCAAACATAAAACTAGTCACACTTACACACCCAATATGAAATTACCTTTTTTCTTAGTATCACCTATCTTTAAAAAAATCCTTTAAAACAATCCTTTAAATAAACCATTGTGTCACTGATCACAATCCTCAAAATCCCTAGTTGAATCCGTATTTCCAATCGTTCCTTCATCGGTGTACTTATGGCATCATTGGCAACCAGAACGCTCACCACCTATTCACACAGGGGCCTTTTCAATAGTTCCTAGCTCATAGGACTCTCCATCATATAGAGGATTGATCATAATTACAATCTCCGTAGAGATTAAATATTTTCTCCATAGATCACACTCTCACTCGCACTCACACTCTACTCTTACTTGCATCTCTGTAGAGACTCAGATATAACAATTCAACACATTCTAACCTCCGTAGAGACTTAAATCAAGATCTTCCCTCCTTAGAGGTACAATAAGAATCACGAGAAAAACAATATAACTAAAAGAATATTAGTCTTTATTGCAATCTTGATCTCCTTTGTCATCTGTATATAAGTCGCACTTGCACTCATATTAAATGAGAGAATCAATCTTCATTTGACCGATTTCTCCACTTAGTGGAAAGAAATAACAATCTAAATATAAAAGGGGTGCATAATAATAATTGTACCACTATGGACTCCAACTACTGAGAAATACTCATCTTTTACAAATACTCAAAGTTGCTCAAACTCAAAGAAATACTAAAAGAAATAATGAGGACTACACCGATAGAATAAAGAGAATGCGAGGGAGAGGGAGAGCTTTATTTTCTTGCAACAAGTAAACACACACACACATACACAAGAGAGAGAGATGGAAGGATAAATTTTCTCATATCTTCGTCTCTCCTCTACAACCATAAACTAAAGAGATAAGAGTATATAATATAAAGGAATGTACTCTCCTATTATATCATACAATGGTTGGTCCATAGTGTGAACCTGACTATATAAGCTAGTACTATAACTATGCCATAACTTCAGTACTCCAAAGTGGCTATCACATAGCCTATTATCCATTAGCGGCATTTTTACCATAATCTCACCAACTATGCTAGTGGCATAAGTAAGGAAGTTATCATCCACGTGGTCTCATCAATGTCTATAGTACTAGTTGAGCTCGATATCTTAACACTCCCCTTCGAACCCAACCCTGCACATTGCACTCCAAGTAAGCTCCTAAACTTGTGGAGCTTCTCTGTTCCTAATGCCTTCGTGAAGATGGCAGCCACTTGATCATCTGACATATACAAGATCTACATCACCTACTAGAATCTTCTCCCTCACAAAGTGATAATATAACTCAATGTGCTTTGTTCTAGCATGGTATACTAGGTAACTGGCCAACTATATGCTTCTCATGTTGTCACGATAAATGATAGCAGCCCACCATCCCTAGGCTCACACATATCACTAAGTAGCTTCTAAAACCAAACTCCCTCTTAAGCTGCCATAACAGCACCCTAATACTTTGCCTCTATACTCGACAAAGTAACTATTAGCTATTTCTTGCTGCTCCAACTCATAACATCCCAAAAGAAAACACAAAGCCACTAGTAGATCTCCTATCTGCAACACTACCAACCCAATCGATGTCTGTGTACCCATGTAGCTATATTTCTGTGCCAGCCTCATAGAAAAGTCCATAATCAACTGTGGACTTTATGTACCTGAGAATCTATCTAGCCACATCTAAGTGTGGCTTCTTGCAAGCCTACATAAACTGACTCACAAGTCTAACTCTAGTAATGGTCATGTAGATCAAGCTACCCACTATGCGCCTATACATAGTGTGATCCTCTAAACGCTTAAATTTGGTCTAGTAATGGTCATGTAGATCAAGCTACCCACTATACGCCTATACATAGTGGGATCTTCCAAAAGCTCATTCTTATTTGAAAATCTTTGTATTATGTTTTAATGGCACGGTAAAATAAGCTTACAGCCTATCATACCATACTTGGACAACATGTCTAAGCCATACTACCTATGTAACAATAAAATGCCATGATGTAATCTCACCACCTCTATCCCAAAGCAATATTGTAGCTCACCCAAATCCTTCATCTCAAACTACTACTTCAAAAGCCTCCTGACATCATGTATGTTAGCATCACTATCACTAGTGAGTGACAATCAAGTCATCCACATAAATGATCCCTCTATCTTTATTTTTCACATAAATGACTAATAGCATGATCCCTCTATCTGTCTTTTTCACATAAAGTGAAAATTTTACATTGGATATCTGAAATCTGATGATCCCTCTATCTGTCTTTTTCACATAAAGTGAAAATTTTACATTGGATATCTGAAATCTAATGGTAATAAGATACTCCCCAATCTTGTTTGACCATGCTCTGGGTCCCTACTTCAAGCCATATAAGGCTTTGCATAACTTGTACACAAAATTTGGGTGTGCATCACTCTCATAACCTGGTGGTTATATCATGTATACTTCTTCTTGCAAGAAAGTATCATGTATACTCTCATAACCTAGTGGTTATCATGTATACTTCTTCTTGCAAATCACCATGCAAGAAAGCACTCTTTACATCCATCTAATGTAAAAACCAACCGTTATCCATTTGATGTAAAAACCAACCCTTATCCTACAACCATAGCGCTTTTTACATCCATCTGATGTAAAAGCCAACCCTTAGGCAAAGGCACCAACTCTCATGCTGCATTTGCATCTAATGCTGCCATCTCCTCATTCAGTCATGGCATCTTCCCATTTTTTATTTCCAAGTGCCTATTCAAAATAAGTGGGCTCTAATGCTTGTATTGATTTAACCATGTAAACATAATGATGGGCTAATATTCATTATACCTCAACTTGTCATCAACAAGGTATCTAACCCTTATAGACCTACATACACCAGGATCACTGCCAGGTGTCCTCAAAATAATATTGGTTCTCCTTACATTTAGATCACTGCCAGATGTCCTCAAAACAACCCTGGTTCTCCTTACACTAGGAGTTACCTACTGATGGAATGTCAAGCTCCTTGTCAAGGCTTTACTTAGAGCCACTAGAGTCACCATCCACATATGGGTGGCCTATTAATAGATCAAGCGTAAAAGGTTGATCTATCTTTTCCTTCCCTTTGCATGATACATTTGATGGAATACCAAGCTCCTTGTAAAGGAGCTGGTTTTGCTTAGAGCCACTAGAGTCACCATCCACATATGAGTGACCTGCTAATAGATCAGGAATAAAAGATTGATCTATCTTTTTCCTTCCCTTTGCGTGATACATGTGCACCTACATTTGTTCTTAACCTGCTTGACCATGGATTAACATTGGATCCACTCTTAGAGGACTCTCCAAGTCTACTAAGTACACGTGATGATGCTCTACATGTGGGACAACATCATTACTTCTTACATTTACTTCTTTTATTACTTTCATTGGTACATACAAGTTATTTATCTCATCAAAGATAATGTCTCTTCTTACTCACATCTCACAAGTGGTAGGGTTATAACATCTATGACCTTTCTGCTCCAAAGCATAACCAATGAAGATGCATTTCTTTGCCTTCAGATGCAACTTTGTTCTCACTTCATCGGGAATATACATATATGCAATACATCCAAACACTTTCAAGTGAGACACATCTAATTTTATACCTATAAACTTCTATTCAGGCATCATACCATGAACAATTGCAGTGGGGGTTCTACTCATAATATGCACAGATTTGCCCAAAAATTTACAGTTGTAGTTGGGGTTTCATTCATAATATGCTCAATAATTGCACTGCATTTACCTAAAAATAATCTGGTATATTCTTTTTAGACATCAAGGCACATGCCACTTCTACAATGTGCCTATTTTTCCTTTCTGCAACACTATTCTGTCGTGGAGTGTACCTACATGTAGAGTGTCTTGATTCCTTGCTTTCTTAAGAAATCAACTGAAATCATTAGAAAAATACTCTCCTCCACCATTTGATCTTAGGCATTGATCTGCATACCTTTTTCCTTCTTGACCAAGGCTTCAAATCTTTGAAAGTGAGAAAACACCTCACTTTTTTCCTTTATAAAATAAACCCACACATTTCTCATGTTATTATCAATGAATGTAACATAATACCTACAAAGTTGCAATTGTTATAGCCTTGGTTGGCGGTCCCCATACATCCAAGTGTATAACATAAAATGTCCTTACACTGACATGCTTTTCATGTGGGAAAGCATGTTCGGCTTGCTTAGCAAGCTGGCATGCTTCATATACTTTATACATAGCATCAACCTTAAACTTTGGCAAACTTGCAACAATAATAATTTGGGTATATATATTCACATGACCAATGCGCTTGTGCCATAAGTCAAGTCAATATTTGCAATAAAGCATGTTCCATACATAAACATGGTTACCTTTACCTTAGGCATGCTTATATCCAAAGTAAACATCTTGCCATATCTGCTACTCTTTTGCAACTAAGTGATATTGATTTTTAAAGTCTTCCATAAAACATCCTTGAGGATTAAGCTTAACTTGTAGACCTTGATCAACCATCTGTCCAATACAAACTAGGTTCTTTGTAATATTTGAAACGTGAAGTACATCTACCAACCTGCATAGATAATGGACCATGGCACTTCACCAGCATACATAATGGGATGTGCAATATCATCACCTGTTTCTACATAACTTGGTTTTTTCATTTTCTACATGGTACTTTACCAACATGTGTAATGAGATATACAATATCATCACCTGTTTCTACATAACCTAGTTTTTTCATTTTCTACATATCTCTATACCACTCACCCATGACTGGTCATGTGGTTAGAGGCACGAGAATCCACAGGAGGCAAGTTGGTCGAGGTCCATAAATATTTATTATGACTCGACTATGGTTTGGACTGCCATTATTTGATTTTTGAGTGATGTGCACTACTTATTTCATTTTGGGCAGCGCCTACACATTAGACCCAATAGTGTGTCATGTAATCTATTATGCTTTATTTTCAAGTTGAGTTTTTATGCAATTATTTATACTTGGTTTCTTTGAAGCTTCCAATAGAGAGCGCAAAGCAAAGCTCATCTTAGTGGGGTGAGTTTTCATAGCTATGAAGCAAAGTACACAAGAAACACAAGCAACTGCATCAAACAGTAGACGTTATTATTAGGTAGTCGCTTGCCAGACACTAGGTAGCACAGTCACATCACATCACTAAGCAACCACTCGCAACAACAATAAGCAACAAAGATAACAGAGAAGCAGGCCACCCCGTCCAATAGAGAAACACGCACCCTCACCAAGGGGAAGTCGTAAAACAAAGACATGCAATGGGCAGAAGTGGTAGTTCTCAACAGGTTGAGATCGAGCACATACAATTGCGCAGTCCCGTAGGCTGCCAACCCAAGAAAAACGAAGAAGCATAGCAAAGAATGGACTGTGTGCCAGCAAGCCAGAGAGAAGAAAGACTTGCAAGTTAACATGTGTAGCAGCAAATAAGGTTGAATATTTTTTAAATTATTTTTAAAAAAGAATATCTCTAAGGTTTAACTCTTTAAGAGGTGGTTCACACGCAAGAGTGGAGCTTAAATATGCCATCATCTTGGGTCTTGTCACCAACATGTGTAGTTTGGGCATCATCATGTGTCAAAATATTCATATTGTAAAACTTATAGCATCTTGCATCAAAAACATATTCATTAAAGTGTGCACTAACACATAAGTCCTTACCCAAATCATTAAAGTGTGCACTAACACATAAGTCCTTACCCGAATCATTATCAACAAAGGGCTTATCATTCAAAAAAATTATCAACGGTCTTCCTAATTCCAGGATGACATGCACTTGGACTATCATGATACTCATAAAGTATTTGGCGCCTAGTGTTTGAGTCCAAGGGTACACATACTCTTCCTTTATGTAACAAGTACCCATTATCGATGGAAAAATGCTTCCAAAATGATTAAGCTCATCCCTAGATAGAGAAGAGCTGGGTGTGGAACTATCATCTGCACTCGCTACTATGGAGTGGAAGGGATCCCTACGTGTAACAACTTTCCAAAATGATTAAGCTCATCCCTAGATAGAGAAGAGCTGGGTGTGGAACTATCATCTGCACTCGCTACTATGGAGTGGAAGGGATCCCTACGTGTAACAACTTTCCACACCTTTGCATATAATTGATCATGTTCACACTTGCCTTTGAGTGAATCCAAAAATTCACTTTTTAACTCCGTAAAACTCAACGAGTTGACTTGAAGCATCAGCCACAACATTGTATTGGCCCTTGCAATACCTTAGTTGAAAGGCAAATTCTTGGAGGATTTCTGCCCACCGAGCTTTACAACCTTTCAAATCAGTTTGAGTTATTAACCATTTGATGCTCTCATGATCAAAGACAATCCTAAACTTAACACCATAGAGATTACGTCTCCACTTCCCTAGAGTATAAATGATGGCATAAAGCTCGTGCTCATATGCAAAATAAGGCCGCTAAGCTTTATCCAACTTCTTGCTCTCAAAAGCTACCAGTCTTCCTCCTTGAAGAAGCACAGCACCAACTGCATGGTCACTAGCATTCATTTCAACCACAAACAGTTGATTAGGATCTACTATTGCCAACACAGGTGCGGTAGCTATGGCAACCTTGGGATGATCGAACCTTTGTTTTTGGTCAGCACCCCAAACAAAGTTGTGACTCTTAGATTTTAATTAGTCCATCATTGGAACCGTTGACTTAGCATAATCCCGGATGAATTTACGATAGAACCCTGCCGACCCAAGAAATATTTGCAATTCCTCTAGATTGATTGAATGAGGCCACTTAAGGATTGTCTCTACTTTTGCAGGATCCATCTGAATTCCCGCTGGCTGCTGAGATTATGTGACCCAAATAATGGATCTCTGCGGGCAAAGAACTCACACTTGCTCTCTTTAGCTTAAAGTGTGTTTTGCCTTAGTAGCAATTCAAACACTAATCGTAAGTGTTGCAAATGCTCTTCCTCGGTGTGACTAAAGATCAAAATATCATCAAGAAATACTATGCATTCAAACCACAATAGTCCATGCATAAACGCATACACCCATCTTTTTTTTTCACCAATAAAATTGGTGATGCCCATGGAGAATTGCTAGGTCTAATGAAGCCTTTGGTGAGGTAGTCAGCAAGCTGATGCTCTACCTCATTGGCTTCATTAGCGCTAAGCCTATATGGAGGCTTGTAGACTGGTTTAGCACACTCAGGGGGCAAACCAGACGGCAAGTAGCTTGGAAACACATCATGAAATTCAAGCAAAAGACTTTGTAAAGAATTATAAATTTGTTGAGTGAGCTTAGGAAAAATTTGAGTTTGTTCATTATTATGCATAGCACTAACATGTTGCTCACATATATGACAGAATTGAGAGATTTAAACTCAAACTGGAATTAAAATCACCACCACTAGCATCATCATAAGACAAAATTGAAGGAGACATGTAACACAAAAAGAGAATTTCTATTTCATGAGCATGTACAAGGTGGTCTACTTCAGCAGAACAAATGAGTGGAGATGGGGGCACATTACGCTCACCTTGCAAACGAACTTGTTTACAATTGACCTCAAAATCAAAAGTATTATCTAAATAACTACGAGGAAGAGATAATCCTAAATGAAACAATCATTCACGACCCAACATAACATCAACAGTAATATGCATAACCTAAAAATCTAAGTGCATTTCATGTCCCTGATGAGTGGTACTTGCTTAACCATCATGTCTCATAACGCTTATCATGCCCATTAGTAAGAGATACCATGTATTTATGATCATTAGGGCTCTGTGGCAATCTTTATTTTTTAACCAAGTGAAAATTCAAAAAGTTATGTGCAGGCAACTTCAAGGTTATGTGTCCTGGTTGATACTCCACGAGCATCTACTCCTACGGCTCTGTGGCAATCTTTATTTTTTAACCAAGTTATGTGCAGGCAACTTCAAGGTTTCGAAGTGTCCTGGTTGATACTCCACGAGCATCTACTCCTAGGGGGTCAACTCAAGATACCAAAACACCTAGGAATCGGGAAGTGGCAGCTATGCTCAAGAGCATGAAGCCTCTTGTGTTCCGTGGGGGGGAAGAGAAGGAGCATAATAAAGTAGTGAACACTTTTTTACAAAAATGGATAGACTTGCACCTTTTGAAGCATTCTCTTGATGCTGTACGAGCTCTCGAGGCAAGTCTCATGCTTGAGGGTAAGGCCTACAAGTGGTGGATGAGTCTCGGCGAGAGTGATCGTCGACCTATGACATAGGCTGCTTTTGAGGCACTTTTTCGGAAAGAATTCTTATCTAAGAACGAGAGGGATTGCAATTGGAATGCTTGGGACAACTGTAAGATGGAAGGTCTTAGGTTGACCCAGTATATTTCTAAGTATCGTGAGATAATTCTCAAGCTTGAGGGTTTGGATGATTTTTAGAAAGTATGAGGTTTTTTGCATGATCTAGATAATGAATATAAAACTAAGGTTAAAACTCAATACCCTAAAACTTTAGAAGAGGCCATAAAAAGTGCACAAATCTTCGATGATAATATTGAGAAGAAACGCACGGCTAAGACACCTTGGGTTGGAGCATCCGACTTCCATAGTTCTAAGGGGAACAAACGAAAGGGGGTCAAACAAGGTAGTGACGAGATTAAGAAGGCCAAGGGGTCCCTTGTCTCCGCAAGATTATGGACGAGTTAGAAAGGAAAAATTATGTTTTATTTGCATGGCTCTGCTGATCACAATAAACAGAATTGTTCAAAGAACCATGACAAAGATGTCGATAAGGGTGGTAGTAAGGCAGTGCACACAATGTAAGTCTTGCCACTTCTCAAAAGTTTTTTGAAGTTCAAGTATGCCATACTGATGCCATGCATGAGTGTTGTGTAACCTCTACGATGTGGGTACCCTCTTTCGGGCCTTATGATTTGGTTCGGATGCATGGACACATCAATAGATGAAGAGTTTGTGTCATAATTGACGATGGGGCTACACATAGCTTTCTGAATTATCACTTGGTTAAAAATTTAAAATTACCACAAAGCCCTAGTGATCATAAATACATGGTATCTCTTGCTGATGGGCATGATAAGCATGTATGGGACACGGTGGTTAAGCAAGTACCACTCACTATTTAGGGATATGAAATGTACTTAGATTTTCAGGTTATGCATATTACTAAAGCTGATGTTATTTTGGGTCATGAATGGTTGTCTCATTTAGGGTCATCTCTTTCTCGTAGTTATCTAGATAATACTTTTGATTTTGAGGTCAATGGTAAACAAGTTTGTTTGTTGCAAGAAGGTGAGTGCGATGTGCCCCATCTCCACTCATTTGTTTTGCTGAAGTGGATAGCCTTGTACATGCTCATGAAATAGAAATTCTCTTTTTGTGCTACATGTCTCCTTTGATTTTGTCTCATGATGATGCTAGTGGTGGTGATTTTAATTCCAGTTTGAGTATTAAATCTCTCAATTTTGTCATATGTGAACAACATGTTAGTACTATGCATAATAATGAACAAACTCAAATTTTTCCTAAGCTCACTCAAAAACTTTCTAATTCTTTGCAAAGTCTTTTGCTTAAATTTCATGATGTGTTTCCAAGCGACTTGCCATCTCGTTTGCCCCCTGAGTGCAATGTTCAGACTGCCATTGAAGTGCTCAAGGATGCTAAACCAGTTTGTAAGCCTCCGTATTGGCTTAGCGGTGCTGGTGAAGCCAGCGAGGTAGAGCGTCAGCTTGCTGACTACCTCACCAGCAGGGGCTTCATTAGGCCTAGCAATTTGCCATGGGCATCACCAATTTTATTGGTGAAGAAGAAAACATGTTTATGTGTGGACTATTGTGGTTTGAATGAAATCACGATAAAGAATAAGTATCCATTACTGCAAATTGATGAGCTTTATGAGATCAACTACTGCAACGTGTGCGATACTTTATCAAGATTGACTTAAGATCGGGTTATCATCAAGTTTGCATCCTCATCATGGAGGATGTGCCTAAGATAACTTTTCGTACCAGATTTGGGCATTATGAGTTTTAAGGTATGCTGTTCGGTCTAACTAATGCTCTAGCTACATTTATGACGATGACGCTTACGGATAGCATCTTACGCCTGTATCTTGGTCGATTTGTTATAGTATTTCTTGGTGATATTTTGATTTTTAGTCACACCAAGGAAGACCATTTGCAACACTTATGATTAGTGTTTGACTTGCTAAGGCAAAATGCACTTTACGCTAAAGAGAGCAAGTGTGAGTTCTTTGTCTCCGAGCTCCATTATTTGGGTCACATAATCTCAACAGAGGGAATTTAGATGGATCTTGCAAAAGTAGAGGCAATCCTTAAGTGGCCTCATCCAACCACTATAGAGGAATTACAAATATTCCTTGGGTTGGCAAGGTTCTATCGTAAATTCATCCGAGAGATTATGCTAAGTTAGCGGCTCCAATGATGGACCAATTAAAATCTAAGGGTCATAACTTTGTTTGGACTAATGATGAGACCAAAAACAACAAAGTTTTGGACTACTGATGAGACCAACAACAAAGTTTTGATCGTCTTAAGGTTGCCATAGCTACCACACCTGTGTTGGCAATAGTAGATCCTAATCAACCGTTTGTGGTTGAAGATCGGTAGCTTTTGAGAGCAAGAAGTTGGATAGAGCTCAGTGGACTTATTCTGCGTATGAGCATGAGCTTTATGCCATCATTTATGCTCTAGGAAAGTGGAGACATTATCTCTACGGTGCTAAGTTTGAGATTGTCTTTGATTATGAGAACATCAAATGGTTGCCAATTCAAACTGATTTGAAAGGTTGTAAAGCTTCGTGGGCAGAAATCCAAGAATTCACCTTTCAACTAAGGTATCACAAGGGTCAATACAATGTTGTGGCTGATTCCTTAAGTCGCATGCCTCAAGTCAACTTGTTGAGTTTCACGGAGTTGAAAAGTAACCTTTTAGATTCACTCAAAGGCAAGTACGAACATGATCAGTCATATGCAAAGGTGTTAAAAGTTGTTACACGTAGGGATCCCTCCCACTCCACAGTAGCGAGTGCAGATGATAGTTCCTTACCTAGCTCTTCTCTTTCTAGGGAGATGAGGTTAATCGTTGGAAGCATTTTTCCATCGATAATGGGTACTTGTTACATAAAGGAAGAGTATGGGTACCCTCGAACTCAGACACTAAATACTTTATGAGTGTCATGATCGTCTAAGTGCAGGTTATCCTGGAATTAGGAAGACCTATGCCTTAGTGAGAAGGCAATTCTATTAGCCTAGACTTCATAGGGACATCCAAGAATATATTTTGCATTGTCAAAAATGCCAGGTCAATAAGGCTAAGCATCTTAAGATAGGCGGGCTGTTACAAACCTTAGAGATCCTTGATGGTAAGTGGAAAAGCATCTCTATGGATTTTATTGTAGGTCTACCTACAACTAGCAGAGGCCACATGATTTTGGGTTATAGTGGACAAGTTGACCAAAATGTCTTGGTTTATTCCAACTAAAACCACGGTGAAAACACTAGAGTTAGCTCAGCTTTTCATTGAGAATATCTATTGACTCTATGGGCTGCCAACCAATATAGTCAGTGTGATAGAGATCATAAGTTTAATAGTCACTTCTGGTGAGTAGTGTTCAAAAGGTTGGACACCATGCTCAGTATGAGCATTGTTGCTTCTGACCACCCTCATAGTGATGGTCAGATAGAAAGGGTCAACCAAGTACTCGAGGATATGCTAAGGGAATATGTGAATAGATGGCAAACAAATTGGGAAGATTGCTTACCAATTTTAGAATTTGCCAAATAACAGTGCAAAGCGTGTCGCTCCTACAGGCTTTAGTCCTTTTATGCTTATGTAGAGGCCACCATGAGACCTCCATGAGGACTCCCAGAAGAGAATAGGGCAACTCTTCACCCAACCGCCGGATATAGGGACCCTAGCCGACTAACTATAGCCTTGGATGTCCACACTAGTCCGGACTCCCTTGAATTGCTCGACTCCCTGTAGTCCTACCCTTATCCTGACACTAACTCTTTAAGAGGTGGTTCACATGCAAGAGTGGAGCTCAAAGATGCCATCTTCGTGGGTCTTGTCACCAACATGTGCAGTTTAGGCATCATCACATGTGTCAAAATCTTCAGATTGTAAAACTTATAGCATGCTTGCATCAAATACATCTTCATCAAAGTATGCACATTGACACATAAGTCCTTAATTGGATCATTATCGAAGGGCTTATCATCGAAAAAAAGTTATCACCAAATATTGTGACCAAGAAGGAGCACTAGTCCAAAAATGCGAGAGTAAAAAAACCATTGTAAAAGCGGCCAAATGAGCACGCTAATGTATGTGCATGTGAAAAAGAAACATACAACTCATGTAAAAATGCCGCAATCAAATGAATATGCGAGCATATGTAAGCAAAGAGCAATCAAATGAGTATGCGAGCATATGTAAGCAAAGCATAATTGGCAAAGAGCAAGAAGATCTCAAGCAAGTAGGAGCTATCAATCACTATCCCAACCAAAATCATATGTTGTAAAAGCCACCAAATGAGTAGGCAAATTGATATGCAAATGTAAAACACTCGATCTCATTAGAGAGTAGCCAAAGTAGAACCGTGGGGGAGTGAAAATCAACACAACCATCTCTAAAAGTAACCTCTGAGCTAGAGAGTAACCACGCCAAAGAGCCTCTTACCTAACCAAATTAGAAATGAGGGGGGGTGAAAATATATTGTAAAAACCTGACACTCAACCACCTTGTAGCCCAAAGAGGCAAAGGGATTAATCCCACATTAATGTACAAGCCCAAGGGTATACCTCCTCATATAAAAGGGGGACATTTCAAGCAATGAAACATATCACTTACACACATCTCAAGCCTCTTCATGAGTACAAGTCTTAATCTTGTAACCTAATTGTGCTTGAGTCTATTACACATACTCATCATCATGAGTTCACTTAGGTATTATCCACCTTAGATTAGTCATGTTAATTATGTTGTCATTAGAGTGGGATTTGAATCTGATTAGGTAGAGAGCTCGATCCATACTTCAACACAAGGGGTAGAAACGGGCCATAATGTATGGACAACCTATAACACTTAGAGAAATCCACCTTATTCTATCGCTAGGAGTTGATTCCTTCTTGTCTAGGGGTATTCTCTTCTTTTGTCTCTATGTCCTTGTGTGCATAAAATCATGCTCACCCGATCTCCTTCTTCCTTTAGTTGATCTTGCATGTCCTCGTCATGTTTGTCCTTGTGTGCATAAAATTATGTGCACCTTATCTCCTTCCTTCTTCAGTTGATCTTGCATTTGCTTGTGCCTCTTGTTGAATTCCTCTACTTCCTTTGAAAGGGTTTGGTTGTTTTTTCTTCATTACCATGCAAATAGGTTTACAAGCTTGTCAACATTGAGCTATAATTATTGGCAAAATAAGACTCCAAAAATGAGAGTGAAAATAGATGCTTGTAAATAACAAGGTCTACAAGATCTTTTTCTCTATAAGATTTCCAAATTTTGTAACTATTATTTTGAGTGCTCTAGGAGGGCCTACTTAATTTGCAAAACCCAAAGAAGAAGAAAAAGCAAAGAATGGTGATTAGAAAACTATATTGAAATTTCCAAATTTGGCAATTTATTTCTTTGACTTGAAAGATCATTACGTATACGAAAAGAGTGTGCAAAATATTAATAAATAATAATACACACTTATTTACAATAATATGTAACAATCCATGCTTATTTACGTATGTGAAAAGAGTGTGCAAAGCATTAATATATAATATTACACACTTATTTACAATAATATGTAACAATACATTCTCATTTATGTACGTGAAAAGAGTGTGCAAAACATTAATATATAATATTACATGCTCATTTACAATAATATATTGATCAAGTCCTAAAACCTCTCAAATTTAAATTATTATAGTTTAGATCTTAAAGGCATTTACATGAAACTTGGGGTGTTTATATAATGCAATGTTTTATCGATAATCTCTTCTCTTATTTGGAAAAATCTCCAAATAGGTTTATTTATGACAATGTGGTCAAGATTTCTAAGGGCATTTACACATTTTGATTGTAGGGGTCTCGACTAAATCCCCACCCACATGTAATTTTTAAGATTTTTGTGTAAGCTGTCTAAGGATGCGGTCATAAGGCTTGCTTTGTGAACTCACTGAGATGATTAGACATGATCCTATTCAGAAAGGGCAACTCCAAGTCCACATGTTAGACCACGTGGCTATTGAAGATCCCACTATAATTGACATCAAAATTGTGTTGAAGGGTTTCGAACCCATGACCCACCTCTTCTAGCTTGACAAACACGAGACGTGCCATTATCATTGGTTACTTTAACTACGCATATCTTTTTATTTCTACTTATCTAAACAAGGGGCCAAATGCTTCGATGTTTTACCATTAATCTAGACATTCTCCATCATTTGCAAGCTTCTAAGCAGGGATGCCTTATGAAGGTAACCTAAGGGTGGCGCTAGAGCGCCATCTTATTAGGAGTCCTAAAAGGCATTCTTGATTTTTGATGGGAGTTTTGTAATGAGTCTTTACCTATTTTGAATGATTAGTAGCATGATAAGCACGAAGAAGACTCAGAAATGAGTTCTGTGCATGGTCTCTGTGCATCTGGCTCCCCAGATGTGCCGATGATAGTCATTGTCTCCCAATGAGTATCTATAAGAACATGACACGGTTTGATAAATGAGAGCGGAACTGTATGTACGTGGCAAAACTTAATAGTAGGAACAGGAATCCTAACAGTGAGAGAAGAGTTAGAGCTCTCGTAGAAAACTTGTGGTTCAGATTGAGTCAGCCATGCAACAGATTCCCAGCGATAATCACCAAGTACAAAAGAAACAATCTACCTTGGCATATCTGCATTCCCAAGTGATAATATCAATGGAGTGGGATAATCACCAAGTAAGAAAGAAACAATCTACCTTGGGATATCTACAGTCCCATAAAGAATGCTGAAGGGGCTCTAGACCATGAGAGCGCACATAGACCAAGTTGATCTCTCCTTGGAGAGTCTTTCCCTGACATAATGAGTGCGAGCATGAAACACTAGGTTCCTCACAATTTCCAATGTACTTTGACTGTCAGTGAAAATGGTAATGAACTACGATTGTCCCAACCCAAATCAGCCCCATAAGGCATGCCAAAAACATTTAGTGGTGGCTAGAAAAGCTGCCCTGTTTCACGGCTCAAGGTGGCCACTGTTGGTTGCTTCTTACTAACCCATGATATACATGAATCACCAAGACAGAAGCAAAAACCACTAGTGGACACCCTAGTGTTGTAGCATCCAATCCAATTTAAATCTGTAAAGGCATGCGACGGCTATGTAAAGGCATGCGACGGCTATGAATCATCCCCCCTGGGATAGAACAATCCAAGGTGCTGAGTGCCCTATAGGTAGTGGAAAACTTGCTTCACAAGCTGCAATGCCTAGAGCTTGGGCTATGCATAAACTTGCTCAATTGAGATACCCCAAACTGAATGTATTGCCTCGTGTTGCATAAATAAATACAGCAATCAACAACTTGTTGATATAATGTCTGATCAAAAGGCTCTCTGACGATGGGTTCATGTAGAGACTAGGCTACATGGATATCTTTATGTCTCATGCCATGAGGATTGCCATTGGCCAGCTTTGAGTTTCATCCCATACCCTAGAGATCAAAATCGACAGAGCAGCGGATACCCCCAGGGAGGACAAGATTTGCAGATTATGCACCAAAGAGGTGGAGTCCGAGGAGCATATGCCGATGTTTAGTCTACTATGAGATCAGAGGGGGGTACCATTGTCTTTTTAGAGATGGGTTTAGTCCTATTAGCTGTATCATGGATTATCTAGACCAAAGATGCCTGGGTTTGTTCTTGTTGGAGCTACGACGACACAAAGAGAGTCTCCTCAGAGCACAGACCTCACAAGCTAGCACAGACCTCACAAGCTAGTTCAACCTAGCTCATGATCACCAACTTCTTTTAGCCCTAGCATGTTGTATCTACTTCATCAGTAGATCCAGCACTTCATCAAACCAGGACGGTATCCGGGAGCATAGGGGTCCTGCCATGCATGATGAAGTTGATGATCTCATACTTCATGATTGGACAATCTTTGAGATAAAGTTCGCACTTTTTGTATTCTTATCTTTACTCGTTTTGTTTTAGTGAATTAGTCATTTAAAGTTTGTTTTTGCGAATTAGTTAATTAAAAATTTATGTAGCTTGTTTGTTAGAAACTCTTTTGTTGTGGTTCAATAAAGAATTTGTTTGTGTGTATGTGGGCGCTTGTGATTTAGTTATGTACTTGTCTATTTTTGCAAGTTATTATTACTATTATTTTTTTCTTGGGTATCTCTATTAAGCTAATTTATTTATTTTTTTAAAACTTTGTTTGTTTTTGGTGATTCTCTTCTTTCTTTTAAAATTATTCGTAAGTTTAGATTCATTTGGCCTTATGATGGTATATATAATCCTTAAGAAAGAGTGGATACAACCAGTCCGTAGACGAGGAGTGGATTTCATAGGTAGAGGGCTGAAGGTGCTCACTAAAGTGGTCAAGAAACAATGATCAAGAATGATCAAGGAATGATGGAATGTGAGGAAGAGGGCAACACATATATATACTTCTATATGGGCTGGCCAACTGCATCCTAGTCCCTCTCACAACTTGAAAATAGGTGAAAAACTCCATAAAATGGTGGGCAACCCACATCAAAGGCCCATAAAATAGGGGTAAATAATGGAAAAATGGGGGGAAAATATAGGGAATGTCCGAGCATATAAATGGCCCCCGTACATAAAAGCTACCAAAAGGAGATAGCCCAAGACCCAAGGAGCTGCCATGAACGCTAATAGCTGACTGAGATAATCCTTTGGTGAATAAGTTTGCAGCGTTGTCTTGGGTAGGACAATATTTAAGGATAATGTCTCCCTCCAAGATGCGCTCCCGCACAAAGTGGTACTGGATCTCTATATGCTTAGTCCGTGCATGAAATACCGTACTCTTAGCAATAGCCAAGCAACTTCGGCTGTCGCATGAGATAAGGGTAGGTTGTTGTTGTCGAAAACTGATCTCCTCAAGTAGCCGCCGCAACCAAATCACCTCACAAGCAGCTGAACAAGCCGCTCGATACTCTACCTCAGTCAATGAAAGCGCCACCGTAAGGCTACTTTTTACTCGTCTAGGAAATGGCTCCAGACATAGTCACGAAACGGGGGAAACGGTGCCCTTAAACGGGGAAACGTCGTTTCTCCACGTCAACCTCAATGAAACGGCTAGAAATGGGGGGGGTGGCGCGACGCTGCCTATGTGGCATTTTTTCCCGCCCAAAAAAATGTAAGGCTCCGCTCATTAATAATTCGATGAGGTTCGTTGCCCACGTGGCATAAATAAAACAAAAAAAAACGATGGTTGGCCCGCTCGTGCAGCTCCTTCGATATCATTGGCTATGGGGTATTTTTTATGTTACTAATGCCTCTCCCGATGCAACTTCTTCTGAGGCTGAGATTGATGCTTGGGCTGACAAAGATGCAAGGGCTCGTGCCTTTATCTTCTTTAACATAAAACCCTCTATTGCTTGTCAATTTGATGACAATGATTATGAAACTGCAAAAGAATTGTGGGATACCATTCAGAGGAGGTATCACTTTGAGAACTTTGCTCAGAAGGTAGCCTTGGAGAATCAGTTCTCCAAACATCATGGATTTTGTTACGGAGTTCATAACCATTCAAAAGCAGTTGGTGTCTTTGGGGAGCAAAGCTACCGACGAGGACTTTGTCAATCGACTCCTCGCTAGATTGCCCGAGACCTTCTCTGCTTTTTGTGATACTATATCACTTCTTTCTTCTACTTTTGATCTACATACTATTGTTGGCATGCTTTTGGATAGTACCATGAGAAAGAAGACCAGCCAGGGTACTTCCGAGATTGTCACGGCCCTGTGTTTTTCCTCTTGACATTATGTGTGACATCTGAGGGATTGATCTTAGTAATCACAACCTTAGGCTAACTAAACTTCACTTAATGATGCTTAAGAGATAGACAAATAGTGTCAATGCAATGCAATGCAACTATATTAGATGAATGGGTTACAATGAGATCTAAGTAGATCTATGATGCTGTCCTAGATGAATATCCTTCTTGGGAGGAGAGGGATAGGCTGAATGCTGATGATGAGGACTATTCCTTGCTCCAATGTTGAGGTCCACCCTTCGATGCTGGCTTCCCCCTATGTAGGAGGTAGGAATGATGAACTATGTGTTGAATATGCTGGCTATACTGCTGATCTGCTTCTCCCTTGCTGCATGGATGAGAAACGCTAAGGAGAGATGAGACAATGGACTGAATATGCTGCTCTTCTATATATATGGTGTGCTACTGCTGGTCGGGAAGTTTATTGCTTTAATTGCTGTCGGCTGGTTCCAACAGGACCCGACCTCATGCTAATAAATGCCCCTAATGCTTATGATGCCTCATGTATTGATGTTGGGGCTGTTTCTGGTGCTGAAACAGTCCCATATACATGCTTATGCTGATATATGCCTGAATAATACTTGGATTAATGCTTAAATGTCTTGCTTAATGTTTATATGATGCCATGCCACTTGTATACCTGATGGGTGTGCACGTGATATTCCCCTCTGCTAAACTATTGCTAGGTAGTAAACCTGGCAACCTTTCAACTCCTTTGTTGATCCTTCTCCACTGAAACCACCGCCCCCTTCTGACTTCTTCTGCAGGATTGAGGTTACTGTAGGAGTTGAATCCTTTGAGCCATAGACTTGTCTACTGCGGGAACTGAATGGCTTATGCTGCTAAAACTGCTTGGAAATACCTGAGTCACTCCTGACCTGTCTGTGGAATCCTTTCACACACCATCTCCGTCATTCTTGAACCTCTAAACCTCCTGAGTCGATGTTGGAGCAAACTTTTGTCTTCTTATGTGGGAGAGAACCCCCTGAAACCGGCCTTTAGAAATCTGACGGCGGGCGGTGAAACAAACACTCGCACATAAAACACTTCAACACCATTGAGGACCTAGAAAAGGAAAACAAGGATTTCTTTAATTGATTATAAGAGCTTTGATTACAATAAGGCTGGGAACTCAGTCGTCACAGTAGAATTCCTGAAGCCTGCAAATACCCTGCATCATGGCTTCATATCCACTCGGCATCCACAAACAAGTCCAGCCATTGCTCACATCAAAAGACTCTCACACATTGAGTCCTGCATACAGAAGCTTTCTCCCATCATTAGGGCTGCCACAACCATCCATAGCCTCTCACCCTATGAACATCATCACACCCTGACACATCCAATGCTTTTGCATCACAACATAGACTCCCAAACTGTCTCTCAAAAGAGATCTCGCATCACAGCACAACATACCATATAGTCGACACACCTGTTCCAACCCTCTCTACCTTCCAAGGGTACTATCCATCTCTGTCATGGATTCCCTGTCCCCTACCCAATCAGTAGCAAGGCTGTACCAAACATGTGTCCATTCCTGTACCTTCTACCTGCATGTGACCTATCTCCTGGTGGAGAAACTCAAATACATGTTTCCTCGAGAACCCTACGACCTGTTTCCACATGAAACCCTTAGGCCTGTTTCCCTTTGAAACTTTTGTCCTGTTTTCATACAGAACCATTCACAACACCATTCAACAACAGTGCCAACAACGGCGTACATCTAGTTACCTGTTCCCTCATGAAACATTTGGAAACATAGAGATGCCCATAACTGTAGGTCCCTTTGTTCCCTCATGAAACATTTGGAAACATTTGGAAACATAGAGATGCCCATAACTGTAGGTCCCTTTGTTCCTTTCTAGTAGGAAGAAAAAAATCTACTCCATGAGCACGCAGCCATGCGAGCTTGCATCACTCCCATGCCAAGAAACACCTTCAATTGACCTCTACTTGCAGCCGGAAACCCAAGTACACAGTGTACTTGCAGCCAAGCAAAACAGCAAGCAAAACAGCCCATAAACGGTCTCAAAACATCCCTGTTGCAAGGAGGATCAACACACTTGTGCACCTCTCTGCAGTCCTGGCCACCTGAGTGTTCAGAGCAACCAGCCCCTTGACCGCCTGTGTGTCCAGAATAGCCAGCCTCTGGCTGCCTGTGTGCATGGTCTGTAATACAGCAACCAACTAGCCCTTGTCTCTCCAAAAAGCAGGCCTCTCCGTGATATTCAGCTGCGCTTCTGAGTAATCCAGCACAGCCCACCGGCAGCCTTCCCAAAAAGCAAGAGTGAGAGAGAGAGAGAGAGAGAGAGAGAGAGAGAGAGCCAAGGCGCATGAGTAGTCCCCACTGTTTTTCCACCAATAGAGAGGCGCCTTCAGCCCTTTGCTTTTTCATCAATAGAGAGGCGCATCACTGCAGCCCGCCAGCCCCTCAAGAAAAAGCACCAGTGCTGCTGGGCGACTCCTAGTAAGCGAGGGTGGGAGAAAGAAAGTGCATCCTCCTGGCTACCTCTGCCCGACCAGGAAACACACACTCCCTTCTCTACTGCAGCCCGACTTTTTCATCATGTCCAACCACCACCCCCTTCAGAAAAAGCACACCCGTGTAGATGCAGCTGGCGCCTCCAAAAAGTGCATGGCCCCCCATAATAGCATATGGGCCACGATCCCTCCATAAAAGGTGTTCTTTTATTTTTAAGGCTTTTAAACCTTTGTTCCCTCCAACCCTTTGTCCCCTTGGGTTATGTGAAAGGACTTTAATTATTTGGCCCCAAACTGGTGTCATTCACACTATCCACCATATCCCCGTGCACACCTGCATACTGTCTAGAGAAAAACACAGGGTCGTGACATAACCCCCCTCTTGAAAAATTGTCACCATTTGGCTACCCGAATGGTTCACTCTTGCTTTCACACTATGTACATATTGGATTAGTGTCCATGGCTTATGGAATATGCCTATGCAGGTGATTGACATGGGGACTTGATGTTATCATGCCCGGAATATCTGGAGGACTTGGCTTTCCGCTGGGACTTGTGCCTTTGTGTACATGCCCGGAAACGCCTGGAGGATTGGCTTTCCACTGGGTCTGGTATCACATATACTTGCCTCGAAACGCTTGGTCTTATATGGTTTCATGAACGGAAATTGCTCATGCCAATGCTGCATTGCATAGCATCTTTATGTGCTTGCCTGCAAATGAAATTGCATGCTATTTTCATGCTTGCATGACCTATGTGTAGTTTCGGGTAAGGGGACGCCCGCTCGTGAACCGTGCGTGTGAAACTGTTTGCTGACATGGTTGTGTGGCATGTGAACAGGTGGTAAGTATTACCCAATCTAGGCTCAAATAGCCCTTAGGACTTAGCCAATATTTATAAGTGAGTGCGTTCCCACTTCATTAAAGTTTGGGCGCCCAAAAGTCACTTATAAATTATGACCTCTTCCAAGTTCACACTCACTGAAGTCCTGAGGTGGACAAGACTCAATGTCCAGGACCTAATCCTCCCCTTTTACTCATAAATGGGCATCTCCCCATGTCCCTTCACCTGATTGGACCCCAATTCACTTACTTATTAAGAGAAATTTGTGTTTTCTCTTCATGAGGATTTTGGGAGGCTGAAAACTCTGTTTTTCCACCATTTCTCTCATTTCCAAGCTCTCCATAGCCATACCCAACTTGCTAGGGTGTTTTCCAAGCTTCCAAGAGTGTTTCCAAGTGCTAATCACTCTCTTACTCACTCCTAATGAATGACTGAAATTCAGCAAAATAGCTCTCATTTTTGCTGTAATTTCTGGTCTTTTGCTGAAAACCCTAATTTCAGCCTTCCTTTCTCAAGTTGAACCATAGGGGAAGCTTTTCCAATGTTCCCTTCATCCTCTTGAAGACTTTTGTCGCGAAGGATTGCGGCAAATCAAAGATATCAACACTTTTAAAGCTTCCAACGCGAAGGCTTCCGCTTGCAACAACTTCTATGAAGACTGGTAAGGTAATTGGACAATGTATTGTCCTTCCTTAGTAGAAGGGCAGGACTCCTTGTTTAGCCGCCCTGTGTAGTATTTCTCTTGTCCTATGTGCTCTTGAAGATGTTGCTACCTTGCTTGGTAGAACATAGAGCCAATGGTAGAGAATATGGGCACTGAAGTCAGGCCGGGCATCAAGGTAGCTCCTTGGTGATGTACATCGACATACCATTGTTTTCTAAATGCTGAATTTCATATGCATTGGCATGGAGGATTTGGCAATGGATGCCCGTGAAACTATGTATTGAATTTCTCCAATAGTAATACAATTTACTCAAGGGAGGGGTCGGCCGTTCCGGCTCATTGTGTGCCTCTTGTCAAATTCAGCAATTTACTTCTTGTATTTGAGCAAGTGTCCTTCAAATCTTAGTGTATTTAAGTGTATTGATTAGCATTGTGTTCAACCAAGTTACATTGGTATCAGAGCATACGGTTCTCTTTCACTTCTATCGTGAGAGACGATCACCGTGAACACTAGCTATCTCTACACTTAGAACATTATGGACAGCCATACAATGAATGTTGGAGATGCTAATACAAGAGGCAGGGACAATGAAATGCATGCCTCCAATGCTTTACAGGATGAGCAAACTCATGTGGTGCACAATAGGGAACATGAATATGTGGGACAGCCGTCCCGTGGTGGCAAAGAGAAGATGCAAGAAGAAGAGTCCATAGTCTTGAGGGCTGAACTTACTCGTATGCAGGCTCTTCTCCAAGCACAACAAGAAGAATTGAATCTCTATCGCCGCGAGGATCCATTGGTACATGACCGTTTGAAGACCAAGAAAGCTGAATCTTATATGGATCATGCAATGGCAATGATTGCTCAAGAGTTACACATGCAACCGAGGGATGCAGCACGTGCATACTTGGCTCGTACCGAGGATGCCTATGCAGAAAAGGCAACCATCCCACATGTCTTGGAATCCCCACAAGTGCCCGAACAAGAAGTTATGTCTAAGAGGATGAACCTCCATGCGATGGGAGAGGAACAATCGGTGACTTCACGCCATGCAAGAATACCTCATGTAGCCCGTGAAGGATACAATGTTTATGGCAGTGGTCAAAATGTATGTCAAATGCCATTGCCGGCTGAAAATGTACATGCACAACACATGCAACATGGGCTGCAATTTTTTGTTGGTGCAGGTATTCCGCGTATCTCTCATGCCACTCATGCCTTCGAGTGTGCTCGTGAGGGAGAAGCTATGGCTGAAAATGTATCAATGCATATTGAGGGGCCAGCCATGCCTCATGCTTACAGGGCACATGTATCTATGCCTTATGCATCACCTTTTGGTCCAAAAATGATGCCAGTCACTCACAGGAGCTGTCCCAATGGACAAACATGGGGGAAAACATGTTGAGATGCACACACATGCATCAAAGTCTCGTGACTTCAAAGCCAGAGACAAATCTGTGAAGTTTGACACATATCATGGAGAGTATGATGCATCAAAGGCACTTGCTTTTATTGCCCACAGCTTGATATTGCTTTCAGTGATGAGGATTTCACTCAGAAATCCATGATCCGGCATGTAAGCATGTTCATGAAAGGCACTGCTACCCATTGGTGGCTCATGGAGAAGCTCTCACCGAATCCCGTTAGATCGGGAAGAGTTCAAGGAGAGGTTTTATGCTCAATTCTTGCCTCCCAATGCATTGAATGAGATAACAATGAAGTGGGATTGGGTAAAGCAAAATGAGGGGGAATCGGTAAATGCATATGTACAAAAGTTTTGGAAAGTGCTTTTGGAGGTGTCTCCATTTATGCATGTCACCGAGGCGGAAAGGAAGAGAAGGTTTCAATCGGGATTGGAACCCGTGTATAAAGCGAGATTACAAATGTATCCTGGTCATACCTTACACCAATTAATCGCAGCCGCCACCGCCACGAGCAATTGGAACTCAAATTGAGTCGATCCAATAAGGCTAAACCCTCATTTCAAGGCAAAGAGAGGGCTGTCCAAAACCTGCAAAATGATGGATAGCCACCTAAAAGGGACCAAAACCAAGCCAAATCAGGTCCAAAAGCTGAAAATAAGTTTGCTAAAAAGCACCCTTATAAGCCGGCAAACTTTGGTCTTAGTGCTGAGAAGAAGGAGCAATATATGCATGAAGGCAAATGCTTTACTTGTGGTAGCACTGAGCACATGGCACATGGCAAAAGCATGCCCAAATAAGAAGAACAAAGCTGAAAATGCTAACGTACAGAAGCCTAATGTGCATATGGTTCCGGATGTGCAGGGCAACACTTCACATGATAGCAAAGATAGGGTTGTATGCAAAGCTTGGGGACAACTCAAGGATCAGCCCGCTTTGTTCATGTTTGATGATTGTGCATCTGAAAATTTCATATCCACTCAGATGGCAGCTGCTTTGGGTATTGAAGTGGAGGACATGGGTCCTCAAATTGAAGCAGGGGCTGCCTTTGTCGGTAGAGAAGTGCAGGTCATGCCTATTTTTGGCAAGTTACGCATACACATTCAAGGCTATGTGGATCATGAGGATTTTCTTGTGGCGCCTTTGAATGGCTGTGATGTATTGCTTGGAAAGCCTTGGCATACACGTATTGATCCGTGCAAGGCTTACAAGACCAACAGGATCACCTTCATACATAAAGGCCGAGAACATGTAATTGAAGAGAGTGATACCATTCCCCTTGTATCTCATGTACAAATTAAGAAAGTAATGAAAAAGAGTGTTTTTGCGTACTTGATTTTTGTACGAGATCATGTTGAGAAAAATAATGTACATGTAAACACTCTTAGTAATGATAGGCTGAAATTTTTGCAAGAGCACAATGATTGTTTTGCTGATGAGTTACCAAATGAGTTACCACCTGTACGACCGGAAGATCATCGTATTGATCTTGTGCCGGGTAGCTCACCACCTAATAGGCCAGCCTATCGTGTAAGTGCATCCCAAAAAGAGGAGATTATGAAGCAAGTAAATGAACTTCTTGAGAAGGGTTTGGTTCAGCCAAGCTCTTCTCCATATTGTTCACCCGTCCTCTTAGTTCAAAAGAAGGATGGATCCTTTCGTATGTGTGTGGATTATAGAGCTTTGAATAAGCTTACCATCAAGAATCGGTTTCCGATTCCACGCATAGACGACATCCTTGACAAGTTGGATGGATCGGCATGCTTTAGCCGAATTGATCTCAAGAGTGGATATCATCAAGTGCGTGTAGTGCCTCAGGATGTACACAAAACTGCTTTCAGGACAGCATTTGGGCTTTATGAGTATCTTGTTATGCCTTTTGGTCTTACAAATGCCCCGGCTACATTCAATAGAATGATGGATCGCATATTCCGTGGGTACAGGAAATTTACAGGTGTCTTCTTTGATGACATCCTAGTCTTCTCGAAGACCGAAGAAGAGCATAAAGCTCATTTGGCTATTGTTTTTGAAGAGCTCCATAAGCATAAACTCTTCATAAATGCAAAGAAGAGTGAGTTCTTCTTGTCAGAGATACATTATCTTGGGCATATTGTGTCCAAAGATGGAGTGCAGATGGATCGTGCAAAGATTGATGCAATTCAGAATTGGCCCGAATTGAGTTCGGTGCATGAGATCCGTAGTTTTCTTGGATTATGCTCTTACTACCGCAGGTTCATTCGGCACTTTGCATGGATTGCTTCTCCTTTGCATGATTTGACAAAGAAGAAGGCCGTGTTCAAATGGACTAATGTAGAGAGAGATGCATTCCTCAAATTGAAAGATGCAACTACTCATGATCCAGTGTTGATCGTTCCGGATTTGCAAAAGCCTTTTTGTGTGGAATGTGATGCATCTGGAAATTGCATAGGGGCTATCCTTAATCAAGAGGGACATGCCGTGGCTTATGAGAGTCGTAGATTGCATGATGCAGAGCTATCTCTTGGCATTTATGAGAAAGAGCTCTTAGCTATAATTCATGCACTTACTATATGGAAACATTACCTTCTTGGGGCTGATTTCACTGTGAAGACAGATCACCAAAGTTTGAGGTATTTTCTTACTCAAACTAAGTTGTCAGAGAAGCATATGAGGATGGCCCATTTCCTCTCTATGTTTCATTTTCATCTTGCACACCCCAGGAAAGAAGAATGTAGTGGCCGATGCATTGTCACGAAAGCCGTATGTAGCACCTATCTCGGTTGCCTCTCATGGGGACTTGTCTACCATGCGTGATTTGTATCATACGGATGCTGATGTTGCTACTATTTGGGCTGATCTGATGGCTGGTCATGCACATGCCTCATATGTGATCAAAGAGGGTTATCTCATGAAAAATAATTGCCTATGTGTGGTGTCTGACATGAGGCAAAAGGTTTTGGATGAGTACCATGCTCCTCCATATGCTGGTCATAGAGGCATAATACCTACTACGCACATGATTGAGCGGTATTTCTTTTGTCCAGGTATGCGGAAGGACATAGAGGCACATGTACGTGCATGTATCAACTATCAAAAGGTCAAATTTGATAGGCAAAAGGCACCAGGTTTGCTTCAGCCATTGCCTATTCCCACGCAGCCATGGGAAAGTATTACAATGGATTTCATTATGGACTTGCCACGTACCCAACAGGGTAATGATGCAATTTGGACAATTGTGGACAGGTCTAGCAAGCAAGCTCATTTCTTGCCAGTCAAAAAGACCATCAAAGCTGAGCATATGGTTAAAATATATCTTACACAAGTGTTCAAACATCATGGAATGCCGAAGTCCATTGTGGGGGATAGAGATCCCAGGACTACAAGTCTCTTTTGGCGGGTCTTATTTGATAATATGGGCACCAAATTGGACTTCTCATCAGCTTATCACCCTCAAACGGATGGGCAAAGTGAGGCTGCAAATTCAGCCGTGCTGGATCTCTTGAAATGTTATGTGGCGGATCAGAAGTCTTCTTGGGAGAAGTACTTACCGCTTGTGGAATTTGCATACAACAACACAGTGCATGCATCTACGGGAAAGGCCCCGTTTGAGATTGTTTATGGTAAGGTGGTTTTGCCACCCATCCTTCGCACAAAGGATGGGATATTTGTAGCTGATGAGTATGTAAGAGACTTGGATATTGCTTTTGCTCAGGTGCGGACAGCCATTGCAAGGTCACAAGACAAGCATAAAAAGGCTGCCGACAAGCATAGAAGGCAATTGGATGTTAAAGAGAATGATTGGGTATTGCTGAAATTTGAGAAAGCAAGACTTGCAAAGAGGCCTGGCAAAGAGGGTACATATCCTAAGCTTGCAACCAGGTACTATGGACCTTTTCGAGTGATCGAGAAGATCAATGAAGTGGCTTTCAGATTGGCATTACCTAGTCATTGGCACATACACAATGCTTTTCATGTGAGTCTTCTTCGCAAGTATGTAGGGCCGGAGCCCAGTGAAATGGTCACTGAGGATCCACCAGAAGTGGATGAGCTTGAAGAGATCTTGCAGCCAGAGCAGATTGTGTATCACAAGGAACGCAAGCTTGCTGTGCAGGCAAAGTTGTGAGGCGTTACCTTGTGAAGTTTAAGAACTATCTTCCCATTGATGCTAAATGGGTAGAAGAAGAGTTCTTCAAAGATTGCCCGCATGTGCTTCAGACATATTTGGATGCATTTCAGTTGTTGCGGACAACTGTTTAGAAGCGGGGGGGAATGTCACCATTTGGCCACCCGAATGGTTCACTCTTGCTTTCACACTATGTACATATTGGATTAGTGTCCATGGCTTATGGAATATGCCTATGCAGGTGATTGACACATGTCATGCTGTATAGTTGGATATGATATTCCGCTGGGACTTGATGTTATCATGCCCGGAATATCTGGAGGACTTGGCTTTCCGCTGGGACTTGTGCCTTTGTGTACATGCCCGGAAACGCCTGGAGGATTGGCTTTCCACTGGGTCTGGTATCACATATACTTGCCTGGAAACGCCTCGTCTTATATGGTTTCATGAACGGAAATTGCTCATGCCAATGCTGCATTGCATAGCATCTTTATGTGCGTGCCTGCAAATGAAATTGCATGCTGTTTTCATGCCTGCATGACCTATGTGTAGTTCCGGGTAAGGGGACGCCCGCTCGTGAACCGTGCGTGTGAAACTGTTTGCTGACATGGTTGTGTGGCATGTGAACAGGTGGTAAGTATTACCCAATCTAGGCTCAAATAGCCCTTAGGACTTAGCCAATATTTATAAGTGAGTGCGTTCGCACTTCATTAAAGTTTGGGCGCCCAAAAGTCACTTATAAATTATGACCTCTTCCAAGTTCACACTCACTGAAGTCCCGAGGCGGACAAGACTCAATGTCTAGGACCTGATCCTCCCCTTTTACTCATAAATGGGCATCTCCCCATGTCCCTTCACTTGATTGGACCCCAATTCACTTACTTATTAAGAGAAATTCGTGTTTTCTCTTGCCATACCCAACTTGCTAGGGTGTTTTCCAAGCTTCCAAGAGTGTTTCCAATCACCTCCTACTCACTCCTAATGACTGAAATTCAGCAAAACAGCTCTCATTTTTGCTGTAATTTCTGGTCTTTTGCTGAAAACCCTAATTTTAGCCTTCCTTTCTCAAGTTGAACCATAGGGGAAGCTTTTCCAATGTTCCCTTCATCCTCTTGAAGACTTTTGTCGCGAAGGATTGCGGCAAATCGAAGATATCAACACTTCTAAAGCTTCCAACGCGAAGGCTTCCGCTTTCAACAACTTCTATGAAGACTGGTAAGGTAATTGGACAATGTATTGTCATTACTTACTCAGTAGAAGGGCAGGACTCCTTGTTTAGCTGCCCTGTGTAGTATTTCTCTTGTCCTATGTGCTCTTGAAGATGTTGCTACCTTGCTTGGTAGAACATAGAGCCAATGGTAGAGAATATGGGCACTGAAGTCGGGCCGGGCATCAAGGCAGCTCCTTGGTGATGTACATCGACATACCATTGTTTTCTAAATGCTGAATTTCATATGCATTGGCATGGAGGATTTGGCAATGGATGCCCGTGAAACTATGTATTGAATTTCTCCAATAGTAATACAATTTACTCAAGGGAGGGGTCGGCCGTTCCGGCTCATTGTGTGCCTCTTGTCAAATTCAGCAATTTACTTCTTGTATTTGAGCAAGTGTCCTTCAAATCTTAGTGTATTTAAGTGTATTGATTAGCATTGTGTTCAACCAAGTTACAAAAATAGCAAGCGTCCTCGATTGCACTCAATGGCACAGTAAGGCATCTTATGAGCAAAGACTCCCCATATGACAAAAGCAATGGCCCTCATGGGTGATGAAAAAAAAAATCATCCTGCACACAATAAGGTCACACCGTCACGTCAAAGTGACAAACAACTCTTGCTTGTTCCTTCAGAACCTGCACAGCAAAAGTCTAAAACCAAGTGGAAACACGTTAACTGTGTGAGCCAAAAACAAAACCATTCATCATTCTACATATGACACACATATGCATGACACACATATGTATTCGCAAACAATATGCTCCTCAAGATGCTCTACCTACTCTAAAGTAACAGTCTAAGGGCTGCTCGCAAGCCTTACGCCCATGGGCCTCCCGCGCAGGATCCACGGCTGATGGTACAACATGAGCATATGAAAGCACTCATTGCATCCAAACAATACATCCAAACAATGCATCCAAACAATACATCCACTAAGTACTCCCCACATGTCTCATGGCCATCCCGCAGGGGAGTCACACCCAGTGGTGCATCCATGCACATAATAAAGTACTTGATGTATCATACCAATACACATGCATCACACAACACAATCCAGAGTATTACCCAAAGTATTCTCAATGGTACCAAGATCCAATGGCACCAGAATACAATAATACCTCAAAAAGTGTATGCATACATGCACAAATAGAGTTCAATCCATATATCCATGAACCAAACCAACTCTAGGACTGCTCGCAAGACTTATGCCCTCCATAAAGTTATCCATAGTTGTAGTTATAGTTCAAGGTGCGCGCGACTGTGAACCATACTCAACCACCATCTCATGTGTCTAGAACACATGAGATCATAGAAGTCCCATAAGCAGATGTACTGTCAGCCTCTAGTACCTTCCGGTGAATACAAAGATGTCACTAAGCGACTCCTAGATAACAACTGAGCCTGTCTGTAACAAGGGAGGTGCTACCCCCCTCTTGAGCATCAGGCAATGCTCCAAACCTATGCTCTGCTGGACCTGAATGAGCCGTAACAAGAGTCGAATCCAACTCAAAGGCATCAAGATAAAGCTGCAATTCCTGAGGTGATTAGAAAACTATATTGAAATTTTCAAATTTGGCAATTTATTTCTTTGACTCAAAAGATCATTACGTATACGAAAAGAGCGTGCAAAACATTAATAAATAATAATACACACTTATTTACAATAATATGTAACAATACATGCTTATTTACGTATGTGAAAAGAGTGTGCAAAACATTAATATATAATATTACACACTTACACAATAATATTACACACAATAATATGTAACAATACATTCTCATTTATGTACGTGAAAAGAGTGTGCAAAACATTAATATATAATATTACATGCTCATTTACAATAATATATTGAGGGTTCAAGTCCTAAAACCTCTCAAATGTAAATTATTATAGTCTAGATCTTAAAGGCATTTACATGAAACTTGGGGTGTTTATATAATGCAAGGTTTTATCGATAATCTCTTCTCTTACTTGGAAAAATCTCCAAATAGGTTTATTTATGACAATGTGGTCAAGATTTCTAAGGGCATTTACACATTTGATTGTAGGGGTCCCGACTAAATCCCCACCCACATGTAATTTTTAAGATTTTTGTGTAAGCTGTCTAAGGATGCAGTCATAAGGCTTGCTTTGTGAACTCGCTGACACGATAAGACATGATCCTATTCATAAAGGGCAACTCCGGGTCCACATGTTAGGCCGTGTGGCTATTGAAGATTCCACTATAATTGACATCAAAATTGTGTTGAAGGGTTTCGAACCCATGACCCACCTCTTCTAGCTTGACAAACACGAGACGTGCCATTATCATTGGTTACTTTAACTACGCAGATCTTTTTATTTCTACTTATCTAAACAAGGGGCCAAATGCTTCGATGTTTTACCATTAATCTCGACGTTCTCCATCATTTGCAAGCTTCTAAGAAGGGATGCCTTATGAAGGTAACCTAAGGGTGGCGCTAGAGCCCCATCTTATTAGGAGTCCTAAAAGGCGTTCTTGATTTTTTGATGGGGGTTTTATAATGAGTCTTTACCTATTTTGAATGTTTTTTATTGGCACGATTTTCAATTAAGCGTTAAAATTTACACTAAAATATAAAATTTATAAGCATATTTGTTAAAATAAAAATCTAGCAAAGTAGCCCTTAGCAAAAATCAAGTTGGGTGGTTGCCCTCTTTATAAACACATCGCACGTGCAGTTGACATGTGTAAAGATCCACATGCGCGTGGAAAGAACCGAACTTTGGATCCACCAAATTAGGGTGGGTTGATTTGAGCGCTTAATGTGAGATCATGGAAACGTGCTCATTTCATATTTCACTTTTCCTTGTTTGCAGATCTGCTTTGTTTTAGGGCGACTATGCTTTTCTTTTTCTCTAGGTACACTGACGGCTTCTGTTTTCATTCTAATTACTGTCTAATGACGTCTTTTTGCACACTAATTGCTGCCTTTTGTGAGCTAATCCGAGGTGTAATTGGTTAAATTAGTAGCATGAGTAAGCTTGATTGTATTCTGATAATTGGATGCAATTGGGTTGTGTAAGATGTAGAAAAAATATTGACCTAAGAGCACGTCTTGGGCATCAGACCTTATTGAGGTTACTGTCGCTGCGTGTGAACTGTGAGGGAGTTTGTGCACTCTCAGTTGTGACCTTTTCTACAGCCCCGTTTGAAACCACCGTAAGTAGTTGTTGCGTGCTACGGTGTGGTGTTGTAGGAATTTTTAATAAAGAGAGGCGTTGTAGTGATATGCAACTTTGTGTCCAACGACCAGCCGGCCGGGTACTTCTATGTGTAAGGAGTCAATTTTCCATGCATAGCGGTGGCTGAAAACACCAAGATAAGCACGAAGAAGACTCAGAAAAGAGTGGTGAGTCTTCCCATTCGCTGAGGAAGCTCTTCCTCTTGGCAACTGGCAGATCTGGAGGAGCCCTGTATCCTTGACCAAATGTGCACAAATAGAGTTCAATATCCATGAACCAAACCAACTCTAGGACTGCTCGCAAGACTTATGCCCTCCATAGAGTTATCCATAGTTGCAGTTATAGTTCAAGGTGCGTGCGACTGTGAGCCATACTCAACCACCATCTCATGTGTCTAGAACACAAGATCATAGAAGTCCCATAAGTAGATGTACTGTGAACCTCCAGTACCTTCGGGTGATTACAAAGATGTCACCAAGCGACTCCTAGATAACAACTGAGCCTGTCTGTAACAAGGGAGCGGAGGTGCTACCCCCCTCTTGAGCATCAGGCAATGCTCCAAACCTATGCTCTGCTGGACCTGAATGATCCGTAACAAGAGTCGACTCCAACTCAAAGGCATCAAGATAAAGCTGCAATTCTTGAGGTGAATTTGGTAAGTCACCCTCCTCCATCCACCCATCAGTGAATAGCTCTTGAACTTCACAAGATAGCGATGGGAAACTTTACCCCTGCACCTTTCTTTCTTTATGTGCCATTATCTGCTCGGGAATAAGAACCTGATAAAGTTCCTTTGCTTTCGTCTGCGTGCTTGGCTGTAAGTACAATGTGTACTTAGGTTTCCGACTGCAAGTACGGGTCAATTTAAAGTGTTTCTTGACATGGGAGTGATGCAAGCTCGCATGGCTGCGTGCTCATGGAGTAGATTGTTTTCTTCCTGCTAGAAAGGAACAAAGGGACCTACAGTTATGGGCATCTCTATGTTTCCAGATGTTTCATGAGGAATTAGGTAACTAGATGTACACCGTTGTCGGCACTGTTGTTGAATGGTGTTGTGAATGGTTCTATATGAAAACAGGACAAAAGTTTCAAAGGGAAACAGGCCTAAGGGTTTCATGTGGAAACAGGTCGTAGGTTTCTCGAGGAAACATGTATTTGGGTTTCTCCAAGAGATAGGTCACATGCAGGCAGAAGGTACAGGAATGGACACATGTTTGGTACAGCCTTGCTACTGATTGGGCAAGGGATAGGGAATCCATGGCAGAGATGGATAGTACCCTTGGAAGGTAGAGAGGGTTGGAACACGTGTGTCGACTATATGGTATGCTCTGCTGTGATGCGAGTTCTCTTTTGAGAGACAGTTTGGGAGTTTGTGTTGTGATGTAGAAGCACTGGATGTGTCAGGGTGTGATGCTGTTCATAGGGTGAGAGGCTATGGATGGTTGTGGCAGCCCTGATCATGGGAGAAAGCTTCTGTATGCAGGACTCAATGTGTGAGAGTCTTTTGATGTGAACAATGGTTAAACTTGTTTGTGGATGCCGAGTGGATATGAAGCCATGATGCAGGGTATTTGCAGGCTTCAGGAGTTCTACTGTGACGGCTGAGTTCCTAGCCTTATTGTAATCAAAGCTCTTGTAATCAATTAAAGAAATACCGCAAGGGGCGCCACTGCGTTTTGGGGCCAATCGGTGTCCGTGTACTGTTTGCAGGAGCACTATAGCTCCCCCTGTTTGTTTTCCTTTTCTAGGTCCTCAATGGTGTTGAAGTGTTTTATGTGCGAGTGTTTGTTTCACCACCCGTTAGATTTCTGAAGGCCGGTTTCATGGTTCCGTTGGCCGGGACATCGTCGACTTTCTCAAGGAGGTGAGCTTGTGGTTGTCTCATGAGAGTCACATCAAAAGCTTCAACGTGTGGAAAGTGAAAAGGAAGTGCAGGAGGCAGTGCAGGATTGTGTCTTTGCCTAAATGAGGTGAAGAGCAAAAGCTGAAGATGAAGCTCAGGAGAAAAGACACCAAGCACTGGAAGTAGTCAGCTAGGAACAAGAAAGCAGTTGAAGTTTTATGGTGCAGGAGATGGGTTGAAGGCTATGGCTTTTGACACTTTGTCACCGGTGGTACTTCACGGAGGCTTCATGGGTTCGGAAGACAATTTCTTTCTATGTTTAGCAGTGGTGGTCTACTATGCTTCGTCGGACTTACCACTTGGGTGAAGTGCAAGCAGATTTTGGGTGCCTGAGGATGTATCAGATGAGAACAGTCTCAAAACATCCATGTTGCAAGGAGGATCAACACACTTGTGCACCTCTCTGCAGTCCTAGCTGCCTGAGTGTGGGGAGGAGAGAGATAGGCTGAATGCTGATGATGAGGACTATTCCTTGCTCCAATGTTGAGGTCCACCCTTCGATGCCGGCTTCCCCCTATGTAGGAGGTAGGAATGATGAACTATGTGCTGAATATGCTGGCTATACTGCTGATCTGCTTCTCCCTTGCTCCATGGATGAGAAACGCTAAGGAGTGATGAGACAATGGACTGAATATGCTGCGCTTGTATATATATGGTGTGCTGCTCTGCTGGTCGGGCAGTCTACTGCTTTCGGCCAGCCTGTCTGATGCTCCACGAGCGACTGGCAAATATTCAATAAATGCTCTTTAATTGCTGTCGGCTCTGCTGACTAGTCTGTCGGTCGGTTCCAACAGGACCTAACCTGATGCTAATAAATGCCCCTCATGCTTATGATGCCTCATGTACTGATGTTGGTGCTGAAACAGCCCCACATACATGCTTATGCTGATATATGCCTGAATAATACTTGGATTAATGCTTAAATGTCTTGCTTAATGTTTATGGATGCTTGATGATGCCATGCCACTTGTACACCTAATGGGTGTGCACTGATGGGTGTGCACGTGATATTATGCAAGTGTGCACAGGAACATGGTGGACAATGTGAATGGCATCAGTTTGGGGCAATAGCTTCATGGACAGATTGGTACAGTTTTTGGGGTCAAAGGTGACTCTAGGAATTTTTAAGGTTTCTTTTCATTACCCCATGTGGGGGAAGGGGACAAAAGGTTTAAAACCTTTAAAAATAAAAGAACCTTTTTTTTGTGTGGATCGTGGCCCTTTTGGGAGGGGTCACGTTATTTTTGGAGGGGGGCTTCTTTTGGGAGAGGTCGGCTGCACGCTGAGGACTCTCTCACGCTTTTGAAAGAGCTCGCGGACTGTTTTGAAGGCGGCGCACAGGGGCTGAACAGCAGGAGGGCTACTCCTCTCTATCTTGTCCAGAAAGAGTTGGCGGGCAGGGGGGCAGCATTGGACTGAACTGCCTTTACTCTCTTTTGCTAAGAGTCGGGCTGCAGCACCAGCACGTTTCTCTGGCTAGCGAAACAGGTGGGCTGGACAGCATGGGTCTCTTTCTCTCTCTTTGGTGAAAAACAAGCAGGTCTGCGGAGAGGCTTGGTTGGGCAGATGCAGCCAGGAGGATACTTTTTCTCTCTTCTTGCTGGCTCATGGTTGTATCGGAGGTTCTCCTCTGGCCCTTTGTGAGATGAAGGGTTTGGTGGCTTGGAGGGTAAGAATAGGGAAAGCTTCGAGGCTTTTTTGGATGAGCTTGTGGGCTGTTTTTAATGGCTGCATTTACAGCTGTATGCATGGACACTTGGCTTCGTGTACAGGGACTTAGGGATGTATCTCAGGAAGAGACAGGAAAAGGCTTGTGTGGGTTTGTGAACTCAAGGCTGTTTGGCACTCCTTGTCTTGAGATTCAAGGGACCTGGTCAGAAATCTGCGTTCATGTATTTTCAGTTTGTGACAGCCTATGCAATTCAGCGAGGGCTCTTTGAGGCCATAGTGGTTGAGTACTTTAGGTATGGTGCGGTATGGTACGTGTACGGTACGAGTACGTAAAGTACACATCAAGATAAGTACATTAAGTAGGTTCACATTTTTTACTATATATATATGTATGTATGTATGTAAAATAAGAAATATCTAGCATCCATACAAAATAGCATGAAAGACAATGGTAATACTGGAATGACAACTAATCTATTAACTACGGAGCAACGACCATTGACTAAAAAACGAATCAAATAAGTGTTGTACATTGAACATCAATGATCATATTTGGTACGAAAACCTTATCCGTATGAGGTACGGTATGTATGGAGTGGTACGGAAAGTATGGAAGGTACTCATCGGATGAGTACGGGTACGGAATGCAACTATGTTTGAGGCTGTGGAAAAAGCATATAGTTTGCTGTGAAAACAGCCTTCATTTTGGCACTGGTTGTAGACGGTGCTATGTATGTTTGCACGTGCGAACAAGACATGGGTTTATGCTGAGATCGACCAAAGGTTTCATGTGAAACAGGTCACTGGATGTATGCTATGTATGTTTGCACATGCGAACAAGACATGGGTTTCATGCTGAGATCGACCAAAGGTTTCATGTGAAACAGGTCTTTGTTTACATGTGGAATCAGGTTGTTGGTTTCTTGTGGATAACATGTTACATGCAAGCTATGATGGATGCAAGGAAGGCACATGCTTGGGTACAGCCCTACTGCTGATGGGACAAGGGTCTAGGGTTCCATGTTTGAGATGGAAAGCATCCTTCGAAAGCAAGAAGGTTGCACAGGTGTGTCTTCAGTGTGCTATGTTTTCCTTTGGAAGCAGCTTGAAGTCTTTTGCATGTGGACAGGAGCACTGATGGATTAGGGTGTATTTTACTTATAGGGTGAGAGACTATGAGTAGTGGAAGTCACCCGGATTAATGGAGAAAGCTTCTGTATGCAGGACTCAATTGTATGAGAGTCTTTTGATTTTGTATGGCTGAGTTGTATGGTTGGGGGTGGAGATGAAGGCATTATTCTCTCTCGGTTCGATTGTGCTCTGAGGTTGTGTTGTACATTTTCAAAGCTCTTAAAGAAATACCGCAAGGGGTGTCACTGCGTTTTGGGGCCAATCGGTGTTCATGTACTGTTTGCAGGAGCACTCTAGCTCCCCATGTTTATTTTCCTTTTCATACTCATTTCCCTAGCATGCACACAATCCTTGAAACTATCAATAAGAAACATGCACACTAGAGAATTGACATGAGAAGAGAGACAAATATCAACTCATTGCATTGAATTAACAAAAGAATAGAACTTACAACAATGTTGATGGGGAGAGAGAAGAGCTTGCACCTCTATGGAAGAAGAGGGAGAGCTAGTCTCAAGAGAGCTCAAACATGAGTTTTCCCAATGTGTCCATAAGCTCTCAAATGAGCCACTTTTTATACAAAAACTCTAAAACTCCCAAAAGTTCCCATGTGGGATTATTGTCAAGCCCACTCCCACACTCATCCACAACTTGGAACTCTTTTCAAGAGCCCTAAGTGTCTTTTTTGTTGCATCCTTGTATTGATCTTCATTCGTCATGCAACACTCCCCCCTTCCTATTTTGCGCACGTCCTCGAGCGCGGTAGTAGCAAGAGCTGCAACAAAAAAACAATGGATACAAGTAAAGTCTCTTATTGAAAAAAAGAAAAGAACAGAAAAATCAGCAACGATAATTTCACACGTGAGCATACAAGTGCAAGGCTGATTAAAGTTTTAATGAGTACTAAAATAGGTGAGTAAAGACTAGTCAAAGTGAGACTTAAGTGGTAGATAGTGCTATGCAAAGGCAAGTGTGCTTTGTACACCGCCGGTTATGACCGCAGTCTCAATGTCCTACAAGTATGTAAGTTATTCCTAAGTGGCAAACCTACTCCTAAATATGAGCAAAGGTGATTGGAACTCTTTTTTTTTTCTTTTTCTCATTTTTTTTTGATATGTGTGTAGAAGGTGATAAAGATTAAGGTTCTATCCTCCCAAAGAGACCCAAGCAATGGCCAAGAGACCCCCGCCAAGAGAATCTAAAGACCGCTAAGTATCTCAAGGGCGACAGACCCTTTTTCTTTCTTTTATGACCTAAGGAGTACCCCATGAAGATGAGGGCATCGGTCTCGAGGGCCCATAGTGTATCCCAGAGTCCTACCAACATCCATCAAGGCGATAGAATCCTCAAAGGTCTTTTTCTGAAGCTTTTAGACACCAGTGTTCACCCCATGGAAACCAAGGCATCGGCCCCAAGGTGCTAAGACAACCCCAGGTCCTACCAAGCATTCCACATGGCTGTAGACACATCATGTCTCAATTTACTTTGTATATATATGTTTTTTTAGGGTATAATTTTTTTATAAATTTTTATTACTCCTAGCACCTAGCTCATATCTAAGAGGTAGCTACCACTAGGGATAACTAATATACCTTGAAAGCATAAGAACTTGGCATATTCCCTTGGTATATATCCTACACTGTCTTTAGATAGAAATATCTTTTCCCAAGTCTTCTAAGACTCTAGAATTCACTCAACTAATCAAAAACTTCAAGCAGCCAACATTGTGTGAACATGCAAACCATATATTCGAAAGATAAGAGCACATAAAGAAATAAAGATTAAGATTTGAATACACCTGTTGTAGTGCCATGTTGATGTTGTTCGTTTGCATTGATGCATTGCTGATTTTGTGCAGATTGCTCCTCCTTGATCTTTGTAAGCGTAGCATGTCTCCCCCCTTCCTAATTTGTTTGCACGATAGGTGGACTATTGGGGCGTGTTTGTTGATGCTCTTGTTTTTTACGGAGATTTCTGTAAAATTTTTATTAACAAACACGAAAAGAAAAAAAAAACAAAATTTGCCATTGGTGCCAAACACCGAATATAGCCGAGGGGAAAAACCCAGTGGGAGAAAAGTGCCCTGGCTTGTCGATCTTATTATGGAGTCACTGAACTTACCCTTGCGCTGGTGGTGGATCCGTGTCCTCGTCTGCTGGAAAGATGGTATCAATTTCCTCAGGATGCAGAGACAGCCCCTCACAAAAACCGGCCGCTGGAGAAGGTGGGAGAGGAAGGAGTGCTTCCTCACTAAAGTATGGCATTGGTTCTATGGGAAGGTTAATCAGACAGTTTCGATTTTGGAACTGCGCAATATAGGTACTCATATTTATCCAATATTGACATGTTGAGGCCTGGGGAAGGAGGGCTTGCAAGATCGGTGGTTACAAGTCATTTAGGCTTGTATCCCTCCATTGTTGTGCTTGAACCTCCTCAGGTAATCTACGTTGATTTGGTCCTCTCTCTGGTATTCTCACATTAAGAAGATTATGGCGTTGGGGTGTAACTCCCACAATTTGCTTCATTAAGCCCGTGCCATATCGTCTAAAGTAAGAGCAGCATATCCAACAAATATGTGAAGCTTCTTCTAATACAAGCCGTGCACACTCTTGACAATGTGGAAATGGGTGATGCTGTTGATAGAATAATGTGACAAAGTGATGCCCACAGCAACTTTCACCTAAGGGAGCATAGAAGTACCTAGAATGTGTTTGAAACGGAGGAGCACTATAACCCCCGCGATGATCTGGTCGAGTACTATCAGGGTCAATGCATGGTGGACATGTATCTCGCCAAATATCCATCAGAAGTTATCTGGACGTAGAACAATGAAATTTAGAACACTCATATCCATCATGACAATTCCAATCAAAAACAAGATTATCTCAGAGAGAACACATCTTCTAAAGGCATAAGGAACTACATTATTCAAACATTGATTTACCAAAGAGCTTTAATTGTAGTGTTAATGCCTTATCTTTAGTTTTTGGTATATCCTTTTTAAGCGGTGGAAACTTTAGCAATTGTCTTGGAATTTGAGCAAGATAAAAGGTTTTCGGCATTGAAATGCTAGAATCTATGCTCAAATGAGACTCATTTGGACTTGTCGTAGGTACACAAGTTGATGGTTGAATTGTGTAACAAGGAGAAATCGGGACAACCAGTGTTTCAATACCTGTTTTAGGAAGATCAACACCAGTAGATTTGTAGGTGCTATTACAACCACCTATCCTATCTTGAAGAGGTTGTGTTGATTTCTTTTGCACCCACTGATATGGAAAATCAAGGGTGGCTTTTGGAATCTTTCTGAAACACTCTTTTACCCCTGCCAAAGCATGGCATTTTGGAAGCCAAATTGCTGTTGCACCCTCATAATAGCCTTGTGCTTTAAGAACATATTTTGGGACCCATCGAGTAACAATCCGAGGTTTAGGCTTGGAAATGATGTGCTTTTTAGGAGGCTTAGCAACTGGACTAGATGGTACAAGTTTGTACGCATCTTTGGGTAGCCACATTGATAATTCCTTCTTGCCTGGCCTTCTTTGAGCAGCAACTAGAGTAGTTGGAACATGCCAGCCGTGGCCCTCACTTGAGTACTCATCAATTATCCACATCATTTGTTTTGGAGCTTCAAGAGCAGATTTTGATTGTGGGTTGGGTAAGGTAGAAACATTACCCCTTTGACACGATAAAGCTCTTGGAGTAGCAGATCCCAAGATGCAATCAGAATCAATTTGCAACTTGTATTGTCTATTCTTCCAATCTAATGAGCAATTGGTAGCACTTAACCACGATCTACCGAGAACAACCTCTACTACTGCCTTGGACTTACGTGCCACATAAAAGGGCACTGACATCTGGTGATCCTGAATGGTCATCATAATGACACATTCTCCCTCTATAGGGTTATCTTCTCCGGAGAAGCTTCGTAGGTCCACAGGAATTTGCACAAGTGGTGGTTGACCCAAGGCTATCCATGTGTCAAACGAGAGAGCATTATAATCTGCACCAGAGTCAATTAAGGCAGAGACAAAGTAGGTAGTCTCATGAAGATTAAGGCACACTTGAATATTGAATGGTTCGACATATGGCTCATCAGTAGCCAACTGTATGGCTAACATAGAAGCTTTGCGACGCTCCTTGGCTTTTGCAACTCTAGCTTTAGCCTCCTCTTGAGCCTGACGTTTAAGTAGGTCAAGTGCTTCTTTCCGTGTTTGTGCAGCATGCATCTGTTGAAGCATGGCTTCAGTTAATGGTTCATTGTATTTCTTGAGACGACTTCCATTAATGAAGTTAGGCATTTGCTCACCTTCTAGTGTCTCTAAACGCACTGCACCACTTGGAGTAAGCTCATTAATCACAAACGGTCCTAGGCCACGTTTCTTGAGCTTTCTCTTATGCTTCTTAAGTGTGTACAAGAGCACCAGGTCTCCTTTTTTGAATCGGCCAGTTGTTACATTTCTATCATACCATTGCTTTTGTCTCCTCTTCTCGACATACATCCCCATTACCGCCCAACAATAAGCGGGTCTCATCAAGCTTTTCCAATTCGTCAACGCGTTGTGAAAGCTCATGACCAGTCCAATCCAATTGTTTAGCTACTCGTAGAGTAGGTACAAGAAATTCAATGGGAAGAATTGCATCTAGCCCAAAAGCAAGTTCAAATGGGGTTGTGCCCACAGATGTTTTATAGGCTGTCCTATATGCCCAGAGAACTGAGTGTAACTTTTGCTCCCAATCAGTCCTATGTCCCTCAACAATCTTTGTGAGTGCTGTGCAGAGAATCTTGTTAGTACTCTCGGCTTGTCCATTGGTCTGGGGATGATAGGGTGCAGAACGCTTGTGAATTACCATAAATTCTTGAAGCAAAAATTCTATGACTTCATTTACAAAGTGTACACCTTGATCACTAACGATCTCAATAGGTAAGCCATAGCGTGTAAACACGTACTCATACAAGAATTTGGCTGTGGTTCTGGCATCATTTTTTACTGTTGCCTTTGCCTCAACCCATTTGGTCAAATAGTCGGTTGCGACTATAATATATTCTGCATGCGTGTTACGAGCTAGAGGTTTAATGGGACCGACAAAATCAATACCCCATTTTGCAAAAGCACGTGTGCTTAACATAGGTCGCAATGGCATATTGTCCTTTGTGATGGGAGGTTTGGTCCTTTGACAATCGTCACAACGTTTCACATATTCTTCGGCATCCATTTGTAAGGTTGGCCACCAAAGCCCAGACCACCTAATCAACTTAGCTGTGGTATTGCCCGAAAAGTGCCCACCCCCAACACCTGCATGTGCATGAGTTAAGATTTTCAGATAGTCAGCTTCACATACACACATGAATAAGTTGCCATCCTTGCCCCTCTTGTAGAGTTGGCCCTCTATCAACATATAGTTTGCCGCTTCAATTTTAATAGCCTGCTTTCGATGTTTAGGAATTGTTTGATCCAAATGACCATGCTGAAGGTAGTCCACAATATACTTACTCCAACTTGGTGTAGTTGAAATTTGGAATAATGTGACATTATGAATTGGCTTCTGAATTTTATATGAAGCACAGTTACGAACAAATGTTTCAGCATCTGCATGCATGGTAGGCCACCATTGCCCATCTTGAGATATACGTTGCACACAAGTAGTAGCTGATGCATGGATTCCATCGATACCCGCATGTGCCCATTCCAAGATCTCCTGATATTGGTCGGGGTTAGGTATAAGTCTCAACACTCCATCATTACCCTGATGATATAATCTCCCTGAGATTAGCTTGAATAGTCGCCATAGGTCCACATTAGGACCCGCTAGTTGTATTTGCCCACTTGTCAAAATTTCTAAAATGGATTCAGACCATCTAGGAGCTGTCTCTACAAGGAAAAGTGTTGAATCTAACATCATCATCCACACCCACCACAGGAGCTTCGCCAGAGGTGATTCAAGACAAATGATCTGCCCTTAGATGAGTTGTTTCTTTTTGAACTGCAACTTCAAAATCAAACTCAAGAAGGATGATAAACCACCTTACTATCCTTCCAGTTGCACAAGGCTTATTCACCAAATATAGCAATGCTTGATGGTCCACAAAAAATATGAATTTGTTTGCCAAAAGGTAATGGCAAAACTTTTTCACTACATATATCATGGACAATCCTTCTCTTTCTATTGTGGTGTAATTCTTCTCAGCATTGTTCAACTGTCGACTAACATATGAGATTGGGAAATCCTTATTGTGTTCCCCCGACTGAGCCAAAATACATCCAATTGCAAAGTTGGAAGCATCAATGTGGACATGAAAGATTTGGTTCCAATCTGGTGCCCGTAAAATGGGTGCAGTCACTAATGCTTGCTTCAACTTTTCAAAGGATTCCTCACACTCATCAGTCCAATTAAACTTTACAAGAAGAGCATATAACGGTCTGGCTAGGACAGCATACATGTAGATGAATCTACGGTAATAGCCACAATGTCCCATGAATGTTTGTATCCCTTTAGGGTTGATAGGCCGAGGTAATGAGACAATGACATCAATTTTATCCATATCTGTTGAAATCCCATTGCGAGAAACAATATGGCCCAAAATTTTCCCTTGTCTTACCATGAATTTGCACTTGTCGGGATTCAAGCATATACGATAAAGTTGACACTTTTGAAACACAAGTCTCAGGTGTTCTATATGATCATCACGCTCTTGTGAGTGAACACATAAATCATCCATGAAAATCTCAAGAAATTGCCTAAGGTACTCCTTGAATACATGACTCATTAACCGCTGAAAGGTTGCTGGTGCATTTGTTAGACCAAATGGCATAACACGATAGGCAAAGATGCCATCTTCAGTAGCAAAGGCTGTCTTGTGTTGATCCTTTGGATCAATTGACACTTGATTGTACCCGGAGAATCCATCCAAGAAACTATATGCCTTTTTCCCTGCAACTCGTTCCAGAACATGATCCGTGATTGGAAGTGGGTAATGATCACGCACAGTAGCTGCATTTACCTTCTTGAGGTTTACACATACTCGAAGTTTTCCATTTTTCTTGGGCACCACTACAATAGGGGAGACCCATTCAGTGTGTTCAATCTCATAGATAAATTCTGCCTCTAAGAGCTTGTCTATTTCTTCCTTTATCTTCCGTGCGAAGTTTTCATTGTAGGTATAAGGACGTTGCTTGGAGGGTTTTGCATCCTCTCGCAATGGAATTGTATGCTGACATATGCTTGGATCAACTCCTTTGAGGTCTTTATAACTCCAAGCAAAAACATCGCGATACTCCTTTATTGTTTGTACTAATAACTTCTCCTCATCTAAGGACAAGTCTGTGGCAATCCACACATAGTGAGGCTCTTCTCCTGGCTTAGCAATATCAATCTTTTTTGCATCTTCTGGACCATCGTATGAAACCCCTGGCACACTTGGTTTTTGTCGCATGGGCTGTTGAAGAACAATCTTCCGATCTTGAAGAGTGTACTGTGTGAAATTAGGAGGAACATTGAGACCTTGTTCTTGTCCACTTGAGTCTTCACTCATTGATGACCATGCGGTTTTGAGCTCTCCTTTGCTATCTTGCATCGGATTTTTTTGTTCAACCGTTGTCTTTGCACTTCCCACACTCTTTTTTGAATAGGTTTTAGACTTGAGTTTTGGTTTTTGTTTCTTCGTTTTTTTACGATTTTTGCTAACAGTTGTTAGCTTTTCCCCTGCTTGGAATCCATCTGATCGTTTGACTTGGTCTTTGATACTGTCTTGTGCTTGGACATAGTATAGATATCCGTTCTTTCCTGAGAAGTGAGGTGGTGGTCGAGAGTTTTCACTCTTAGACTCCTCCTTTTCTTTCTGCAGTCTCTCACGTTGTTCACGCTCATCTTGTCTACGGATTCTTTTATGGCTCTTACAGCATTTATGTTTAGGTCGGCTTCGAGGGATCTCTACCTGAACCTCTCTTCCTCTCAAGAGTAGGCGTGCCTTTCCTAACTCTTCCTCAGGGATTGTCACATCATTATTAAAATCAGAGTCCCATCCATCTTCCTTATCAGCATCATTAGCAGATTCGAGTGTTAAGTCCTCTACTGAGACTTCCTCGATATGCAGAGCTGTTGTGGATGTAACCCTATAGTACAAATCATCTAGAAGGGCACGTGGTTGTACCATTCGTATAGGAATAATATCATATCCATCTGAGTCACAAAATTGAATTGGCTTCGGTAAAGCACATGTCGATAATGTTGCAAGGACATGACTCCATTCTAATGGATCAATTAAATGCTCAGGGAAGGGTTGTGGAATGTATGCCTCGTCTGATACACTTCGATTACCCTTAAGTCTCTCAGTGTTGAAATCCCTACATGAGGCTCCGCACATCCATAGATCTTCTCGTCCATCGGACAATGTAACTCTTGAGCCCTCAGATGAAGCAGAATCAAACTCATCTATTGGAGACCTTGTTACATCACGATATGAGTGATTCCTTAGGTTGATCCTTGTGATGACAGAATCATGTCGGAGGTACAAATAATTGTATCCCCAATCTTGAATCATTTGAAATTGTCGCATGAATGGTCTACCCAATATCACTTCATAGTTTGGATGTTTTCCAAAATCCACTACTGCAAAGGTGTGCTCATATTCAATCCCACATGTGGTGACCAATATGTTCTCAAGCAGCCCAAGGGGATGTTCTAAGCTTCCATCTGCTAGCTGCAAGCGCATCCTGGTACTCCTAATAGCTGGTTTGCCCCACTTTTCCCAAATGGACCTTGTCACAATGCCCACACCTGCACCACTATCAAGTATTGCAGTTGAAGATACTTTTCTCACTTCTAATGGGAGGGTAGCATTTCCCTGATCGTCCTCACAAAATTTTCCTACTTTGTTGATAGGAACTGGCATTACATGCTTTGTCTCAAGGTGTATAGTACACTCATGGTGACCCTTTTGTAGCAATACCTGCTCTGACAAACTTGTGGCAATATCATTCCACAACTCAGGTCGAATTTTTATCAAATCAAGCAAAGGTAAGGTACAAGCCACTGGTGCTGACAAAATAGCTTGCACCATACTCATATCTTTCTCCTTTGTCAACCTTTTATTCATGGAGGGTATCCTCAAGGTTTGAGAACAGTTCTCATATTCTCCCAGATATGATGGTAAGGTTTTCATTGTATGCTTACTTCTAGGAGAAACATTTGTTTGAACTTCCTCCTGGATGCTTGGGTGTCTAAATTTATTTTCCGTGCCCCTGGTAAAATCCACCTCAGAGAATGGAGGCGAACTAATAGAAGACATGTTCTCATTAACTTTCTCATGAACTGCGGCCCACATCTCATTTGCCATGTCCTCATTAGCATCAATAACTTCATCATTGCATGGGAAGACAAGGCTAGGTGGTGGCAGATTACCCCCTTTCAATTGGGTGTCAATTGGTGCAGACCTTTCGCTATGAGCTTGTGAAATGAGTTCACTTTTCATTTCCTGACTTGACGACACTTCTAGTATAGTTTCTAATGTTGGCTTAAGAGAGGTTGGGCCCCGAGGAATAGGTGGTGGTGGTCCCTCAAGTATTGACTGAGCTTCCCTAATGAGTTGCTGATGTACAGCTAGATTGATCTTCTCCTCACGAGGGTTTGGGTATTCTTGAAGCTTCTTGGGTAGCTCAGATAAAGCTGCAATGCGACTTCTATGAGCATCAATGATGGCCTCTAGAGTCTCATTCACTTTATCAACAAAAACAGAACCCCCAGAACTATCCTCAGTCGTACTAGTCTTATCTTGTTTAACACTAGGAGGTTGATGTTCCTCATGCACTTCTTGGGATGTAAAAGTTTTATCCCCCATGTTTTGTTTAGAGGTTTCTTGAGAACTAGTGGATGCACTTTTAGTTTGCTTGTTTCGGTTCTTCTTCCTCCTAGTGGTCTTTTTTCTATTGGACTGTAGGGTCTTGTCCACTAGATTTGTCTTTGCATCCCTAGTTCGAGGTGTCTCATCAGTTTGCATTTCTGCATTTCGTGTCTGTGATCTAGTCATGACTCTAAGTGGCACGACATCCTCATTCTCAGATGAAGGTGGTGATGGAACTGTGCCTACAAGGTTGAGTGAGACCTTTGGTTGAGAGGTGCCTTCCTCATGTGGTTTCAGCAGACAGTCTTTTGGGAAGTGTTCTACACAACACCCTAGACAATATCTTTCAATTGGTGGAAACTGTTGTACTGTTGTATTGGACCGAGATGCTTGCCTTGAGCGATGTGGACAGTCACGAGCCCAATGGGGTTCTCCGCACTCATAACAGGGGCCCATTGGTTTGGCCTCTACTTTCCTTGGCTGCCATTGACCTGAGGGGCCTGGAGTCCTAGGTTGGTAGCCGCCTAGCAACATTAAAGAGTTTTGTTCCCCTGGTTGAGCGTCCAGTGCTGGGCTTGGGTATGCGGGACTTTCAAAGATATTTTCTTTGGATGAATATGATACATATTCTTCCTCCACATAGCCTGGGTTTACCAAGTCTCTACACATATTTGAATTGTCGTAGTCAACAACCCTCACAGGAGCAGTCCCTGGATGAATATGATACATATTCTTCCTCCACATAGCCTGGGTTTACCAAGTCTCTACACATATTTGAATTGTCGTAGTCAACAACCCTCACAGGAGCAGTCCCTGGAGCAGGAGGTTGTGCACCAAGAACAGGTCGTGCTTGCTCTTGTGCCATCGGTGGCTTACGTTCAAAATTAGTATACTGTTGATACATTTGTGGAGCCACTCCACCCCTTGGCTGCTCACGTTCCTGTCTCATTCTCGCAATGCGAGTGCATTCCTGTGTGGTATGGGTAAAGTTCCAAGCACAGGCGTGGCACCACTTTTTTGTGGGTTGGTTTGTGACTAGAGGAGAAAATGTGTTACAATCCTCTGTTTTATGGTTACCGCCACATGCTCCACAAAGATGAGGACCTGTAGGAAGTACACTCCTCATTCTCTGCTGCTGTTGTTGTGGCTGCATGGGTGGACGATAGGTCTGTCCCAATCTCCGTAGTACTAGGTTAGCTATCTGGTCTGGATTTACTAGCGCGCTAGACCCTGAACTTTGGTCATTACCCCACTGATCTCTAGGTTTCACCTCTGGGCCAGAACCATCTTGGAACTTGAAGTTATCGGTGAAATCCATAGCATCATGGCAACACTCATTGAAATTTGTATGCTTCTTCGCATAGAGATGTGTATGCAGAGTCGAATTTTTGAGTCCTTTTAAGAAGAGAGAAATTAATCGACTTTGGGCGGGCTTCTCATCTTCAGGGCAACGATTAATGTACTGCTTCATTCTATTTACACAGTCTCTAACACTCTCATTCTCGCCTTGTTTGAAAGAGTAGATGTGTGCTACCGTGTCATGTTGTATTCCCATCAAGGAAAAAGCAGCAATGAATCTCTCTTCCAAAACTCGTAAAGAAGATTTGTCTGAAGCCTCTAATGCCTGAAACCAAGCCAGGGCTTTTCCCTCAAGAGTGAGTCCAAATCCTTCAATTTGAGTATGCTTATCAGCCACTTGCTCAGCTCGAACTGCTTGCCTAAATGCTGCTACATGGTCGTATGGATCTCCCGACCCTTCATACTTCTTTACTAGTTTCTGAAGAGTTGATGGCCTTACTTGTCTTGAATACTCATCATAGGGCCTACGGCCTCTCACTCTCAGTGGGAATTGTTCCTCTCTTTGGAAAGATGGTCCACATGTTTCCAAAATTGGTGTGGGTACCCTATTACCAGCCTCACAAAACCTATTAATTGGTGTGGGTACCCTATTACCAGCCTCACAAAACCCCTCTAAAGATCTTGTTACCCGCATTTCAGGAGGTGCATTAATGGGAGGCCGAGTTGGCTCCCCTATCCTCCGATTGTTATAGTGAGAAAGATGTTGGTGTGGTGTGACTTGTGGTCGCACATTTGGTGTAGGGCGATATCTTGGTGCTAGAGTTGGGCTACTAGCAGTGGTCCACTTAGATGTTGAGGGTCCCTCTCTAGTGAACTCTCGTAGGGGAGGAGCAACAGTTTCTCCAAGAAAGGCTGTCTCTCCTGGTTTGGCTGTATTTGTTGAGAACACTTCCATGAATAATGGTTGTCCTTTCCACGTGAGTTCCCGAATCTCTTTCCAATCTAAGGTTCGGTATTCATTGGCCCATTTATCAATTATTCTGTTCATGTGTCCTGCAAGCTTCTCAACTACCACCACATGAGCTAGAGGAAGATCCAGCTGTGGCAATCTAGTTGTGGCATAATATCCCTCTAACGAGTCCTTATAGACCTCTTGAAGTGGGTCATCCTGTAAGACCTTTGTCACAGGAATTTGTCGTACAAACTCCCATTGGCTTTCAGCCCCCTGATCCATTTTGCTCTTGCCTTTCCTATCCCTTTCCAAATTTAGATCTACAAGAAGTAAATCATCTAGGGATGGTTTTGAGGACTGGGCATTGGATGGTCCAGGCATGTCCGGCTCAATGAGCCAGTCATCTCTAGACTCCCTTGCTCTGGAAAGTTCTGATAAGTCTAAGAACTCGGTTTTAGAGAGCTCCCCTAATTTGTCTACCTTTTCTGGATGGTAGGTGACTTCGTAGCGAACACCATCTCCACCCATGTACATGTTACCCTGGTCATTGACTAGAGGTGCTCTATCAAGTTCTGAGAAAATGTCTGCGATCTTAACAAGATACCGTTGTTGTGGATCCCTAAAGATCTCAGCTCCTTGAGCATTTGTGTAGACATATTGGAGTCTCACATTGAGTGTTAACCCCATGGTGTCGGCTTCAAATGGATTAAAGGATCTTGAGGGTGTCCTATTTGGGGCTACGGGATGACTATTTGTCGGCCCTAGATTGTCCATGGACAATGAACTAGTTGTTCTGGAGGAAAGGGTAGCGGATTTGTTGGAATTAGGGTTGCAGGAATGCACACACAACTTCAAGAAGATGCGGAAGCTTGAGCACAACACAGTAGTGTATTATGAGTGCCAAAAAATGAAAGATTCCAAGCCCTAGAAGATAATGGGCGTATATACAATGCACGGGGGAAAAAACCTCCTAGTGAGGGAAAAAATGCCCCGGCGGTCCTAAGTGTGTTCACACACATCACTACTATAATATGGTAACAAATCCCCCCTGGAGTGATGCGGTGAACAAGAGCTAGCACTCATGTATAGGGAAGTGTCTAGCTATGTGGACGAATCCACAAAAGGGAGTAAGCCCAAAGCTTTGCGAAAAGCTTCGAACTTCTCACGAGGCAGAGCCTTTGTGAAAAGGTCTGCAAGGTTATCCTATGTTGGCACATAAGCCAAACTGATCTCTCCTGCAGAGAGTCTCTCCCTGACATAATGGTAGTGCACCTCAATGTGCTTCGTACGAGCATGGAACACTGGGTTCCGCGCAACTGCCAATGCGCTCTGACTGTCAGTGAAGATGGTGGTGGCAGATGGCTGCCCAACACCCAAATCAGCCATAAGGCGTCTGAGCCACACACACTCAACCGTAGCTGTGAAAGCTGCCCTGTACTCAGCTTCACAACTAGAAGTGGCCACAGTAGGCTGCTTCTTGCTCAACCATGATATGCATGAGCTTCCAAGCATGAAGCAAAAACCACTCGTGGACACGCGTGTGTCATAACAACCAGCCCAGTCAGAATCTGAAAAAACATGTAAATCTGGCGGCAATGATCCCCCCTTGGGATAAAACAACCCAAGATGCCGAGTACCACTCAAATAGCGAAAGATACGCTTCACTGCCTGCCAATGCTTAATGCCTGGGCTATGCATAAATCTGCTCACCTGTGAGACTGCAAACTGAATGTCTGGCCTCGTAATGCATACATAAATGAGGCAACCAACAGCTGTCTGATAGAGTGTGACATCAAAGTGATCTCCAGCATCATGAAGACTCAACTTCAAACCTGTCTCCATTGGAGTAGCAATAGGCTTGCAGTCTTCAAGGCCAAATCTCCGCAACAATGTTTCAATATACTTTGTCTGACACAAAGCAATACCTCCATCACACTGCTTAAATTGTATCCCCAAATAATGATGCAAATGCCCCAAATCTGACATCTCAAAAGAGGCATTCAAATCAGCCTTAAAATCAGCAATATGACTCTCATTTGGTCCTGTGAGCAGCATGTCATCGACATAGAGAGCAATGATTAGATGTACACCATCCACACGTTTAACATACAAAGTGCTTTCTGTTGGACTATTCTGAAACCCATGTGCAGTCAAATATGCATGTATTTTTTCATACCAAGCTCGTGGAGCTTGCTTTAAACCATATAAAGCCTTTTTTAACCTGCACACTTTGTTTTCCTGCCCTCTTTGAACAAAACCACGAGGCTGCGATACATACACCTCCTCATGCAAATCTCCATTTAAGAACGCAGTCTTTATGTCCAGCTGATGTACATTCCAACCATTATGAGCTGCTAATGCACAGATGCTACGAACAGTGGTCATACGACATGTGGGAGCAAAAGTCTCATCAAAATCAATGCCCTTCTCTTGAGCATAACCTTTTGCAACAAGCCTAGCCTTATGGCGATCCACTGTGCCATCAGGCTTACGCTTCAATTTGTATACCCACTTAGTGCCAATGGCCTTCTTGCCAGGGGGCAAGTCACATAAAGACCATGTACTATTCTTCATAATAGCATCGTATTCTGCTTGCATAGCAGCCATCCAATTTTCTGAACTTTGTGCCTCATCAAATGAAACAGGCTCACTTTCATCGCACATACTAGAAACAGCCAATGCATAACAATCTGACGCATAAGAGGCACCATGAGAGCCAGAACGAGTGCGATTAGACAAAGGGGCATCCAACTTGCTGTCACGCAAAGTCTGCACCAGCCATCTAGGCATGTTTCTAGAGCCCTCAATCTCTTGTCTCTCATCCTCAAGTGCATCATGCACATCTGCATCAGATATAGGCTGATCTGTGCCATCATTTAAAACCTGCATAGGCTGAAAAACTGCCTCATGAGGTATTGCACTTGACTGTGCACCACTGAAAAGAGGCAACAATGTATCATAGACATCATGTGAGCTGATATCTGTCTCCTTAGTACATGAAACCAAGGGTTGAACTGCATCTTCCACAAATACAACATCACGGCTAACCAAAATGCGCTTTGTCTGTGGATGATACAAACGATAGCCTTTGCTCTCAGCACTATATCCAACAAAAATACATTTGACAGCTTTGTCATCCAATTTTCTGCGATGTTGCACAGGCACTAATGCATATGCCAGGCAACCAAAAACACGTAAATGGCCAACAGATGGCTTGCGGCTATGCCAAGCCTCATATGGAGTGACAACCTGTAATGCTTTGGTGGGACACCTGTTTAGTACATAAGTGGCACACATGACAGCCTCAAGCCAAAAACCATGTGGTAGACTTTGACTCTTAACCATACATCTTGCCATTTCCATGAGAGACCTGTTTTTTCTCTCAGCCACACCATTTTGCTGTGGTGTATACGGCACTGTACATTGGTGTTTTATCCCACGCTCAGCCAGAAATGCATTAAATTCTGAAGACATATACTCCCCCCCTCGATCTGAACGGAGGGTGCCCATCTTACTTTCTGACACATTTTCAGCCATAACCAAAAACTGTTTGAAGCACAAAAACACTTCGGACTTTGCCTTCAAAGGATATACCCATGCATGCCTGGTAAAATCATCAATGAAAGTCACGAAGTAAAGGTAGTTTCCAAATGATGGAGTTTGCATGGGACCACAAACATCACTGTGAACAAGCTGTAATCTGCGTTCAGCTCTCACTGATCCATCTTTGGGAAAGGAAGCACGCTGCATTTTACCCAATATGCAGCCCTCACAAACATGCTTGACAGGTGCCTCAAGCTTAGGCAAAGAAGACACCATTTCAGATTTCTGCAGGCGCAGCAAACTTGCAAAATTCAGATGACCAAAACGTGCATGCCACAGTTTTGCATTTGAAATAGCCTGCGTATCCATAATAGCACATGCTGAATCCTCTACACATTTGCCATCCATATTGAGCTTATACAGCCCTCGACATAGTGAACCAGATGCTACAATGATGTCACCACAAGAGAGATCATGAACAGTACATCTGTCATCCACAAATTTTACAACCAAACCTGTTTTGGCAAATGCGGAGACTGACAGCAGATTCTTTTTGATCCCTGGCACATACAATGCATCAAAAAGTGTAAAGGTGTTGCCATTTGCAACATTCAGCACAATCTGTCCAACTCCTTCAACGGGATAAGAGGAGTTATTGGCACAAGTGACAGTATTCCCTGTGGGAGCAGACTCAAGGAAAGTGAATAAACTGCGCTGCGAGGTGATATGCTTAGTGGCACCACTGTCAAAGTACCATACATCTGAATCTACTGCAGACATACATGTGTCATGCAAAGATGGGTCATAACTGCACTGCGCATTGAATGCCCATTCTGTATCTAGCACAACATTAGCAGATTCATTGTTAGAAGGAGAGGCATCTGCAACAGCCATACCAGCCTCTTTCTTCTTAGCCTCTTTCGCAGCCAGCTTAGGACACGCTTTGATGACATGATCATTTCCCTTACAGTACTTGCAAAATGTCTTCTGTTTGTCACCCTTCTTCTCATCTTTGTCTTCCTTCTTTGGTTGCGCAGCATTTGCAGATTTTTGCTTACTAGAAGAAAAGCCAGCTTTACCTTTCCCGCTTCTCTGACTAGCAACAAAAGCTTGATCTGCGACACGCATAATATTCCTGTTTTGCCTTGACTGGTCTTCTTGCAGCAAAACAGAAACTAACTCCTCAAATGATAAGGCATTGGGATTGCCTTTCATCATCAAGCGAAGAGTGGAAGCAAAACCCTGATAAGAATCTGGTAGACCATTCAAAACAGTCTGCACAAGTGAACTGTCTGACAGGATTTCATCTGCAGAAATGAGCTGCTCTTTGAAATCCTTGATCTTTGTCAAAAAGCTATCCATAGAATCACCTTCGTTCATATGCTCACTCTCCAACTGTTTTCGGAGGTAAGCAACACGAGCCTCATTTCTTGCCTGATACAATGTGGCAAGTACATCCCAAGCATCCTTAGAAGTCCTGCAGGAGCGAATATGTGGGATAATGGTACGTTTGACAGACAGCGCAATCAAGGCATGAGCCTGCGCATCTCTACCATCCCAACGAATCTGCTCTGCTGAAAGTGGTGGTTCTCGAACAGCTGCTACAGCACTTGTGCCTGCACCATCATCAACAGTACCTGTTTCTGATGTGTTTGCAGCATTCCCAGCCACAATAGGACGTGCATCAATACCCTGCACAATGTTCCATAGCCCCTTTGCTACCAATACATGTCGCATCATATATGCCCACAATGGATAGTTGGTGCCATCCAACTTATCCTCAGCAGCCAACATGCGGAATACATCATTGTTGTCAGCCATGGCCAATGACTGTACTACTAGATGTAAATGCTGTCTGTAAGAGGTAAACCTGTATAAAATCGACCTGTGCTATGTAGCACAGCCCAAAACAGACGAATGGGCACCTGTCCTGCAGATTTTAATCTGGACAGAAAATCTGCACAGTAGGACGATTTTGCCTGCGCAGTACTTGGAATGCAAAAACAGAGGGCGAAATGACTTCAGATCAAAATTCTGAAATGACCAAGCCCTACAGGCTCTCCCACGGCATATACTAACCTGCAGACGCTCGTGAAACCTCGTCGCAATCAGAGGAGATGAAGTGGCAGGTGCCGGTGATGCTGCCCGGGAGGAGGAAGCCTGCTCTGATACCAATTGTTGGAATTAGGGTTGCAGGAATGCACACACAACTTCAAGAAGATGCGGAAGCTTGAGCACAACACAGTAGTGTATTATGAGTGCCAAAAAATGAAAGATTCCAAGCCCTAGAAGATAATGGGCGTATATACAATGCACGGGGGAAAAAACCTCCTAGTGAGGGAAAAAATGCCCCGGCGGTCCTAAGTGTGTTCACACACATCACTACTATAATATGGTAACAGGATTGGGATTCAGAAAGGGTTTCAGCAATATCTGCCAAATTGCTTACCGATTGGGTCCCACTTTTCTGCGTAGGTACTCTAGAAGGTGCCCTAGGCCCTATGGCAAAATCTACAAGACGTCCCGACCGCAAGTGCATAAGGTCAAATTTTTTTGGTTTTTTATAAGTTTTTGTTTTGTTTTGTTTTTTTCTTTTAAATAAAATATATATATATATATATATATATATGTATGTATATATATATATATATATTAACCTACCTAATCACTAAATGCAACTAAAATGAGTACGTGTGGCATAACTATCTATCCTATTTTTTTATTTTTATTTAATTATGATTTTTTTTAAATGATTTTATGTTTTTTATGTTTTTATTTTTTTAAATTTACACAAAAATTATGAATCACACTAAAAAAATACTAATTATGCACAAAGTTACAAAAACTAAAAAAATGCAAGTTACACTAATTATGCAAAAAATTAAAAATGAAGAATTACAAAATATGCAAAAAAATAAACTCCTAAAAAACACTTAATTTATAGAATTTTTTTTTAAAAAAAAATTCTTTTGTTTTTTTCCTTTTGTTGGTTTTTTTTAAAAACTAATAAATTTCGTGCCTAATTACAAAAAAATATAAATCTACTAATTATGCACTTAATTACAAAAATAAAAATAAAAAATGCACGCTACTTTACTTATGCAAAAATTTAAATAATGAACAATGGATTCAAAAAAATAAAAATTGTTTTTTTTTCTTTTTTAAATTTGATTGTTTTTCCTCCTTTTTTTTAATTCTCTTTTTTTTTCTTTTTTCTTTTTTTTAAATTTCTTTTTCTAAATTTAATTGTTTTTTCTTTCTTTACTTTTTTTTAATTCTCTTTTTTTTTTTAAAAATATTTTTTTTTTGTTTTTTATATTTATTATTATTTTTTTTATTTAAGAATAAAAAAACATGAAAAAATTAATAAAAAAAAATAAAAAAAAAAGAAAATACACCAACCTTATCTTCCGCCTCCCGGCTCGCCGCTCACCGCTCGCCGGAATTGTCGCTGTCGCACGTTCTCTCTGCTCGCCTTCTTCAGCGGCCACCTACCCACCTGACCCCGCCAGCATCTGAAGTCGCCTTAGATGCAGTCTCGTCGGCCTCTCTTGCCTTGTGGACCCTCACCTCCTTGCGGCCACCTCCGCTTCCTTCGCCAGCTGTGCTGCTGTAGCTCTTCACCCCACCGCGGCCTTCGTTGCCTTGTTCTTCGCTGCCCGGCCTCTGCAGACTTCCCCCCTCCGCCTTCTACCAGCGCTTCTACCCGCGCCAACACCAGCGCTTCTACTTGCTGCAGCTACTTGCACTTTCTGTCGTCTGCCTTTGCTCTGCTGTCGGCTATGCCGCCGCCGCCGTCCTCTACTGTCGGCTGCTGCAGGCTTCTACTCGCCTATGCCAACGCCGTCGTCCTCTGCTGTGCTCTACGCCCGCCTCTGCTGTCGGCTATGCCAACGCCGCCGTCCTCCGCTCTGCTCTACACCCGCCTCTGCTGTCGGCGGCTATGCCAACGCCGCTGTCCTCCGCTCTGCTCTACACCCGCCTCTGCTGTTCTGTCGGCTGCTCTTCACTCCATAGTGTAGCTATTATCACGTGCGCTTCCAGTCGGCTAGTCAGCGACCAGCTACCCGCTTCCTTCGCTTTCTGCCCGGCGCTTCAGTTTGCAGACGACGCCTTCGCTGCAGCTCCACACCGGCCAAGGTTGCAGACGACGCCTTCGATGCAGACGACCAACTGCCACGTCAACGAAAAATATATTATATATATATATATATATAATTTTTTTTTAAAAACCCGCCTCAGCACCGTTCTTTCAGCCGCCGTGTCCTCTAACGTTTGATGCAGCGCTCAACGCTGCAAATATATATATATATATATAGATTTTTAATTTTCTTTTTTCAACTGGCCGCCTCCCTGCACATATATATATACATATATATATATATAGATATATATATATATGTATATCTATTTGTCTTTGCTTCTAGTGATGGAGATGTCTCCCAACAAAACAACAAAACCATAAAGGAAAAGCCGCCGTCAACACTTCCAACCTACCTCTCTTCCTTTCACCCTTCTCTTTCCCTCTCTCCTCTGATCCTTAAGCGGACTTCATGCTTGGGAGTCTATGGGGCTTGCATAAGCTATGGAAGAGCTTAGCAACGCATCTCTTTTCTTTTTATTTATTTATACTAATTACATGTTAACGAAAAGCATGAAAGAATGAAATGACAAAAAACAATGAAGGTAAGCATAATGAACGGTACTTGAAAAAGCATAAAAGCAATAAAACATAAAAAACAATGCGGGAGAAACCTCAACCGCTCAATGGTTTTTTTCTTATCCTAACCTTATCTACTCACACCGGGATCGCACACCCGAACTTAACCTAATCACTCAATGGTTTTGCAACCAAAAGAGGAAATAGTGGTGGTTTCCACACACTCTCAACCGGATTTGAGTCTTCTCCCCGGCAGCGGCGCCAATGGAGAGACGTAAAAACTCTCTCACTTGTAGCAAGAGTAGTATGATCCACACTTAGCTCAATCCAATGGGATTTACATCCCTTTCGGAGCTAGGGATTCAACCCGTACCGGTGCACAAAAGCTTATCCATTTGATGGAGAGAATGCTAAGAAAACTACTACTAATGACATAGACTCAACACACACTCAAGCTCAATCTTGCTATTGCTCACTCAACTCCACATTCCACTCATCCATACATCCAAACAAGAAGAAAGCTTAGCTATTGCTTACACAAGATCAAGCATTCTTCATTCTCAAATACTCATTTCCCTAGCATGCACACAATCCTTGAAGCTATCAATAAGAAACATGCACACTAGAGAATTGACATGAGAAGAGAGACAAATATCAACTCATTGCATTGAATTAACAAAAGAATAGAACTTACAACAATGTTGATGGGGAGAGAGAAGAGCTTGCACCTCTATGGAAGAAGAGGGAGAGCTAGTCTCAAGAGAGCTCAAACATGAGTTTTCCCAATGTGTCCATAAGCTCTCAAATGAGCCACTTTTTATACAAAAACTCTAAATGAGCCACTTTTTATAAAAAGTGGCTCTCAAATGAGCCACTTTTTATACAAAAACTCTAAAACTCCCAAAAGTTCCCATGTGGGATTATTGTCAAACCCACTCCCACACTCATCCACAACTTGGAACTCTTTTCAAGAGCCCTAAGTGTCTTTTTTGTTGCATCCTTGTATTGATCTTCATTCGTCATGCAACAGACATTGATCTTTGTCATATGATTTCGGCTGTTCTTGACCATAGGATTGGTCAATTGGATATTGAGATTGATGCTATTTGTGGAGCTGGTCTCCTTTGGAATGGCATGGTTTGATTGAGCTCAAAGTCTGCGGCAACCTGAGCTAACACTTCGAGACTCTATGGAGGGCGTAAGTCTTGCGAGCAGTCCTAGAGTTGGTTTGGTTCATGGATATATGGATCGAACTCTATTTGTGCATGTATTCATACACTTTCTTAGGTATTATTGTATTCTGGTGCCATTGGATCCTGGTATCCTTGAGAATACATCGGGAATACTCCGGATTGTGTCGTGTGAGGCATGTATGTTGATATGATACATGAGGTACTTTACTATGTTCATGGTGTACCAATAGTTGTGGGTCCTGCGGGATGGCCATACGAGGAGTGGGTAAAGCATCAGGAAGGACATATGTAGAAAGTACGTAGTGAATGTATTGTTTGGATGCATTGAGTGCTTTCATATGCTCATGATGTACCACCAGTCGTGGGTCCTGCGGGATAGCCATGGGCGTAAGGCTTGCGAGAGCAGCCCTTAGATTGTTACTTTAGAGTGGGTGAAGCATCTTTAGGAGCATGTTGCTTGCGAATGCATACGTGTGTCATATCATATGTGTGTCATATGTCGAATGACGCATGGTTTTGTTTTTGGCTAACACAGGTTATGTATTTCCATTTGGTTTTTAGACTTTTGTTGCAGGTTTTGAAGGAACATGCAAGAGTTGTTTTTCACTCTGACGTGATGGTGTGTCCACCTTGTGCAGGATGATTGTTTCATCATCCAGATGCACTTGAGGGCGATTGCTTTTGTTATATGAGGCGTCTTTGCTGAACGGATGCCTTAATGTGCCATTGAGTGCAATCAAGGATGCTTGCCATTTTTCAAGAGGGGGGTATGTCACGGCCCTCTGTTTCTTCTCTTGACATCATGCAAGTGTGCACGGGAACATGGTGGACAGTGTGGATGGCATCAGTTTGGGGCAATAGCTTCATGGAAAGATTGGTATAGTTTTTGGGGTCAAAGGTGACTGTAGGAATTTTAAAGGTTTCTTTTCATTACCCCATGTGGGGGAAGGGGACAAAAGGTTTAAAACCTTTAAAAATAAAAGAACCTTTTTTTTTGTGGATCGTGGCCTTTTTGGGAGGGGTCACGCTATTTTTGGAGGGGGGCTTCTTTCGGGAGAGGTCGGCTGCACGCTGAGGACTCTCTTACGCTTTTGAAAGAGCTCGCGGACTGTTTTGAAGGCGGCGCACAGGGCTGAACAGCAAGAGGGCTCCTTCTCTCTATCTCGCCTGGAAAGAGTTGGCGGGCAGGGGGGCAGCGTTGAACTGCCTTCACTCTCTTTGACTAAGAGTCGGGCTACAGCACCAGCACGTTTTTCTGTCTGGCGAAACAGCTGGGCTGGACATCATGGGTCTCTTTCACTCTCGTTGGTGAAAAACGGGCAGGTCTGCAGAGAGGCTTGGTCGGGCAGATGCAGCCAGGAGGATACTTTTTCTCTCCTCTTCTTGCTATCTCACGGTTGTCTCGGAGGTTCTCCTCTGGCCCTTTGTGAGAGGAAGGGTTTGGTGGCTTGGAGGGCAAGAACATGGAAAGCTTCGGGGCTGTTTTGGACAAGCTTGTGGGCTGTTTTTAATGGCTGCGTTTACAGGTGTATGCATGGACACTTGGCTGCGTGTACAGGGACTCAAGGATGTATCTCAGGAAGAGACAGGAAACAGGCTTGTGTGGGTTTGTGAACCCGAGGCTGTTTGGCACTCCTTGTCTTGAGATTCAAGGGACATGTGAAGCAGGTCACTGGATGTATGCTGAAACAGGTCTTTGTTTACATGTGGAATCGGGTTGTTGGTTTCTCATGGGAAACATGTTACATGCAAGCTGTGATGGATGCAGGGAAGGCACAGGCTTGGGTACAGCCCTACTGCTGATGGGACAAGGGTCTAGGAGAGTTTTCCTTTGGAAACAGCTTGGAGTCTTTTGCGTGTGGACAGGAGCACTGATGGATCAGGGTGTATTTTGCTCATAGGGTGAGAGACTATGAGTAGTGGGGAAGTCACCCGGATCAATGGAGAAAGCTTTTGTATGCAGGTTTCATTGTATGAGAGTCTTTTGATTTTGTATGGCTGAGCTGGATGGTTGGGGGTGGAGATGAAGGCATTCCTCTCTCTCAGTTCGATTGTGCTCTGAGGCTGTGTTGTACATTTTCAAAACTCTTATATGAATTAAAGAAATATCGCAAGGGTTGTCACTGCGTTTTGGGGCCAATCGGTGTTCATGTACTGTTTGCAGGAGCACTCTAGCTCCCCTTGTTTATTTTCCTTTTCTAGGTCTTCAAAGGTGTTGAAGTGTTTTGTGTGCGAGTGTTTGTTTTGCACCGCCCTTTGTTTTGTCTGACGACCAAGTCCAGTTTATAGAGACTCTTCTTTAGGCTAAGGGCAAAAGCAAATGGCAGTCCAAGGTTTCCACAAGCAACAAAGGTGACCACAAATCTACCAACAATCCCTCTCATAAAGAGCTTACTTGTCATTATTGTGGTCTAAAAGGTCACATTCAGCCTGATTGTCGCAAGAAGAAGAGAGAAGGTGGTTTTGCTGATGAAGACAGTCTCCTTGGTGGAAGAGGATTTCTGAGTTTGGTTGGTGGATGAAGAGGTGGGTTGTGACAAACCTTAGAGATCCTTGATGGTAAGTGGAAAAGCATCTCAATGGATTTTATTGTAGGTCTACCTACAACTAGCAGAGGCCATGATTTTGGGTTATAGTGGACAGGTTGACCAAAATGTCTTGGTTTATTCCAACTAAAACCACGGTGAAAACACTAGAGTTAGCTCGGCTTTTCATTGAGAACATCTATTGACTCTATGGGCTGCCAACCAATATAGTCAGTGATAGAGATCATAAGTTTAATAGTCACTTCTGGTGAGTAGTGTTCAAAAGGTTGGTCACCATGCTCAGTATGAGCATTGTTGCTGACCACCCTCATAGTGATGGTCAGATAGAAAGGGTCAACCAAGTACTCGAGGATATGCTAAGGGAATTTGTGAATAAATGACAAACGAATTGGGAAGATTACTTACCAATTTTAGAATTTGCCAATAATAGTGCAAAGCGTGTCGCTCCTATAGGCTTTAGTCCTTTTATGCTTATGTAGAGGCCACCATGAGACCTCCATGAGGACTCCCAGAAGAGAATAGGGCAACTCTTCACACAATCGCCGGATATAGGGACCCTAGCCGACTAACTATAGCCTTGGCTGTCCACACTAGTCCGGACTCCCTTGAACTGCACGACTCCCCGTAGTCCTACCCTTGTTCTTACACTAACTCTTGAAGAGGTGGTTCACACGCAAGAGTGGAGCTCAAAGATGCCATCTTCGTGGGTCTTGTCACCAACATGTGCAGTTTAGGCATCATCACATGTGTCAAAATCTTCAGATTGTAAAACTTATAGCATGCTTGCATCAAATACATCTTCATCAAAGTGTACACACTGGTACATAAGTCCTTAATTGGATCATTATCGAAGGGCTTATCATCGGAAAAAAGTTATCACCAAATATTGTGACCAAGAAGGAGCACTAGTTCAAAAATGCGTGAGTAAAAAAACCATTGTAAAAGTGGCCAAATGAGCACGCTAATGTGTGTGCATGTGAAAAAGAAACATACAACTCATGTAAAAATGCCGCAATCAAATGAATATGCGAGCATATGTAAGCAAAGCATAATTGGTAAAGAGCAAGAAGATCTCAAGCAAGTAGGAGCTATCAATCACTATCCCAACCAAAATCATATGTTGTAAAAGCCACCAAATGAGTAGGCAAATTGATATGCAAATGTAAAACACTCGATTATCAGAGAGTAGCCAAAGTAGCACCTCTTACCCAACCAAGTTAGAAATGAGGGGGGGGGGTGAAAATATATAGTAAAAACCTGACATTCAACCACCTTGAGTAGCCCAAAGAGGCAAAGGGATTAATCCCACATTAATGTACAAGCCCAAGGGTATACCTCCTCATATAAAAGGGGGACATTTCAAGCAATGAAACATATCACTTACACACATTTCAAGCCTCTTCATGAGTACAAGTCTTAATCTTGTAACCTAATTGTGCTTGAGTCTATTACACATACTCATCATCATCATGAGTTCACTTAGGTATCATCCACCTTAGATTAGTCATGTTAATTGTGTTGTCATTAGAGTGGGATTTGAATCTGATTAGGTAGATGTTTGTCATTAGGAGAGCTCGATCCATACTTCAACACAAGGGGTAGAAACGGGCCATAATGTATGGACAACCTATAACACTTAGAGAAATCCACCTTATTCTATCGCTAGGAGTTGATTCCTTCTTGTCTAGGGGTATTCTCTTCTTTTGTCTCTATGTCCTTGTGTGCATAAAATCATGTGCACCCGATCTCCTTCTTCCTTTAGTTGATCTTGCATGTCCTCGTTATGTTTGTCCTTGTGTGCATGAAATTATTTGCATCTTATCTCCTTCCTTCTTCAGTTGATCTTGCATTTGCTTGTGCCTCTTGTTGAATTCCTCTACTTCCTTTGAAAGGGTTTGGTTGTTTTTTCTTCATTACCATGCAAATAGGTTTACAAGCTGGTCAACATTGAGTTATAATTATTGGCAAAATAAGACTCCAAAATGAGAGTGAAAATAGAGGCTTGTAAATAACAAGGTCTACAAGATCTTTTTCTCTATAAGATTTTTAAATTTTGTAACTATTATTTTGAGTGCTCTAGGAGGGCCTACATAATTTGCAAAAACCAAAGAAGAAGAAAAAGCAAAGAATGGTGATTAGAAAACTATATTGAAATTTTCAAATTTGGCAATTTATTTCTTTGACTTGAAAGATCATTACGTATACGAAAAGAGTGTGCAAAACATTAATAAATAATAATACACACTTATTTACAATAATATGTAACAATACACTAAAATATAAAATTTATAAGCAAATTTGTTTAAATAAAAATCTAGCAAAGTAGCCCTCAGCAAAAATCAAGTTGGGTGGTTGCCCTCTTTATAAACACATGGCACGTGCAATTGACGTGTGTAAAGATCCACATGCGCGTGGAAAGAACCGAACTTTGGATCCACCAGATTAGGGTGGGTTGATTTGAGCGCTTAATGTGAGATCGTGGATACGTGCTCATTTCATATTTCACTTTTCCTTGTTTGCAGATCTGCTTTGTTTTAGGGCGACTCTGCTTTTCTTTCTCCAGGTACACTGACGGCTTCTGTTTTCATTCTAATTACTGTCTAATGACGTCTTTTTGCACACTAATTGCTGCCTTTTGTGAGCTAATCCGAGGTGTAATTGGTTAAATTAGTAGCATGAGTAAGCTCGATTGTATTCTGATAATTGGATGCAATTGGGTTGTGTAAGATGTAGAAAAAATATTGACCTAAGAGCACGTCTTGGGCATCAGACCTTATTGAGGTTACTGTCGCTGCGTGTGAACTGTGAGGGAGTTTGTGCACTCTCAGTTGTGACCTTTTCTACAGCCCCGTCTGAAACCACCGTAAGTAGTTGTTGCGTGCTACGGTGTGGTGTTGCAGGAATTTTTAATAAAGAGAGGCGTTGTAGTGATATGCAACTTTGTGTCCAACGACCAGCCGGCCGGTACTTCTATGTGTAAGGAGTCAATTTTCCATGCATAGCGGTGGCTGAAAACACCAAGATAAGCACGAAGAAGACTCAGAAAAGAGTGGTGAGTCTTCCCATTCGCTGAGGAAGCTCTTCCTCTTGGCAACCGCAGATCTGGAGGAGCCCTGTATCCTTGACCAAATGTGCACAAATAGAGTTCAATCCATATATCCATGAACCAAACCAACTCTAGGACTGCTCGCAAGACTTATGCCCTCCATAGAGTTATCCATAGTTGCAGTTATAGTTCAAGGTGCGCGCGACAGTGAGCCATACTCAACCACCATCTCATGTGTCTAGAACACAAGATCATAGAAGTCCCATAAGCAGATGTACCGTCAGCCTCCAGTACCTTCGGGCGATTACAAAGATGTCACCAAGCGTCTCCTAGATAACAACTGAGCCTGTCTGTAACAAGGGAGCGGAGGTGCTACCCCCCTCTTGAGCATCAGGCAATGCTCCAAACCTATGCTCTGCTGGACCTGAATGAGTCGTAACAAGAGTCGACTCCAACTCAAAGGTATCAAGATAAAGCTGCAATTCCTGAGGTGAATTTGGTAAGTCACCCTCCTCCATCCACTTCGCATCCATCAGTGAATAGCTCTTGAACTTCACAGGATAGCGACGGGAAACTTTACCCCTGTACCTTTCTTTTCTTATGTGTCATTATCTGCTCGGGAATAAGAACCTCATAAAGTTCCTCCGCTTCCGTCTGAGCCTCATCTGATATATCCTCAGGCACCCAAAATTTGCTTGCACTTCACCCAAGTGGTAAGCACAAGTCCCCGACGAAGCATAGTAGACCACCACTGCTAAACATAGAAAGAAATTGTCTTCCAAACCCATGAAGCCTCCGTGAAGATACCACCGGTGACAAAGTGTCAAAAGCCATTGCCTTCAACTCATCTCCTGCACCATAAAACTTCAACTGCTTTCTTGTTCCTAGCTGACTACTTCCTGTGCTTGGTGTCCTTTCTCCTGAGCTTCATCTTTAGCTTTTGCTCTTCACCTCATATAGGCATAGACACAATCCTGCACTGCCTCCTGCACTTCCTTTTCACTTTCCACACGTTGAAGCTTTTGATGTGACTCTCATGAGACAACCACGGGCTCGCCTCCTTGAGAAAGTCGACGATGTCCCGGCAACGGAACCATGAAACCGGCCTTCAGAAATTTGACGGGCGGTGAAACAAACACTCGCACATAAAACACTTCAACACCATTAAGGACCTAGAAAAGGAAAACAAACAGGGGGAGCTATAGTGCTCCTGCAAACAGTACACGGACACCGATTGGCCCCAAAACGCAGTGGCGCCCCTTGCGGTATTTCTTTAATTGATTACAAGAGCTTTGATTACAATAAGGCTAGGAACTCAGCCGTCACAGTAGAACTCCTGAAGCCTGCAAATACCCTGCATCATGGCTTCATATCCACTCGGCATCCACAAACAAGTCCAACCATTGTTTACATCAAAAGACTCTCACACATTGAGTCCTGCATACAGAAGCTTTCTCCCATGATCAGGGCTGCCACAACCATCCATAGCCTCTCACCCTATGAACAGCATCACACCCTGACACATCCAGTGCTTCTACATCACAACACAGACTCCCAAACTGTCTCTCAAAAGAGAACTCGCATCACAGCAGAGCATACCATACAGTTGACACACCTGTTCCAACCCTCTCTACCTTCCAAGGGTACTATCCATCTCTGTCATGGATTCCCTATCCCTTGCCCAATCAGTAGCAAGGCTGTACCAAACATGTGTCCATTCCTGTACCTTCTGCCTGCATGTGACCTATCTCTTGGAGAAACCCAAATACATGTTTCCTCGAGAAACCTACGACCTGTTTCCACATGAAACCCTTAGGCCTGTTTCCCTTTGAAACTTTTGTCCTGTTTTCATATAGAACCATTCACAACACCATTCAACAACAGTGCCGACAACGGTGTACATCTAGTTACCTAATTCCTCATGAAACATCTGGAAACATAGAGATGCCCATAACTGTAGGTCCCTTTGTTCCTTTCTAGCAGGAAGAAAACAATCTGCTCCATGAGCACGCAGCCATGCGAGCTTGCATCACTCCCATGCCAAGAAACACTTTAAATTGACCCGTACTTGCAGTCGGAAACCTAAGTACACATTGTACTTGCAGCCAAGCAAAACAGTCCATAAACAGTCTCAAAACATCCCTGTTTTGCAAGGAGGATCAACACACTTGTGCACCTCTCTGTAGTCCTGGCCGCCTGAGTGTGGGGAGGAGAGGGATAGGCTGAATGCTGATGATGAGGACTATTCCTTGCTCCAATGTTGAGGTCCACCCTTCGATGCCGGCTTCCCCTTATGTAGGAGGTAGGAATGATGACTGCGTTTACAGGTGTATGCGTGGACACTTGGCTGCGTGTACACGGACTCAAGGATGTATCTCAGGAAGAGATAGGAGACAGGCTTGTGTGGGTTTGTGAACCCGAGGCTGTTTGGCACTCCTTGTCTTGAGATTCAAGGGACATGTGAAACAGGTCACTGGATGTATGCTGAAACAGGTCTTTGTTTACATGTGGAATCGGGTTGTTGGTTTCTCGTGGGAAACATGTTACATGCAAGCTGTGATGGATGCAGGGAAGGCACAGGCTTGGGTACAGCCCTACTGCTGATGGGACAAGGGTCTAGGGTTCCATGTTTGAGATGGAAAGCATCCTTGGAAAGCAAGAAGGTTATACAGGTGTGTCTTCAGTGTGCTATGCTGTGTTGTAACGAGAGTTTTCCTTTGGAAACAGCGTGGAGTCTTTTGCGTGTGGACAGGAGCACTGATGGATCAGGGTGTATTTTGCTCATAGGGTGAGAGACTATGAGTAGTGGAAGTCACCCGGATCAATGGAGAAAGCTTTTGTATGCAAGTTTCATTGTATGAGAGTCTTTTGATTTTGTATGGCTGAGCTGGATGGTTGGGGATGGAGATGAAGGCATTCCTCTCTCTCAGTTCGATTGTGCTCTGAGGCTGTGTTGTACATTTTCAAAACTCTTATATGAATTAAAGAAATACCGCAAGGGGTGTCACTGCGTTTTGGGGCCAATCGGTGTTCATGTACTGTTTGCAGGAGCACTCTAGCTCCCCTTGTTTATTTTCCTTTTCTAGGTCTCAAAGGTGTTGAAGTGTTTTGTGTGCGAGTGTTTGTTTTGCACCGCCCTTTGGTTTTGTCTGAAGACCAAGGCCGGTTTATAGAGACCCTTCTTTAGATTGAGGGCAAAAGCAAATGGCAGCCCAAAGTTTCCACAATCAACGAAGGTGACCACAAATCTACCAACAATCCCTCTCATAAAGAGCTTACTTGTCATTATTGTGGTCTAAAAGGTCACATTCAGCCTGATTGTCGCAAGAAGAAGAGAGAAGGTGGTTTTGCTAATGAAGGCAGTCTCCTTGGTGGAAGAGGATTTTTGAGTTTGGTTGGTGGATGAAGTGGTTTGATTGAAGCCTCCGACTCTCTTGTTCATTCCACCTCACAATCCACCTCACGTCTTATGGATTGGGTGATTGATAGTGGGTGTACTACTCACATGACTCCTGACAGGACCATTCTTCATGACATTTGTCAGAGCTCTTCGACGGTGTCCATTGGTGATGCTTCCAACTTGGTGGAGGCCTCTTCAGTTGGTAACGTGCGACTTAACTCTTCCAGGCCAGCCTTCTACCATTCGGGATGTGCTTTGTGGTCCCAAGCTCTCCAGCAATCTCCTCTTAGTTTTTGGGATTGCGGAGAAAGGATATGGTGTCTACTTCGACAATTCCATCCAAGAGATCATCAACACTAGCACCTTGCAGATTGTTGCCACAGTGTGGATACGGATTTGTGGCATGCTTGCTACAGGCATCTGAATTATACTTCTCTGCAGGCTGTTGTTTTCTAAGTAAATGGTCAAGGGTCCACCACTGAATCCCTCGCACTCCACTTGTGTGGCTTGTCTTCATGGCAAGCAACACTACTACATCACGGTAGCCACCACCATAGCCAAAGAGGGCCAAGAGCTCTAGTCACCACCATAGTGACATGAAAACACGTTTCTGGAGTGAGAAACCTTGAAACGCAAGAAACATTTCAGAAACTCCTGATTTTTTTTGTTTCTAAAAAAAAATAAAATTGTTTCTCAAAGTTAAAAGTTCCTATTGTTTGGAACTTTAGCAATGCAAAATTATATAGAAAAAAATATGAAACCTTGGCGTTTCTTAGCCGAAGGCTGAAACGTCAAAAACCCCGAAACGTCAAAAACCCACCCAGCCATAGAGGAGAATGTGGATATCTCCACACTTCCAGGCACTTATAGAGGCATGTCCGCCAATAAGCCGCCCAAGTGCTCCGACTTGGGTCTCCTCACCCCTAGACCTCGGATGCACTTGCCGTCCGCACTCCGGTTTTCAGGCACTTCATCTGGTTAAGCTCCCACGTGCTGTTACAGGCTATGTAACATTGCCTCCCTCCCTCTAAAGAGTTTTCGTCCGCGAAAACAAACTGAGGAAAGCTTTTCGTAAGCGCATTTAGTTGTTCTCACTTGAGATCTTTTCTGACCTATCCAATGTGACATGTGAGGAGTTTGATCATAGTAAAACAACCTTAGCCTTAACTAAACTACACTTAGAAGTACTTAAGAAGAGAATAATTTCAATGCAAATGTATTAAATGAGATGGTTACAACTAAGATCTGTAAAGATCTATGATGATGATGATGACTTTTGGATGTTGAACTGTTGAGCTGCTGAATGTTGAACTAATAGTCACAAGAGACGGGGGACGGTGACGGGGACAGGACGGGGGATGGCCATAAGTAGGGAACGGGGACAGGGGAGGGAACTGGATTGAAGACCACCCAAAAGAGAGAGATCTCCTTGATTGAATGATGTGCCATCCTTTTATAGGTGAATCTACTGCTGGTCGAGCTGTGCCCAGGGCCGTTGGCTTGCAGAATATCTCCACGATTGCATTTAATGAGCAGTCGGCCTGTTGAGATTGCCCACGACTGACATAATGTCTAGTCGGTTGCCTATTGCCTAGTCGGCTACCTAATATGCTTGCTTAATGTTTGCTTAATGCTTACTATGCTTGCTTAATGCTCATGAATGCCAAGAATGCCATGCCACATGTAAACCAACTGGCTGTGATGGGGTCTGAGTGAAGTTGTGACTAGTGCTGCCACCAAGTAACAGCTTCCCCAGTGAGTTGGGGAGCTGCTTCATGAACTTTGTCTTGTGATCTGTAATTTCAGCTAAAGGAATCCAACTACACTTTGTGGAAGGTGATGATGTGACTCAGGCACATATTGATGTTTGGTGGGCAAATGATTGTCATGTTTTCTCTTTTCTGATGTTGAATTGTCAAGATTATGTTCTCTCTCATGTGCGTACAACAGATGCTGCACATGAAGTTTGGAAGGCATTTTGTTCTCTCTCATGTGCGTATAGCAAATGCTGCACATGAAGTCTCCGGGTCAGATTTTGGCTTTGGAAAAGTAGCTTATGAATTTGTCAGTTTCTGACTTTCCATCTTTATTTGCTTTCATCTCGAAGATGAAAGATCTCCGGGACGAGCTTGCTGTTTATGGCAATGATATCTCTACGCAGGATATGGCTATTCGGCTCCTCTCCAAGTTTCCAAAGAGGTTTGATGCTTTCTTTCAGTCTCTTGTTTCTTCTCCTCGTCCTGTTCTAGTCACTTGGGAGGAGGTTCTCCCCTCCATTATGCTGATTGAATCTCGCTTTGAGGAGCGGACTGGTTCCTCTGGTGGTTTTGATGGAACAGTCCACCAATCAGCAATGCAACAATCCCCCTCTTGCTCACATAAATCCCAAGAACTATCAAGAGCCTAGGGCTCTGATGCCATGTTAGAATACTCAGCGGAGATGATGACCAAATCTGGGAACACGAGCAAGTGCAAAAAAATGGACAGCAATGGAGAGAGAGGCGGGTAACTCCACTCTATATACACAAGAATAATCCCGAATACAAGACAAGGAGTCGGCCTGTAGAAAGGCAGCTGATAGGACAAAAACTCCACGAGTTGCTGATGTGTACAGTCGGCCAGCAGCAGGGGTGTCTGCCAGCATATGTGAAGTCCACGACTCATGCAAATCAGTCGGCCAGCTCCAGTATGTACACTGATGCAGTCGGCCAACAACAAGGTCCTCCTGCCACCACAGGGCAACCACCCAAGCCAAGAAAAATAGGAAAAAATGGAGGAAAAATACGGAGGGTGGGGAAAAATGAGAAAACACCTAATACGGGCGGGCACACCCACAACAGAGGCCTTGGTGTATATGTATAGACAAGAGATGACTTCTAACAAGGTAGGCGCCTCTGATGCCGAGCAGTAATGGCTCTGATCTTGCGATGGTGAGGATGCCGTGGTTGGGATCTTGGTGGGCGTGGCCGACGAGCACGACATAAGATGACTGCTCTATAAGTGGTGACTCTCTGGGAGCGTGGTCGGTGCCCTGATGGCCCAATGGATAAGGTATCAGGAGGTGTGTGGGCTGGGTTGCTGGTGCTGGTGCCGGTGCCGGTGCCGGTGCCGGTGCCGGTGCCGGTGCCGGTGCCGGTGCCGGTGCCGAAGAAATCTGTTAGGGTCCTCTGTCTAGGTACATAATGGCTCGGTCTCCTGTTTGCCAAGAGGGTCTCTCTGTGTCTCCTGAGCTCAAGTAGGAACAATCCTAGGCATCTCTGATCCTCAAACTCCATGACCTTGCGTAACGGCCCAAAACCCTCTCGGAAGAGGCAGTGATATCTCCCTCAGATCTCATAATAGACTGTACATTGGCAAATATAGTGCTCCTCTGTCTCTGCCTCCTGGTAGCATAGCTGACAAATGCGGTCATCCAAGATCTGATGCACATATCGCCCTATCTCAATCCGCAGCTGGTGTGATGAGGTCCGGATCTGTCCAATGGCACAACGTATCCCATGTGATAGGTGTACATCCATGTACACCGGGCGGGTGATAAAATCAATTGGTGAGAGGTGTAGAAAATGGCTCTTGTAATGAGCCATTTTCATGCCTAAGGGCTCGTTACGAGAGAGAGAGAGAGAGAGAGAGAGAGAGTTTTAAAGAAACATGCCTTTTCTTAGCTGAAAAAGTATTCACATGCTTTATTTTTGTTTGCCATTTGTTCTTGTTTGTTATGTTCAAGACAGATGACAGACTCAGATGCTGCAGTAGATGACTCATCAGTAACAAACGATGAATCAAGCATCAAAAACCAACGTCCTTGGATGGAGAAGCTGAAATTCTGGCTAAGTGAGGCATCGGTAGTGGGCATAGCAGTAGGTTATTGTCTCGCAGCATCCTTACTTTCCATCATCAACAAATGGGCAATCATGAAGTTCCCTTTTCCAGGAACTCTGACTGCTCTTCAATACTTTGTCAGTGCTGCAGGAGTGTTCTTCCTTGGAAAGCTGGGCTTTCTTGAGCATGATAAATTGGATCTGAAGGTCATGCTGAAGTTTTTACCTGCTGCCTTCTGTTTCTACCTTTCCATATTCACCAACAGTGAGCTCCTCCTCCATGCAAATGTTGACACTTTCATTGTTTTCCGCTCGGCGGTCCCCATTTTTGTTGCCTTGGGGGAGACATTCTATCTAAAGCAGCCATGGCCTTCCATCAAGACATGGTCATCTTTAGGTGTCATCTTTGCAGGTGCTTTACTCTTTGTCCTAACGGATCGTGAGTTTGCACTGGATGCTTATACATGGGCTCTTGCCTATCTGGCAAGCATGTCCATCGATTTTGTGTATATTAAACACATTGTCATGACCATTGGGCTGAACACATGGGGCCTGGTCCTGTACAACAACTTGGAGGCCCTACTGTTGTTCCCTCTGGAGCTTTTGATCATGGGAGAAGGCTTGCAACTGTCTCACGAGAAATTGAAGCAGTCAATAGACTGGTACTCTTTTGAGGTGTGGCTTCCAGTGGGACTATCTTGCTTATTCGGGCTTGCAATTTCTTTCTTTGGGTTCTCTTGCCGCAGAGGCATTTCTGCCACAGGATTCACGGTTTTGGGTGTGGTGAACAAGCTTCTTACAATCATCATCAACCTTGTTGTTTGGGACAAACATGCATCTTTGGTAGGAACTCTTGGATTGTTGACCTGCATTGGTGGGGGGATACTGTACCAGCAGTCGACCACCAAGCCAAAGGTTGTGCCCGCCACTGTTTCCAGTGACATTGAAGTGGAAGAGCAGTCACTCTTGAAGGATACAAAAGAGAGTCAAAGTAACTAGCTAGCTAACTAGCATCCGACCATTTTTGAACTGTTTATTTTTATGAAGGCTATGGAAGAAGAATCACATGATAGAAATGTAGTAATACTGTGAATCTTTATTTGCCAATTTTAGTGTCTCTATCTTGCTATTGCTATGGGCAAGCCTCGGAAACTTAATGGCAGGAAGGCCCCAATTGCTACTACCTCTCAGTCCAGGGAACAGTACTAGTCTGGGTAATCCCAGGGAGATTGATAAATACTTCAATTATAACCTACACTTCTCCATCATGTATGACATGCAAGGTCTTAAAATATGTGGGGCGGTGTTATCTACCAGCATGTGGTTGAGGTTGTGGTATTATTTTGTGTGATGGGCTTCTTAAGTTTTCCTAATAGTCTCTTATGTGCTACACTGCAACTAGGTAGGTATCATTTATTGAGCATATATTGATACCAAGTTCTACACCCACTATTGGGCACTGATTACGTTAGTGAGGATATCGTAGAGTCTAGCCCATACCATGCATGATGGAGTTGATGGTTTATTGTCTTGTGGATGACTACCATGAGGTTATAAACTGCGGCTTCTTATAATGTGAAATTAGGCATGTTCTTGGATTCATCTAGGTGTATCATTTATTGAGCACGTTATCCTCCTTTTAGAGGGGGAAAGAAACTTTTATAGAGGTTAGCATGTTCTTTGAACAAGGGGTTACCCTTTTCTTTTTTCATTCATTCAAACAGATAGTCCACATCTTTTGAAAGTTTGTTTGGTCTAAGTGGTTTTGGCTCTCGTTCCAAGTAACATTGTTCTTGACCCTATGATAAGACAAGATGGCAAATTGAAAGAGATCATTCTCCATTGTCTTCATAATTGAATGGACATTTTGAATACTTGGACAATACCTATTCACAACATAGGAAATTGTGAGACATGCATTCCACCATGTATAATCACACTTGTTGCTCATTTGAAGCCCATGCTGTAGTCTTGTTGTAAGTGAGCGAAAAGATGGTTCAAAAGTTTTTACAATTAGAAAGGCAAATAAATGTCTCACTAATTAATAGGTAAATATATAAGGAGCCATCTAAAAATTTATTAATCAAATAACAAGAGAAGGAAGAGACTTACATTCCATAACTTACTCTTATGAGTGCTATACTTGAGATTCTATTCTTGCACTTCTTGTTGATGTTTTATTATTGATCATGTGGGAACTTCTCATGGTCCTTGTTTTGAATTTAATTTATTATTTTGTCAATAGTCTTTTGTGGCCATAGATCAAACCCTATGAAGTTTTTATGGTTGCTTGAAAATTTTCATTAGCCTCTAAGTGGTGAGGCTCTTTGTAACCATGCAAACTTGTAAGGGGCCGCCGCACGGGGTGGGTGGGGGGGGGTGGGTATAAAAGTCTCAGAAAAAAAGAGAAGTAGGTAAAAAAAGCGCAACAAATCTAGATGTTGGAGCTGATGGCAATCATAGAAGGATTGGCACAATGATTGATGGAAGTAGTAATTCTTTTCAATCGCGGGTGATTGGAAAGCCAATCGATTGTGCGCAATCCAAAGTGACGAGAAAGTCGAAAATCTTGTCCATCCCAAAAAAGGAGCCATTTGTGCTAGCCGCCTCTCGTATTTGCCAAAGATTCATAAGTTCGTGGTGAAATGTGTACTAGGAAATCTACCAGTGAAACGTATAGGTAGCAAGTGCTAGATGTCAATACAAGAAATCCTGGGTGTCAATAGAATGTGTAAGGGTCTCACATGAGTCAAGTCTGAAATGCCAGCCAATGGGTCAAGTTGTGCTGCCACCGAGCAAAGAAGGCCTGCATCGTATGTAGTGTAAGGGGACTCAGTTGCATGACTCGATCTACCGCCGATGGGGAGCCAAAATCCACCTGGTAGTATCCGTGCCCTAGAGGGTGAATATTGGTGATCTTTGCAGGTTCGCCAATGAGGTTGGCCTGTAAAAGATCCTGAGCTGTCCACGCGTAGGGCGGCTACCAACAAGTTTGCAAACTAGGATGGAGGCCTCAAGTGAGGCAAGAGTCGTGGCAAGAACCTGAAGATCCGCTTCAGAGAAAGAAATGCAAGCAACGATGTCTTCAGTTGGGGATGACGGAGTGGTTGCCATGGAGTCCTCCTGAGGGCAGAGACTAGAAAAGGCTAAATCTTGCCGAATAAAGGAAAAGACACCTAGAAGCCTGGAAACACCAACTTGAACGGGAGGGGAGAAAGGAGAGGCGGATAAACAGATTGGAGGACTGAGAAAAAGGAGAAGAAAAAAGGGAGGGGAGAAAAAAGAAATGAAAAAAAGAGGGGGGGGGGGAGCGGAATCAGAAGGGGGGGGGGAGGGGGCGTAGTAGTGCAAAGAAGGGGGAGAGGAGGCGTAGAAAAAACCGGGGGGGGGGAGGGAAAGAGAAGGGGGCACAATAAAAAACAGGGTGTGTGTAAGCGTCCACAACTTTAACTAGATCCCCTCACTAGTTGCCCCCTAATGCCTCACCTAAAGTAGCCTTCTCATCAATATAGAGTCCAAAAAGGTGTGAAGACAATGCATAGCAGCCTTGCTTTACCTTAATCATACTTCTTATCTCCTCCTCAAATATTCATTTTGGAGTTCTAATAGAGCCAACTGACTACTCATAAAGTTTTCTATTATAGCACGGAAAATCAAGCTCTCAACATTGGTCCTTGCATGGCATCATGTTGAATGATTGTTAAAAATAAAATGACCTCAAAGTAACAATATGATCAAAAGTGGAGAAGTTACACCTAAAACAACTCTCTTTGAGACACGTATTTTTGAACATTGTTTTTCTTATGTCTCAAGTATGGATGCATATACTTGTCATCATGTGCCTCACCATGATGGTTATCTAGTCACTTGGATCCATTGTGTTGTCAAGGTTGTGGGATAGGGATGGCTATCTAGTTACTTGGATCCATTGTGTTGCCAAGGTTGTGGGATGGGGATGATACCATTGAATAGGGTGTTGTATTGTGATAGCTAGATTTGCACAAATATTGTAAAGAACCCACTGGTCCATGCTTTTACAAACTTCAAGATTTATTATCACATTATGGGCGAGTTGACTATGGATGGAGAGGTCAAGTTAGTCTATTTCACGATCCAAGTAAAGTACATTGATATGTTCATCAAGTTTCATAGTACGAATCGATTGAAGTGACATCTTTAATGACTCGACATTAAGTCACATTGGCAATCATCTCGTGAGGGTAGCTTTTGAAATCAATACTCCACCCTCATCATTTTTTTTTGTATTTTGGTCGTAACTTTCTCTGGTTTCTAAGGTACTCTTCATGAGGAATATTCATGTTTGATTAATTTAGTGCCTAACATCCCAATTTTAACATCAAACATGGTCATGCATGACTAGGATAACTTTGATGGCTTTGTGGAGGTGCGGTTCACCACCAAAAATATGTGCATTCATGAATCAATGTTTCACAGTTAGGACATGTTGTGGACTGTAGGGGTGAACTCCAAGACTGAGAAAACCTTGCTTAAGGCTTTTATGCTTGTCAAATGCTTTTCAATGCCAATGTTTTTTTTTTGGAGGACCCCTCTTGGAATCTATAGCCAAAGATTGTGACCCTCCTACCTTTTGAGCTGCCTTCCCTCCTACATATCTCCTCTTCTTTAAGGCTCATTCTTTACTTTTTATACACGCACACGCACACGCACACACACACGCACATGCAGACGCGTATATGCACACGCACACGCACGTGCACACATGCACGTGCGTGCATATGCACACGCACGTGCACACATGCACGCACGCACACACACACACACACACACTCTCTCTCTCTCTCTCTCATTCACACTCTAAAAAACCATATTATGATTGATCATCCAACCCCTAGACCCTTGTATTGATAACTACTTAGTTGATCACCTATGTAACATGAGTGGAATCTTAGCCAAAATTCTTAAGAGTATACCCCCTATGTAACATGAGTGGGAATCTTAGCCAAAATTCTTGAGAGCATACCCCCCCCCCAATTTTTTTCAATAGCCAAAATATTTAAGTTTTTCCAAATAAACATTGGTCATCAATGTTCAACCTATGCCATATTTTCTTATGTGGATGCCATCTAAGTTCTATCATAAGAATGCATTGCTGAAGGAAGGTGCCATTTTCTTCTTATGCAAGCTTTATATGTTGTGATTTTGAATAGTGTTACACCACATGTATGCTAATCATGACCTATGGGAATGATAAATTTTTGAAATAAGAAATGGATAATAAAATGAAAAAAAATACAAAAATACATAAATGAGTAACCTATTTTCATTCATTCATCATCACATAAATCAACTACAGAGTAAGATTATAATGGGCTTTTGAAGTTCAAAACTCTCCAATGAGAGATCACCCTCTTTGCATAGTGGCCACTTCATGCTAGTCACACATTGCCTTGACCTTCCTCAGCTCTATAATTTCTTGTTTTAGTTAAGATGGTGCAAGCTCCTCTATTTTAGTCTCATCAGTTATTTGATTTCTTCAAAATTAAAAGTCATTTTTCTTTAGATCTAAAACAATGACTATTGCCTCACTCTAGGGCTCATGGCATGATAACATAGAGAAGAGAACCAAGCAAATGCTTCCTAACATTGCAGACCACCAAATCTCCTAGGTAAACTTAGCACCATGGATGGAAACTTAACCATTCATAACTTGGTGATCATTGAAGGGAAATAAATTGAGAAGCAGGTTAGTAGTGTAGATCATAATAACTCTTCGTAAACCATTGCCGATGGTGGTAATTGTTGATGCCTCTAGATGTTGGTGAACATAAGTTAGCTGACTTGTTCCAAGAAGCTCTTAATGAAGTAGGTGCTAGCTTCCACACTCGCATGTAAACATCCTTCTATTCAATCTTTTAGGTCATGCCAAAAAGGCTTGGGATACTTTGCAACAAAGTAATTTTAATTCAAAGGCATTGGATCTTTAAACATCCAATGAAGTAAATGATAATTTGGCATAATTCATTCGAATTTTCTTTGGCTTATACTTTTCTTTGAGATATTCATTAGTATTTTTCTCTTATAATATTTGGTGTTTCTAACGATTGTCCACAAAGATGGTTGTATCATATTAGGCGACCTAGTCAACACTAACTTGTACGGGATTAACAAATAACATAAGTTTTGGGGATATACACACATAATAGGACAAAAAATTCCAAAAATACATTTTTGATATTTGTATTGCAATTAACAAAAGTATAGGGTAATGTGTAGTCATGAGTAAAGTGTAATCATATTCATGAGTAATATGTAATCATAGTCATGAGTAATGTGTAATCATATTCATAAGTAATATGTGTAATCATATTCATGAGTAATATGTAATCATAGTTGTGAGTGTCAAAAGGTAAACTCCCAATTGTGAGTGTGGAAGCATTAGTGTGAGTCAAGATACAATAGGCATGAATTCAGAGACCACACGAGTGTGAGTGATTATATGGTAAATGAGTTTGGAGAGTGTTTGTGAATATGGTAAATGAGTTTGGAGAGTGTTTGTGAATATGAGTGTTCAAATCCACATTGCTAGTATATAAGGATTTGTGAGTGTAGACAAGCCATGAGTTATATGGACTTGTGTAGTGTATTGTTTTGTGAGTTGTAAGTCATGATGTGAGTAGGGATATACTCATAGTTGTGAGTGACAATTAAGAATAAAACTTGAATTAAAAAAAAACTTTTTAATGTATCATCAACTAGCATTTTTTGACATTTCTTTCTCCAGCACCCCTCCTTTCTTCTTTTTCCAACTTTCTTCAAATTCACTCCAATGCTATTCTACTTTCCTTGACATTTTTTTCTCTACTATCCTTAACATTTTTTTTTGTGGCAATTTTGATATGTTTTTTGTGTTTTTTGTGAAGAAATTTCTAGAATACTATATCTGTGCACTTGGGTTTCTAGAATACTATATACAAGGGGTTGGTAGATGAGTAAAGACTGAGCCTATGTCCCTATCTTCCAAGGTATCCTTGAAACTACATAAATTTAGCATTGGAAGCTTTGGTTAATAGCTTATCAGTTTTGATGGATGTTCTTGCGTCAATGTGCTTGTTAATGAAATTCTCACTCACACACCCAAACTTGCACTAAAACTCACACTCACACTCGCACTCACCCTTGTAACCAAGCTTGTACTTGAAATCCCACTCACACTTAACTCGCACCACTCACCCTTGTAACCAAGCTTGTACTTGAAATCCCACTCGTGCTCTCGCTCGCACTTGCCACCACCTTGTATTCATGCTCACAACCACCTCCCATTGGCATTGGCATTGGAATTGGCACTTGTGCTCACACTTACACTTACACCAAACCACTCACGCTTGCACTCAAAAACACTTGGCACTCACACTCGCATTTGCACCCATACCTTTCATACCTTTGTAAGGCAAGAGAATAGCAAGTCTATGAAATTTGAATCCTAGACACCCATTAGCATTGCATCGAGAGACTCTAGGATGATATATTGCCATTAGCTAGAGTAGGTAGAAATGGGAATGAGAGTGAAATTAAGAAGTAAGGAAATTTTGTATTAAAACCCCCCTCAAATCTGGTGTTAGTCTTCCCAATAAGTGGTAGTTAGAGAGAAAGGAATGACCATGTTTAATGTGTTACCTTAGGCTTTTCTTAGCACACCTCAATAGAGTAGCCGCTTACATAATGAGTGATTGCAAAGCTTGAAAAAGACATTTGTGCACTTGTACAAATGGGTTAACAAAATTTTGGCATTGGTGCTAGGGATTGCATGCCATTGCACATGGCCAAGGTCGCTTGTGTGCAAGGTTCATCACATTTCAAGGAGGGATTTAGTAAAAGGTTTAAGCAACATGATAGACCCTAGGACATGAAGTTGGGAAGTCTCAGGGAATTTAGTACTCCTTGTTATATAAGACACTTTTCCTCATGATATAAGGGCCCATTCCCCCCCATTCATGCAACCGAGTGTTGTGTCTTTGCCCACACACTCTCTCATTTTGTATCTTTTGGTACGTTGTGTGGAAGTAAGGAAGCATTGCCTCACCTAGTTTTTTAGTGTGCTGCTCTCCTTCTTCTCTTCTCTCTTTCTCCCTCTAATTTAGAATTAGGAGTCCAAAAAATTTAAAGGATTGGATGAGGTGGGATGATACAAGTATGAAATTGCAATCTTTGGAAAATTAATTCTTGCATTATCTAGATTAGCTAGAATTTGTGTGTTCTTTATTGTTTTATTTCATAACTAGATTCGTAGGTTATCTAAACTAGCTAGAATTTGTGCATTCTCTATTTTTTTTTCATATCTTAAATTTTCTTATTACTTTTTTTTTCAAACATAGATTATTTATATTGTAGCTAATCAGGAATAAAATTAGATTTACATTATAGATAGTTGAAATAACAACATGGGGAAAAGGCCTTAATGTTTGCTTAGTTGCACATGATGTAGAGTACTTCCATGTCTTGTTGAATTATAGTTCCATGCATTGAGGTGGCATTCCACATGTCGTCATCAACAAAGATTTCCTTGTCCATGCATTAAAAAAATAGTTCTATTTGTTAATTCTATTTACATGTAAGAGAAAATCCATGAGTGGTTAGACAAAGCCATGTTTGTGGTCAACTCCATGCATGGACCTTTAGTTCCACCCCCATTAATCTTAATTCCACCCCAATGAACTTAGTTCACCCCAATGATCTTAGTTCCACATGAACACGAATTCATGCATGAAACTTATTGTTCCATAGGTATGTAAATTTTGAGCATATGATAAATCCATGGATGCTAAAAATGTGCATATCATTTCTCTGTGTACAAAAATGCCAAGGACTTTGCTTTTAACATATCACACTTCTACACATGGTAATACAACCTATGTGTCCTGCAAGTCCACGCAAGATAACATTAATATGTTAAATTAATAATCAATGTCTAGAATTAAATAATTATACACATGGAAGTGCCTTAATTTAACATATTAATTTAATATTAATATGTTAAATTAATAATTAATGTCTAGAATTAAATAATTATACACATGGAAGTGCCTTAATTCCACGTGTGCTTGACATATTGAGCCCTGACTAGCTTATTCCACACCTTTTTTCAATCACTTTTTCAATCACTTGATACACAACACTAGTTAAGACATCATAGCGACTCACCTTTTTTCAATCACAACATTAGCAAAGCCATCATTAGTGACTCACTTAGCTAAGGCATTTACTCAATTAATCAATCAGTTTATTTCAAGCTAGGGATAGAGTCTTAGTAGGGGCTTAGCATATGCCAAGAACTTAGGCCACCATAGGGACAAATAATTTAAAGCACTAGGCCACTACCCAATAGCATCATGGGAAAAAAACATAATGGAAGATTAAGGATAGAAAGCATGTTTGATACCTTGAATTTCCAAATTATTATGTCAATTAATTTGGGTAGATGAGGGCTTCTTATCCCATATAATGATGTCGATTAATTTGGGTAGATGAGGGCTTCTTATCCCATATAATGATTTCGATTAATGTGGGTAGAGGAGAGCTTTTCATCCCACGTGCTTTATCAACCACCTTGATAACCTTAGTGATTTATAACCTTAATGCTAGCCACATTGCTACCATTACCACTACTACAACAAGTGGTTAATTAGAATCACTATAGGAAGGGCTTGATTAATCTAAATCTTCAAACTTGAATGTGATTTAAGCAAAAAACTTTTCTACTTTAGGCATAAATACTTCAATATATAGCACATTTTCTAATGAAGATCTAATATCATGGTTTGGCCTATAGATGAAATCTCTCCGAATAAGGTAAACACAATAAGGTCATGGTACTAGGATGATTCTGTTGAGATCTATGAGACCATTGTTAAAGGCACACATAGCCATTAGAGCTACAAAACACCCAGTGGGCTCATGTTCTTGCAACACAAAAATGTAGAAAATATGATGGAGCCCGAATATTCATAGACATGCTTACCTTGACCTCCAATGTGAGAAGACCCAAGGGGAGGAAAAGAGGGATGAAGCCATGAAAAAGTGACTACATTAGCCTATAGAGGCTACAATGAAAGAAAGAGGGAAAGGGATAAAATAGAAAAATCTATGGGAGTTTCAACCAAGTAATGGTAGGGGGAGAGGTACAAAGCCAACCTAATGGCAAGTACAAAGAGACAAGGAAGAATATAAGAATAATGCCAAACATAATGACCAATAATTCAAGCCAGGGGTTGAAATTGAAAAGCTATTAGGGACTTGGAAGCATTGGTGAAAGAAAAGTTCCTTTTTTTCCCAAGCATTGGAGCATTCAATCAAGAACATACAACCAAGAATTGCAATGATCTTAAACTCTAAATCCAACAAAGGGAGTCAAAGGATGAGTCTAAACTTAGAGGTATTGATAATGGAGATAGAGTGAATGAAGGCATGTCATGATGTTTTCAACAAGAAAGAAGAAAGAGGTGGATTAGAAAAGGCTCTTATTGACAACTAATTAGCATGCTTTTAGGATTATCAATCTCATGTTTGGGTGTTGACTTGGGAGAAGCTACAATGACCAAGGAGGTTCATGTTATTTGTAATTATCCACCCTTGTGTTGGAAAAATCCTCATTATATGGATTGGTGAGAAACATCCAAAGAAGACACACCTACACACATTATAATCCCATTCATCTGCTAAAAGAACCCCAAAATCAAGTTTATGCCTACTAGCATCAAGCAATGAAACCATGGAAGGTGACACTGCAAGAACATAACCATGGAAGACGTGTCAATCTATTTGTAGGTGCAAGCAAGCAACATGATAGGAAGGTGAGAAAGAAGGACAACCATGCACAATGCCATGTGAAATCCATGCATGAGTGCATATACATCACACAGACTAATTATAGTTAAAGGTAAAGTGGCATCTTAGTTTTATGTCATACATGTATTGCAAGAATAGCATATGCTTCATGAATGTGTGTGTGTGTGTAGAAACATAATCATTCCAATCCTTCTACATTGTTTTTCCTTAACACTAGTCTTATAATTGAGCCACAAAAGAAGATTGCAGGTAGCAACTCACCACCCAACCAAAGGTTTAGTATCTCGAACAACTCCTAATCCTGAGGTCAAATTGTCACTTTTGCAAGTCATGGTATTGGAGTAAACGTGCTTTCTTCTTGTTTGCAAAAGGGAGCCTTGCAAACAACCAAGAAGGAAGGCTCACATATGATGTTGAAAAGTGATGAAACTACTCAAGTGTGTCCAATTGGTATAAAGAAAAAATTCGGGTAGGGTTTTTAGTTGAAAGTTGGGTTGTTTTTTTTAAATACAAAGAAAGCCATAAAAGTGGCTTAAACAATTCTCAACATAATTCATTTTGAGGGACTTAAAAGTTCTCTGGAGTAATTAATTTCTCAACCTACATTCAACGAACATTATATATATGAAAACGAGTCACACATACATCAAGGAAATTTTCATGGTATTTGTGATGTGCTTAAAAATTCTAGCATTTAAACATTAAGTGTAGCATGGAGAAACATTCTTTGTAAGAAATATTAATGAAAAGAGTCCAAAATAAAAGTAGAAAATATTTCAGATCATTCTCTCCGATGAAAAGCCAATGAAAAACAGGCAAACATTGCCATTAGTATGCATAACAATGTCCCTTAAATAGCTATTGGTATGCATCAAGCAATAAAACCCTAAATAATGGGCCATTAGGGTTCAGGGTTCCATAAGCTAAGCATGCGTTGAATGTGAATAACAATAAGTAAGAGAGGGGAACGAGCATTGAGCATAGACTTAGCCTAAACATTCATTGAAATTCTTGATGTGGGCTATGGCTTGATGCAAACCCTAATATTGGCCATTAGGGTTTCCACGAATGCACAAAGAAGCGGCCAATTTCATAGCCCTATGCTTTGCCTCAATAGAGAAGTGATGGCATGAAAATTTTAGGGTTTGCATGTTCTTGGCTATGGTGAGAGGGGAGGTGAAGCAATGGTTTGAACGGCTCATAGCTTGGACTACACACATCGACATCGGCATCCTCACCTCCAGCATACAAGATCTCTTAAAGGAGGTACCGCCTTAGAGGTATGAATACACACATTGCTTTGTGCTCTCCTTTTGAGACGTAACACACACATACTTTATTGTGTGGGCAACCATGCAAGACCTCTCCCAATGAAATAGGCAAGACCTCTCCCTATTGTTAAATTTGCAGCAATGTGATGAGCTATGGTGGATCAAATGTAAGAATCAACATGATTAGCAAGTGATTAGAAAGTTATCAAGATAAGATTAGTGCACAATTAATCTAATAGCATAATGTAGGTATGGAAACTCAAAAACCAACGATTTCTCATTAGGCCAATGCCTCAATTTATAGCTTTTACATCCACAAGGTGCCAAGCACCCATTCCCACTGATTTCTCCTTCATTTGTGCCACATCCCCTACATATGGGGACACATTTTCCTAGAATCTTTCCTACATATGGGGGCACATTTTCCTAGAATCTTTCCACACCCCTATATTCACTCATGCTACCCTTGGTTCTCTCATTTAGTAGATTCTTCTCTCATTTAGTAGATTCTTCTCACATTTTCACTGCTACCCACTCAATTATAGAATCCCTTTTATAGTCTCTAGCTAAGGGCTTGTTCCCGCACACACCCATTCACTTGCATATTTCAACACCTCCCCTCAAGTGAATAATTCTAGCACACCTGGACCCTATACCAAGTTTCCCTCTTACCTGGTAGCTTGCGAGACCAGTGCCTCAAGTCCCTAACTCACAGTCCTTGACACTCTCTCTCTATTTGTCCAAGGCTACTACAAGTGCCCATAACTTTGACTAAAGTGCTCACACATACATCTACCACATGGCCTATACATCATCGCTAGCTGCAAAAATGCACACGCACACTCAGTCACACGAGATGCAGAGAAGCGTGAGAGGGAAGAGTGCACAAGTGCCAGTCTTGGGAGACGGTTTCCAGTAAGTGCATATTCTTGCTGAATGTATGTGGTGGTCTGGAAGAGGGCATCTGTGACCAAGGGGGCTGCTCGAAACTTTGCTAGCACAATAGAGCAAGTGGCACTGAAGAATGTCCGGCATCTGGAGCTGGAAGATTGTCGGGGTTGAGGATGATGCAGCATCAGCATCAGCATCAGCTGCAGCAATGTACACACACACTCACTCATGGAGATGCAGAGAAGCATGAGAGGGAAGAGTTCACACAACTTGATGTAGATTGCTTTTGATAATGAAAAAATAAAAAAAAATAAAATTTATAATATTTAAGGCTCAATCATAAACGATAAAAATATTTAGATCGCTTTTGTCTTTATTTTATTTTTTTCTTCTACTATCTTGTGTTAGGTACATTTCACTAAAAGGATTGTCTTTAAAACTCTATAGTTAGAGAGTAGTATTCTTTTTATAGAAAACTTATGATTATTCAAATTCATTTAATCCTAAGCTTAACATGGTATTAGTGCCCTCTTCTTGAAGTGTTTAGTCAAAAGAAAGATAATGTGGGTGTGTATCTAGTTTAGATTAGTTCAATGCTCTATCATTGAATTTAGCTATTGTGGGGGAGGGGGGTATGTTTAAGTCAAGTGCCCCCTCCTTGAAGTGTTTAATTAAAAGAAAGATAATGTGGGTGTGTATCTAGTTTATATTAGGTCAATGCTCTATCATTGAATTCACCTATTGTGGGTGCGTGTGTATGTTCAAGAAGTTAAGTGCTTTTTACCTTAGCCTTACCGAATCATGTATCATTAGGTCTTGCCTTTACCCTAATGCAACTCTTTAATGTGGGTGTGCCATCTTGTCCGTTGCATCCTTAACTTTGTTTGTCACATTGGAATGTTTTATAGCTATGAGGGTGAAAGTATAGCTCTCTATGCCTAGATGGAGGCAAGAAGAGAATGCTCTTTACAGTGGTCCTCTCACAAAATGTGGAATGGGGAAGAAGCTAATGGAAGAGAGAAACCTATAATAAAAAACCATCCACTAAGTAGCAAGCATCCATCAAGCATGCATGATTCATCAATAGAGTATAAGCAAGCAAGAGTTTAGAAGAGAAGAGCTTATAAGTATTTTATTTCAAGAAGGGAATGAATGCATATTTCTTATTGTCAAAATAAACTTATATACAAGTGGCTATTGTTTACACTAGGCCAACCAAAACTTAAAAAATGGTCTAGCTACTATTACTAGTCTTAAGTAAGTATGCTATATTCTATGAGTATTTTGATAAATGAATAATTGAATACTCTAAGAGAGAAATTTCTATCGTTTTATATTCACACGGATTGTAAAAAGAAAATTCAGGAAATCTATCGAGATCAAAATATTCAGATAAATGATTAATTTATTCCTCATTGGAATTCACAATAAATTTAGAAATCAGTTAAGTGAATATTCAAAGAAAGAAATTCAGTAAAATAGTAACTGAATTATCAAACCTTTTCGAAAAAGATAGTTCAGGATTAATCTTATCTGACTCAAACCTTGAATCAGACTATGACCAAGACCAAACTCTTTCGTCAGTTTTGAGGAAAGAAGATGTGACCAGTTTAGAAAAATACACTCAAAACTCCCGCCAATTCTGAAACTAAGTTTGAGACCCTTTGAATTAATCTGTGGATTAAGGTTATAGAATTCGAGGAATTCTGGTATGAAATTCAGAATTCCGTTCAAGAAGTTTTGGTGATACTGATTCGTAGCATGAAAAGGGATTTATCCCACATTGATGTACAAGCCCAAGGGTGTACCTCCTCATATAAAAGGGAGACAATTTCAAGCAATGAAACATATCACTTACTTGCACACATCTCAAGACTCTTTATGAGTACAAGTCTTAATCTTATAACCTAATTGTGCTTGAGTCTATTACACATACTCATCATCTCATGAGTTCACTTAGGTATCATCCACCTTAGATTAGTCATGTTAATTGTGTTGTCATTAGAGTAGGATTAGAATTTGATTAGGTAGATGTTTGTCATTAGGAGAGCCAAAGAGATTAAGGACTCCATTAACATGTGATTAGAACAAAGGCTTTCACCTATTTTGCATTAGGATCAATGTTTCCTTCTTATGACCTTAGAGTTTCATTACTAAGAGGGTTTGCAATCTATGTTTTGGTCCTTCCTTTATAGAGATAAGAAGAGAATCTCCACTACTGCAATATATTACAACTGAGTTCTGCAACACCTTCAAGATATCTAGGCACCCATAAAAAAGGAGTAACAGAGGCCATACATCACAATCAAATAGTGCAACCCAATCCAAGTAGTGTGTAGCACACAATAGGCTAAACCACAAATCAATAAGCGAGCAAGCAAAGAATAGCAACACACAAGAGAAAAAGGACAACACAACAGAGAGGAAAAAGATGGCTAATAGCAACAGTGTGCAGAGTGAGAGTGTTATGGTGGGTGAATAAGTTTGGGACGCCTCTCTTTTTTCGTCTGTGATTGCAACTTACCATGCGAATGCGCGTGACTCCATACATGTGTATGAGAACAGGATGCATTGCTAGGATATTTTTATTGTTATTGATATGGTTATTTTATATTTGTTAATTAATGTATTAATTGATGACGTAGTTGTTGTAAAGTGCATATTATTGAATAGGATAACAGAGGTGAGTTGGTCGAGGTCCGGAAATATTTATTATGATGACTAGACTATGGTTTGGGCGGTCATTCTTTGATTTTCGAGCGCGACATGCGCCACTTATTTCATTTTGGGCGGCATCTACATTTTTCAGAGCATCTGAATGCTTTGTTATGATTTATTATTTTTGGACACAAATGTGATACAATTGTACGGTTATAGTTTCACTTTATTTTTGGTAGAAAGCTTGCACGCTCAAACAAAACAAGCTAATTTTGTTGAAGACAACATATTTGTAAGAGAAGCTATTTTGAGCCGCACTAGTGCTTTTTCTAAATATAATTGAAATACACCAAAAGGAAGCATGGGCTCACTTTTGGTGGTGGCACATTGGACCCAATATTGTGTCGTGCAATCTGTTATGCTTTATTTTCAAGTTGAGTTTTTATGCAATTATTTATGCTTGGGTTCTTTGAAGCTTCCAACAGTGGTATCAAAGCTTTGGATTAATTCAATTTTCTTGAAGCCAATCAAAGACTTGTAGACAAAGGGGTGAAATAGACAAAGGCAAAGGTGATTTTTGTTGAAAGAACGGTAGAGGGGGAGGAGACACACACACAGGAGCAAACCCTAATGTATATTGCAAACCCTAACCATAGAGGGAAGCCATCACAACTCACACACAAAGCATAATGCACTAATCCATAATCCACACAACACACTATGAGTTGTGTCCACACTCCTCTAACCATAGCTAATGTCCACACACTATGACCAGCTGGACACGCGGTCATTTATGTCTCACACATGTTCCTACCTAATCTGCCAGCACATAGCATAGCTGGCTCATACTGACATCGAGCTTGAATCTCAACAGCCCCTCTCAAGCTCATGATGTACTGCCGATGAAGATGTAGATGAGCTTGGGATATCAAGACTCTCAACACTCCCCCTCAAGCTCATCCCATGTACTCCCAACATAGTACGGAAGTACTCAAACTTTTTCCTGCTAAGTGGCTTTGTAAAGATGTCTGCCACCTGCTCATCAGTCTTCACATACTGAAGATCAACTGTACCATCCAGCACCTTTTCTCTGACAAAGTGATAATGGACCTCTATGTGTTTAGTCCTCGCATGAAACACTGGATTCTTGGCCAACTGTATACTGCTCATGTTGTCACAATGAATGACAACTTTGCCATCAATAGGCTCACATAAATCTGCCAAGAGACCCTTTAACCATACTGCCTCACAAGTAGCAATGGCTGCACCCCTGTACTCAGCCTCTGTACTGTGGATAAAGCAACTGTAGGTTGCTTCTTGCTACTCCAACTGTAGGTTGCTTCTTGCTACTCCAACTCACCACAGCACTTCCAAGTGTAAAAGCATATCCACTAGTAGACCTCCTGTCATATGCGCTACCTGCCCAATCAGCATCTATGTAGCCATGTATGTCCAAGCTTTTACCACTCTCATAAAGTAGACCATAATGTGCAGTGGTCTTCACATATCTCATGATGCGTCTCACTGCATCCAAATGTGGTTTCCTGGGGCTCTGCATAAACTGGCTTACTAGCCCCACAGCATAACTCAAATCCGGGTGTGTGATAGTCATGTATATGAGACTACCAACCATCTTCCTGTACATAGAAGGATCATCCAATTCCTTGCCATAATCAGCCCGCAACTTCACATTTTGCTCCAAAGGTGTACTCATAGGCTTACACCCTGTCATGCCATACTTTGCCAACATATCCAATGCATATTAGCGCTGTACTAACCATGTACGTGCATGATCTTTTACCACTTCGATTCCAAGGAAGTATCTCAACTCACCAAGATCTTTCATGTCAAATTGCCCACTCAAAGCTTTCTTGACATGCATCACATCTGCACCATGATCACCTGTGATAATCAAGTCATCCACATAGATGACTAGTAAAACAATCCCATGCTCTGTCTTCTTCACATAGAGTGAAGAATCTACTGTAGAAATCTGAAAACCAAGTGAGATAAGATATCTGCTCATCTTATCACTCCAAGCACGTGCTTTCTTTAGACCATACAATGCCTTTTTCAATCTGCATACATGAGTGGGATATCTTGGGTGTACATACCCTTCTGGCTGTGCCATGTACACTTCCTCTTGTAGATCTCCATTTAGAAATGCATTTTTGACATCCATCTGATGCATTTCCCAGCCATTAGCTGCAGCCATAGCAATGACTGCTCTCACTGTGCCCATCTTAGCCACTGGACTAAAGGTTTCATCATAGTCCAAACCTTGGGTTTGTGCATAACCCTTTGCTACCAATCTTGCTTTATGTCTCTCAATAGAACCATCAGATTTGCACTTTACTTTGTAAACCCATTTACATCCAATAACATTCTTGTCCTTTGGTAGTGCAACCAAGTCCCATGTATCATTATGGACCAATGCATCTATCTCAACATCCATTGCTTTCTCCCATACATGCTCTCCAATAGCCTCTGTATAGCATGTAGGTTCCACATGCCTCACCATAGATGTCATATATGCATAGTGCATAGCAAAATCTCTATATGTCAACCTGTCAACGGGATATCTGCTGACCCTCTAGGAACTCCACAATGCTTGCGGGTCACTCTGTACACCTGTAACTCTAGCATGTGGTGGCACATATCTATCCTGCCTAGCACCAGCAGGTGTGCGTAAAATAGGTATGCCAAGCTCCTCATCCAAACTCTCCGAACTAGATGACTCATAACCTGTGATTCCAATTCCTTCGACCTTCTTCTTTCCTTTATCCATAGCACTACTCCCAGTGCTCACACTCTCATGCCTCAAACGTCCTGACCATGGACGTACACTGCTACTCTCAGCTTCTGCTCTGTTGGCCCACACATAGTAGTAGAACTAGAACTTGCTTGTGGCAAGTTCACAGGGAGGCACTTCAGCCTCAAGTGACTCAATGACTCCCTCATCTTTTGCTTTGTACCAACTAGCAAGCTCATCAAACACCACATCTCGTGAGATGACCACTTGTCTAGTTTGTGGATTATAACATTTGTATGCCTTTCGATCCTGTGCATATCCAACAAATACACATTTCTCTGCCTTAGGATCCAACTTCCTTCTTCTTTCATCAGGCACATGTACATAAGCTATGCATCCAAAAACTTTGAGATGTCCAATGTCTGGCCTGTAACCTGTAAGCCGCATCTCTGGCGTGCTTCCATGAATGGCTGCTGTAGGTGTTTTGTTCAGTATATACACTGCAATAGCACATGCTTCTGCCCAATAGTAATCTGGCATGCTCTTTTCATTGAGCATCGCCCTAGCCACTTCACATATGACTCTATTCTTTCTCTCAGCCACACCATTCTGCTGAGGTGTATACCTGCAAGTCAAGTGTCTTCTTATTCCATGCTTCCTCAAGAAATGCTCAAAAGCTTTTGAGGTGTATTCACCACCTCCATTTGTCCTCAAACATTTAATCCAACAGCCATATTGCTTTTCTGCAAAAGCTTTGAAATCCGTGAACTTTTCCAACACTTCACTCTTCTCTCTGAGAAAGTATATCCATGTCAATATGCTGAAATCATCTATGAATGTAACATAGTATAAACTGCCTTTGATAGATGGGTTTTGTGCAGGACCCCATACATCACTGTGTACTATCTCAAGTGGCATGTTACTCATATTTTCTTCTCTAGGAAACCTCAACCTTGCCTGCTTTCCAAACTGACAGGCTTCACAAACATGCATATGTCCATCATATTTGAACCTAGGCAATCCATTGACAATGCCTCTTGTTTGCATGTTCTTTAATCTCTGTATATTGACATGTCCAATCCTCTTATGCCACATATCAATGTCCTGTACCACATTTTTACTTTTGGAGAACATGGCTGATTTTTGCTCAGGAATTCCAGCATCCAGCTTAAACAATCTGCCTTCTTTCTTGCCTTTAGCAATAACTCTACATCCATGTTTGAAATCTTCAACGAAGCAACCATGCTCACTGAAACGAACCTGTAATCCCTGTTCCACCATTTGACCAACTGAGGCCAAGCTCTTTGTGATTGAAGGCACATACAATACATCAGACATAGACTTTGTTTGACCATTGTGCATGACCAATGGTACACTTCCAACATGTGTAATGACATGCTGGGTATCATCACCTGTTTCCACATAGCCTTTTACATCCATAGGCTTCATATGCTCAAACCATTTACCATGACATGTCATATGGTTTGATGCTCCTGAGTCCATATACCATGTGTCATCATTCTCAGCATTTGTCGTCATAGAACCCACAACATGCTTCATAGCAAACAAATGATTTGCAGTGCCATCATTACTGCTTGATGCATAGTTTCCACCATGTTGTGCATAATTTGCCACCATAATGACCACCACATTGTGCTCTACCCCCTCTCAAATCATTCTGTTTGCGGAAACAACCTCTCGCCATATGTCCAAATTTGCCACAATAATGGCATTCCACATCTTGGATAGAATTTTGTTGGCCTTGCCAACGTCCTCTACCACGGGGGTTGCCTCTGCCTCGCTGAGGTGCATATCCATGACCACCTCAAGCACCATATGAAGGCTGAAAATTCTATTGTGGAGGCCTGTCCTACCATCCACGACCATTACCACCACGTCCACGTGATGCGAATCTCCCCCTGCCTCTAAAACCTCTCTGCGAGTAGAAAGCCTGATTTCTGCCATCATCATGGCTGGTAGATGCATCCAGAAATGAATCACTGAGCTTGATTTCCTCAACATTACCACCATTACCACCATGTCCACGTGATGCGAATCTCCCCCTGCCTCTAAAACCTCTATGCGAGTAGAAAGCCTGATTTTTGCCATCATCATGGCTGGTAGATGCATCCAGAAATGAATCACTGAGCTTGATTTCCTCAACAAGTAAGAGGGAAACCAACTCATCGAAGTCGGGTAAACCTGTACTCCTCCCACTGAGATAGATGTATCAAATGATTTATATTCCTTGCCAAGACCACGCAAGATAATATCCACCAAATCATCATCAGGCATGGGGGCATTTATTGTGGCCAATGCATCTGCAAACTTCTTGATTTCTTGAACATAATCATGTATGCTCCTTTTATTACTTTTCACATTATGTATCTGCTGTTGCAACTGAGACTTGCGAGCACTTGTATCTGTATCAAACATCTTGACCAAAGTATCCCATGCATCTTTGGGATTCTCAGCATCCTGTATGTGTATGAGCATAGCATCAGATATACATATAGACAGATAATGCAGTACTTTGAATGCTCTCTCAGACCATTGCTTATGAGCAATAAGCTGCTGCTGTGTAGGTTGTCGAGGTAGATAAGGCAATAAGCTGCTGCTGTGTAGGTTGTCGAGGTAGATAAGGCTCTGGCTCAGCACCTGTAATGAGATTCCAAAATCCTTTTCCTTTCAAGAAACTCTTTATCCTGTACTTCCATGCCTGGAAGTTCTTCCTATCCAGCTTTTCACCAACAATCTAAACTGGATTATCCAACATGTTTGCTCAATGCATACACCTTCCGCACACTTCAAATCTGTAAATGAGCCTTCCTCAGCTCAACCACACTCCAAATAATGTTCTAGATACTCCAAGGTAGCCAACAAACTCCAAATTTCATGTAGAAAATCAACCTATATGCATCCACCCAAGATGAACTGTCTCACGCAGTCCACAGGATACCCTGCTTTGATGCGCTTTCCAAGGCTCCAAATCACAATGTAATGGTGCAATCAAGTATGGGAAACTTGCATTGACACCTAATCAACCTCAATGTTGAGTATCAACACCATCTGACATGTGTACATATCAATTTTTGAAAACCCCTTTCTCTGTTTTGGGAAAAACCAGAAAAACCAGCAAAACCAATAGAAAAATGGCTCTAATTTCTTCAATATTTGTCCAAATTGAGCAACCAGGCATTCATTAGCTTATCAATAGTGTCCATCAACTCCATGTAAGAGGAATTTGTCCAATTGTATAAGACCAAAGATTAATTGCTCGATTAAAATGACCCTGTTTAATCAGCTCATTCCCAGCTCAATTAGGCATAATTGACCAAACAAATCACATAGCCCTCTTCTCCAAAGTATAAAGCAACCAATTTCTAAAGAAATTGTGAAAGGAACCAAGCAACCAATGAGTAATGGATCTCCTCGTAGGCAAAATGAGTAATGGATCTCCTCGTAGGCAAAATGAACAAAATTCTGCCCTGTTTCACAGTAAGAGCTGTGCCGCCTGCATTTGAGGCCTTTGGGAGTGATTAGATTGCTAATTGATGAGCCAAACAAGTCCCCAACACACTTGGGTATGTGTGCAACCAGTCAATGGTTGGATTTTTGCCAAAAATATGCTCCAAATGCATCAAATCTACACTTGCTTTTCTCTGTTTTGTGAGAGCTCAAAAACCAGAATTTTTCACACTTTGAAATGCATTCAAATTGCTCCAAAATTTGTTGAAGGTTTGCATATGGGTTGCCAATACATCCCTCTTTGTCAAATACATATGTCTTTTGCCAGATTTACATGTATTTCCACCATACATCAATGCTTTCAAGCTTTAATGGAAAGCTTCCAAAAACCAAAAATTTTCTTTGCTTTGATTTGCTCTAACTTGCTTTGTTTTTGCCTGTATCACCTGCAATCTGATCAAGGATGTTTAGAAGATCTTACCCGGTAGGCCAAGCTCTCAGATCTGATAGTATTTGGTGTGCTCCACACTTCACAGCTCCAGTGGCAAGCTTCACAGCTTCTTCTCCCTCTTCACTCACTCACTCATAAACCCTAATAAATAGCACAAGGCTCTGATACCATGTTGAAAGAACGGTAGAGGGGGAGGAGACACACACATAGGAGCAAACCCTAATGTATATTGCAAACCCTAACCATAGAGGGAAGCCATCACAACTCACACACAAAGCATAATGCACTAATCCATAATCCACACAACACACTATGAGTTGTGTCCACACTCTAACCCTAGCTGATGTCCACACACTATGACCAGCTGGACACGCGGTCATTTATGTCTCACACATGTTCCTACCTAATCTGCCAGCACATAGCATAGCTGGCTCATACTGACATCGAGCTTGAATCTCAACAATTTTTTAATTTAATTTGAAGAAGAATACGTTTATGGTTATGTATGGTTGAAAGAAGGCTTGTTTTTTACCACTAGACAACAAATCTCTATCAATCTATTCTCCAAAGAGTAAAGCAAGGTGGAAACCATTAGTGGGTTTGTGAAAACCATAAAACCACCTTTAATCTCACTAATCCTCTTCCTAATCCGTCCATATACAGATTGAATCAGGGGAATGAGCATGGAGAGCCATAACAAGATTGCTAAGTTAGTGAAAGTGTGAGAAATCTATCATCGATGGCTATGCAAATCTCTCAAGTCAATTTGTTGATTATTTCCCAAATTGTGCTTAATAGGAGGCAAATTTGATTAAGTATTTGATAAATTGGAGTAAGAAAAGGTTGATTTGATGCAAATATAGTAAGGAAATTATTATTTTTCAACCTCTCCATTGATGGGGTGATCACTTTCATGGTGAATTCCCTTCTATTTTCTAGCCAGCTATTGTATTTCTAGCCCCATGGCACTACAGCTTAATCAAGCTTTTAAAGCTTCCAAAAGGCTAGAAAATAGCCCAAAAATAGTTTCTTTACTCTAAAAATTCTGCAAAAATCCAGTCACCTGCAAATTAGGTCTCTATAGTACATATCAAATTTCTAGAATTTCCCAAAAAAATTTTGGGGTCTAAATTGCTATTTTTGAGCTTTCGAAGCTCTAAAAATTGCTCAAAAAAAAATTTAAATTTTTTTAATAGCCTCTACTGTAGTTTGAGCCTCTCCGGTCTAGCCTCTATAGTTCAAATCTATAAATCAGAGAGTCAGTTATGGTCCTGATTTCAACTACAATGCCATTGACAACCTTACAATGATGATATTAATGCTCAAGATGCTGATTTTTTGAATTCTCCGCTTCCACAACCCTCAACTGAAGAGCAACTTTGTTTACTTGAGCAACAATTACCTGACGAATGCCAATGATGCTTTGATCTTGAAGCACGTTGTAATGGTAAGGAGATTTCTACTTTTGATTCTGAAGATCACCATATCACCAAGATTATCAAGGCCACTTTCGACGCACAAGCTACAAAGAAGGAAAGAAACATTAGTCGTCGTACTTTTTCTTTTATTAAATTTGATTGCAAAAAGGATGCTCGTCTTGTTCTTTCTTGCTTGAGTTAGCTAGATGATTACTTTTTTGAAGAGTCTTTCTCCAAGAAAGACAAGATTAAGTGTGTGGCAAATCACATGGTAGATCGTGCCTCACTTTGGTGGAATGTACTCTGTAATAGTCCTAACAAACCTTCTACTTGGGAGGAATTTCAACACAAGGTGAAGGCTAGTTTCTAGCCAAGCAGTTCCATCTTAAGGCTCATTGTGCATGGGATACTTTGACTATGACACAGATCGAGAGACTATACCACAATACACTAAGAAGTTTTGGCAAACTCTTTTACAACTTTGCATGCTTGAAGAGGTTCCCAAATCTTCTATTCAATGAAGATATGAATCTAGTCTTGAGGAGTCTATTCAAGGGCGGAAGTCAATATGTTCAAACCCACTTCTCTTGATGAAGCTATTTCCTTAGCACATGATGCCGAAAAAAATGGGGTTTACGTAAGCCTCAACGTCAACTTAATTCTACCTTATGAAAAAATCGACAAATCTTGAGCTTCAACAATAATTGACAACCTTTTCCGCATGCTTACAATGCTTCTAATGGTTTTAGTTCTTTTAATGGCTCTAATGTTAATAAGAATCCTTGGGTAGCACCTAGTAATGCATGCACTAATCCTCCTCAAAATGTAAAGACTAATAGAGTGAACAAAGAAATGTAATTCATTCCTAAGCCCATTAGTCACAACACTAATATCTCCAAGAAGCCTCAACCTACATGCTACAAGTGTAACAAGCCAGGGCATTTTGCTAATCATTGTTGGTGAAGCAACTAGTTGCTCAGCTTCACAACATTGAAGAGGTACCTCATGAAGACGATGACTATACCCCATATTGGTCCGAGGAAACACTACAAGATGAGGATAATGCCAACCAAAGTGATTTGCAAGGTAACCTTATTTCCCCTTACTCTTTGCTTAAGATGAAAGGTAAAATTCATGATCATGATGTTATTGTCTTACATGATGATGGTAGTACGCATGATTTTATTTCTGAACGTATCATTAGGAAGTTGCAATTAGAAACACATCCTTCACTTTATAAGGTTAAATTTGCTTTTCAAGGCACACGATATAATGGCACTAACGAAATTAGACAACTAGAAATTGCCATAGGTACTTACAAAGAGAAGAGAGACTTATTTATTGCACCCTTGCACACTAGACATTTACTTACCCAACCTTTGATTTCAGACTATCATATTCAATGGGCTTCTTTTATTCAGAATTTTCATCCTCTTATTCAGTATCAACTTGGCAAAGAAAATGCTGTCGCATTGATGCATTAAGTAGATGCCCATGAATTGCTAATATTTATGTTGTTGACTTTCATACTTTTGATGCTATGCATGACACATATGACAATGATCGTGATTTCTCTACACCATGCTTGAAAGTCAAAGCTAATAATTATATACCTATTGATAGCTATTCTTATAATGACGATTTTCTCTTTTTTGAAAAGCCTTTGTGTGTTACTCTTTCTTTTAGACAAACGCTTTTAGAAGAAGTACACAATCCTCCTTATATGGGTCATCGAGGTATACTTCCTACCTTGAAAGCACTCATTGATGATTTTTATCAGCCTACTCTCAAGAATGATGTTGCTACTTTTGTTTTTGAATGTCTTGTATGCCAAAGAGTGAAGCGACATCATGGGAAGTAGAATGGCTTACTTATGCCATTGCTTATTCCTAATTGCCCTCGGGAAGAAATTCCCATGGACTTTATTATTGGATTACTTGTTACTACTGCATGGAATGATATGCTTTGGACCATTGTAGATAGATTTAGTAAGCAAGCATATTTCATTGCATGTAAAAAAACATTTTCTACATATCAAGCTGCTCATCTTTTTATAAAGAATGTTTTCACGCATCATGGATTGCCAAAGGTCATTGTTTCTGATAGAGGTTCTAGATTTTGTAATCATTTTTGGATTGCCTTATCTTCTAACCTTGGTTCTAAAATTGATTTTACTTCTACTTTTTCATTCTAAAAGTAATGGTCAAACTGAAGCTACAAATAGTACAATTTTAGATTTGCTTAGACCTTATACTATGTCTAGACTAGGTACTTGGGATCATCACCTACATTTGCTCTAGTTTGCTTATAACAACACACCACACTCACCTACTGGAAAAGCTCCCTTTCAAATAGTGTATGGTACAAAATTACCGACATTAGTTTCTTGACTTTCACACAATGTTCCAGTGCCAATGATTTTATTAGAGACCATACCCACATTCTTAGAGAACTGCATGAGGCCATAGCTAAATCTCAAGAACAAATTATATGTGAAACAAGCCAATAAGAGATGACAAAAAGTCACTTTTAACATAGGTGATTATGTTTGGCTTCGCATAAAAAAGCGTAGACTCAAGAGTGTTAAGAAACACTGTATAGTTAAACTTGCTCCTTGTTTTTAAGGAACTTTTAAAATTCTTGCAAAGATTAATGACAATGCATTTCATCTAGATATTCCATCTCCTTGGTGTATCCACATTTCACATTAGTCTTTTGCATCTTTTTAGAGGTACTCCGCCTGCTCACCCCAGTTTATGATGACCCCCCATTGTTAGAAGAAGACTCTGAGATTCTAGAACCTTAGATTATTCTTGACCATGAAAAAATATCTACATGCAAAGAAAATGTTTATCATCGATATTTAGTTAAATATAAAGGCCATCCCATAGAAGAGGCGCAATGGATTCCTGATCATGCCCTCGCCACCTATCCTTCCTTAATCGCATCTTACACGGATACTAGCCCATGATTTTATTTTTGTGAGACAACTAAGGTTAGTTGCTTCTCACCCCCGGGGTATGTTATGTTGGTGGGCACAGAAGTTTGGGATGCCTCTCTTTTTTCGTCCGTGATTGTGCAGCTTATCATGCATATGTGGGTGATTCCGTACATGTGTATGAGTAAAGGATGCATCGCCATGATATTTTTATTGTTATTGATATAGTTATTTTATATTTGTTAATTAATGTATTAATTGGACGACGCAGTTGTTATAAAGCACACATTATTGAACATGATAGCACATGTGGTTGGATGCTTTGACATCATGACAAAACTCTTCACTAGGTCATTTACATAGATGATAGTTAACGTTATGTACACATATTGACTTGGTGCCTTAAAACAATTCACAAATAGGAATGGACATTTCATATTCAATCCTAAATGGAAAATACTTTGAATACTCCATTAGCCCTATCATACTTATGTCCTTCTTCTCTATTTTTTTTTTGTATTTCCTTAAAGTCAATATTATGTGGTGATGGTTATTGGTAAATAACCATCACACCTATTGTGGCATCTACCCCGCTCTCCCTTGGACCTATCCCAGTCTCCCCTAGACCTATCCCAATCTCCCTTGAACCTATCTCTGTTTGAAAACCTGTGCTTGTCTACCCACCTTCCCTTGTCTCCCCACTTGTCTTTGTCTCCTGAGATCCATGTGAACTTGTTCTGGCAGCTTGATCTGGCTTGGATGTCTTTTGGCGAATCCACTCTTAGATTTTTGTTGTTTTGTGTTTTATTTTGATTTTTAAGTTTTTAATCATTCTCGAGTACGCGTCTGTACAATTCATAGGAATACTATGTTACATATGCACAAATGGAGTTTAAGTCTTCCTACTTACCGTGTGGACTCATTGAGCGAAGGTAGAGAACCGCTTGTCCATCCACGACTGGTATGTGAGCTTTGTCCTTTTAGTTCCAAATCGCCAGTTCCAACTAGTGAGTTTATGTTGCACGATGTAGTGCCATGGGTGTTGTGGGGTTGTGGCAATCTCTTTCAGCCTTGAGAACACTTGCAATGCCAAGAGAGTGTGTGTGCAACTATCTTTGGGGTTTGGTAGCACCATGGTTAGATCTTCTTTACTGGAAACGAGATTTATTAAGGCCACCTTGCACATGAAGTTGTAATGCCTCTTACTGCTTGATGTCCATAGGCTCTTCCAAATTCTTTGAAGGTGGTGTCAACATGTGAACGTGGAAACCATTGTTCTCCATTCATGCCTAAGACTTGGGGTTCGCATCGACGGAAATCATTTTGGGCTCCACTCCATCTTTAGTTTATCATTTGATATCGCAATTGCAGAAACTTGTAGTGTAGGCTTTCTTAACTTCAAAACCTAGAAATCGGGGTTCTCTTTGTAGAAACCTTATGCTCCCAAGAGCTTGGGACCCACCATAATGTCATTTGTTGGGCATGACCTAGGATTCAGGCCTAGGGTTCATGGTCCTTGCTTGATTCTCTTTGACTTTAGAGATTGGGTGGTGCTTTTTGGGACTCAAAATGGAAAGGTTTTCATCATCAAAGCCTTGAGCATCTAACATTTTGATGGGGCTCTGGTGGGTTGTGAATACAACTCTTTTGCTATGGGCTCATGCTTGGTAGGTCTTCCATGGGTAGGCTTCTAGCTAGGCAATGTATGTTGGGTGTTTGCTTGGGCATCATACTTTCCTTGGTTAGCTAGGGTACTCTTGGGTACCCACTCCTTGTGAGAAGGATTATTGAGGATGACGTTTGGGGGCTAGTCTTCATCTTTTCTAGTGAGGTTTTGTATTTGCATAATGATTTGAGGGGGTGGTCGACATGGTGTGGTGAGAAGAGTGTTTTCTTTTAAGGGTTACCTAAGGTGATGGCTTGAAATTCGATGATAAGGTTTGGGGTGTTGGAAAGTTCACGGTGTCTTCGTCCACCAAGGGTACGTGGTCCAGGAATGTCTATTGGGTGTCTGGTTGGGCATCATACTTTCCTTGGTTAGCTAGGGTACTCTTGGATACCCACTCCTTGTGAAGTGTTATTGAGGATGACGATTGGGGGCTGGTCTTCATTATTGCAAGTGAGGTTTTGGATCTGCATAATGGTTTTAGAGGGTGGTGTACATGGTGTGGTGTGAAGAGTGTTGGTGATAGCTTGAAATTTCGATGATGAGGTTTGGGGTGTTGGAAGTTTAGGGTGTCTTCATCCACCAAGGGTACGTGGTATAGTAATAAATATCCCGTACAGAAGCTTGAGTGTTGGAGTTCTTTTCTGCCAACTGAATCGATGGCTATAATTGTACATGCTAGGGTCACAAAAAACTTACAAGACATAAGTTTAGTTCCAATATTTAGCTTCGTAACAACCAATGATTATGGATTCAGAATTGTTTACCACAGTGTTAGAGCTGCGGATGGTGTGAGGGGTTGGTGGCCCAATAAGGTCCATGTCTCCCAAGACAAAACATTATAAATTAGCCCCAGTGTCAACCAAGGCTAGACACATAGCTAGGTGGTCTTTGTGGGGGGGGGAACTCTAGCTCAAGGTGAGCAAGTTCCACCACTAGTTCTATTTTAAATCGTCTAGCACAAACATGGATGTGATTTTGGTATTGTGTGTCCAATTGTGCAAACATTGTACCAAGATTATTTCTTCTATGAAAGAGTGTACTCTAGGAGGGGCTTATATTCCTGGTCCTCTCTTTGTTTTTTCAACATCTTGTTATAAGTATTAATCAAAGTGGTGTGATCTTATGTGTTTCAGGGGCACTTTCTAATATCCTTTAGTTTGGGGTATTGAAAGACTTCACTTAATGTGTAGTGGCTCATCCTTATCCTCTTTAGAGGTTCACATGTGTTGGCTCTTAGGTCCCTAGTCATTCAATTGGAAAAGTCTCTCTAAAGTAGAGAATTCCCTTATAAAGAGAACTTATTGGACTCAGACCTCCAAGGATAAGAAGACTATGAAGCGAGTTATATCCTACCTCAATATCCTATAGGTGAGTGACATTCACACTCACTTGGTTCACACCACTCACTTGGTTCATACTCACTCAGACCTGCCAATGTGTAAGGGATGCACATTGAATGTGCCCTTGGAGGTGGTGCCTTTGAAGGGGCCAAAATAAAGTCATTTTGTAATCACCTTGGATAAAATGTTATGGTGACTATGATGACCCATTTTTACATCCCACTAAATTCTCCCTCGTTGCATCTAACAATGTGGTGACTATGATGACCCATTTTTACATCCCACTAAATTCTCCCTCGTTGCATCTAACAATGTGGGGTCTAGTTGAATTGGTTCTAGGAGAGTCTTTGCAAACTTTCACTTTTTGTGGGCTCTTGAGAATGGTTATGGGTTTGGTCAAGCCTTTTGGCATGCCCTAGGGCTCTAGGGTAGGGATATGCTCAAGTAGAGTTAATGGTTCCTACTCAACTACTTTCTCAATGATAACATGCTCTAATAAGCTCTTGGACTTGTTTTATTCACTTATTCTCCAACATGGGGTTGGGAGACTCCTTGAGTTTCTTTGGAATGTTTGTTTAGTTGATGGGTTTCTTTTCTCTAGGAAGAGTAGGTTTGAGTGGGAGATCAGTCATTGTCTCTAATAAGCTCTTGGGCTTGTTTCATTCACTTCTTTTCCAACATGGGGTTGGGAGACTCCTTGACTTTCTTAGGAACATTTGTGTAGTTGATGGGTTTCTTTTCTCTAGGAAGAGTAGGTTTGAGTAGGAGATTTCTCGTTGTCTCCAATAGGGAGATTGGTACATACTCGCCTTATAAAGGCATCTAGGAGATGTTAACTAATGTAATTAAACATACCCCTCCTTCCTAATGCCCTTGCATTATAAGAGGTTCCACATGGATTCCTTTGGAGCTATATAATTCACCCAAGAGTGGAGCTTGGAAGAGCTAGTCATGGGTGTGTTGGAAAAGAGCATAGATAGGCTGCTAGAAGCCAATGTCTAGTATGCCTTCAAATGACAAGACAATTTGCATGACTTTTCTTTGGTAAATTTGAGTCACATGGTTAATAGTTATTAGACATCATTAGTCCATGCCCATTGTTAAAGTCAAAGAGTAATTAGTTGTGGTTGGTCCATGCTAGTGGGTGGAGCCTTTTTAAGAATGAGATCAACAATTTGAAAAAAATTAAAGTTCTAACTACTACTAGATTTGAGATAATTCTTAGTGGCAAAAGTTCCAAGTCAACAACATAACATAGGACCTTTGTTAGAATGTGGTCATAGTTTTTCTTTTTTTAATTTCTTAATTTTCTTCATGAGAAATCCAACACAAGTCTCCACTTTTCCCTCTTAAAATTTGTTAAACATGGGTATTTAATCATGTGGATTGTGGTATTTTTAGGTTGCAAACATAGCCAATGCTTAGTTTGTGCTTTTATGCCCTTGATAATAATGGCATAAAAAGAAACTCCATTGTTATTGATCTTCTCTACATCACATCCTTTTGCTAGCATCTCCTAGAAGTTCTTGCTACTTAAGCAAAGTGGGGATCTTACATGATCCTCATCAAGAGTAATCTCCTCAATGGTGCCATCATGGATCATTATGATTTTGTCTATGGTTGTGCCTTCTAGTAGCTCTAGATATATTCTAGGACTCTTTGGAGGTCTATTCCCCTTGGAGAATGTTCCCCATAAACCTTGATTCCTAGTTTAAGTGGTGTTTGGTTTTTGTAATACATCATAGCATTTGGATGTATAATAATAGTAGTAGCCAACCTTGAATATGGTGATGCATTTTTTCCTCTATAGGTGTGTTTTTTTTTTTTGCAGAAGTTGGTTTTCTAATTTGAGGATTGGTGGCATCTAGTACCTATGGAGGACACTTCTTTTGAGATTGTGCGTTTTTCTTCTGAGATTGAGCTCGAGCTTTTATGATGGCTTCCCTAACTACTCTTCAAATGTTCTATGAGTCTGCAAAGTTGGATGGCTCCAACTACACTTTGTGGAAGGTGAAGGTGAAATCAACTTTGTGTGGAGTGGATCTTTGGGATTGGCTTATTACAGCTTTTAGAGATAATATTGGCATATGGTAATGCTCCAATATGAAAATACAAAGGAATTGTTATATGTACATTATGTGTGCTATGTTATATACACATTATGTGTGCATATACTAGGAGGCTAACCCACATTAGGCTTGTGAGCATGGGAGCATGGGAACAAGCTCTACTAGTGGAGCATGGGTTAGGACTAACCTTAAGGTTTAAGGTTAGGGTCAGGCATCCAAGGGTCACACATGAGGAATGGAAAGTCAAGAGTCACTTGAGGGCCCTCCTATATAATAGGGGCATGGGGCACACTCAAGGGGGCTTGGAGGCTAGGAAGCTTGAGGCTTATGCTATGGTCTCTTTTGTAGAGGTCCATAACTACTCATCTACCATTTCACACTTTAGCTACATGCTATTGGATTGGAGTTATACCTCTTGATGGTATGGGACATCAAGGTAGAGGTATGATGTATTTCATTTATGATTCATGTGTGCATCCCTTGGGCTCGGGGGTGGTTGGGTGGTTGAGTTTATGCCTGATTTATGCATGTTTATGCATAACAATTATCTAGAGAGATCTTAGGGTTTTAACAGTGGTATCAGAGCAATCTCTATTTAATTGTTGTTGATTTTTTTAGTAAATTTTAATATTTACTAATAAAATGTTATCTTTTGTTGATTTGTGTTGATGAATTATACGTGAATCATCGATATGGTGATTGGAACGTGTGTAACTACAATTCAATGGACGAATCGATGTTGCGGGGGAATACCGTGAGTTAATGCTATTTTTCTCTATTTTTTATGGTTAAAATCAAGCATTAATGGAATTTTTTACAAAAATACCATAGAGTTTATGGTGGATATTTTTGTAGAATGGATTCCTTGAATTTCTAGAATTTTTAGAAATTTTTTCCTATTTTTTTAGGAATTTTTGAGCATTTTTATGATTAAAAATGTATTTTTATACATTTTTGCGAGTTTTTTCCGCGGGAATGCAATCAAATTTCTGTCAATTTGCTACTGAAATTTAGTAGGGGACAGCGTGTTGATGCATAAATTGCTCTCCCGTGTGCGTGGGGTCCTCTCCACCTCTCAAATCTGATATTTCCTTCTTTTTTCCGTAGAAAAATCTCTTTAAAATGATTTTTAAGCATAAATCATAATTAATCATAATTATGATTAAAAGAAAGTTTAATTAGAAATCTTAATCATGGATTAAGTGAATCCTGATTAGCAGAGAGAGAGAAGAGATGGAATTGGAGAGAAAGTTATTGGAGAGGGTGGAGAGGAGAGAAGAGATTCTCTCTCACATCTCTCTCATTTCTCCATGCGTAGGCGACGGGAGGGGGGGGCTGCGCACAGCAGCAGCAGCCGGCAGAAAAAAACGCCCCCCCCTAAAAAATCAAATTCCAATAAGCTAATTAAAGCTTATTTTTATTTATTTTATCATTTTTTTAAAAATGAGTTTTTTATTTTAAAAAAAAGCTTTTGAATTTATTTCAAAAAAAGCTTGGAAAAAGCCTGGAAATTTCTGAAAATTACTGGATTTGAGTAAAAAAAACTCTGAAAATTCCTGGAAATTTCTTAATGAAAATTTTTAGCTTTTCATCTTCCGGAAAACCTTTGGCTTTCCATTTTCCTGAAACCTTTTGGCTTTCCGAATTCCGAAAAAACTTTTGACCTTCCGTATTCCGGAAACCTTTGACCTTTCACATTCTGATTTTTTTTTGTCTTTTCATTTTCCCAAAACTTTTGGCTTTCCGTATTGCGGGAAAACCGTTGGAATTCTGAAATTTTTTGACAGTTCGTATTCTAAATGCGTTCAGGGTTGATTAAAAATTTCAAAAAATTCCTAAAAATTAGTGGAAAATTAGACAAAGGTTATTTTAAATTTCGGGAAAATGTGGGGTTGGTGTTTGGCATGTGGTGTGTCCATTCGGGCGCCCGTGACCATTCAAATTCCTTTAAAATTATATTTTTTGACCCAAAAAATTAGAAAAATCCATTAAAATTGAAAAATTTCATTGGATTTGAGAATTGTCGGGAGAAATTGGAAATTTCGTGGAACGATGGGATTCTCAGGGAAAATTAAGAAATTTCTAGAAATTATTTTTAGAAATCCTAAAAATTGGTATTTTTTAAATATCAATGGTATTTTGGCAAATTTAATTGCTAAAAATTTTCTGGAAAAATATAGGTTTGGAATGCCATAGGATAGGTTTGGTGGAATTCAAAATTATTATATTTTGAGGCCCTGTAAAATTTGGAAAAATTAGAAAAAAATCATAATAATTCTTTTTCTCGAGAATTTAATATTTTCGAGGGTTATTTAATGTTGAAGTACGTTTTCTCGTGCTGACATTAGATAGATGCGGGTTATTCGCATATTATTAATACAATTATACCTCGTATTAATGGATATTTATGTTTGGATTAATTCTAAACGATGTATTCATGATTTTTTACCATTGTTTAGCCATTCTTTTTGGACATGTTCCTTAATTTCTTTTGATGGCTATAATTTTCATTCAAAGTGTGTTTCACCTTTGACATTTTTCCATGATAATTTATTTTGGTACTTATTAAAGTGTGGATTGTGCTTAATTTCTTAAGCCTAAAACAAACTCTATATGGGTTAGTTGATCGATTTATTTTGGTGGACTTCTATTGGATGTTTTCCAAGTTTTATATGGACTCATCAGGTTCTACCTAGATCACTTGTGTCTGGGGGTTTATTATTGAGTGCTACACACATGTGTTTCACTTTCTTACTTTGGAGTTTTATTTGAATGACAAAATGTTCATATACTCTGGATTGATGAGTTGGCCACCAATTTTAATGCTTCTTTTGGCATGATTTATGTGTCCATTAGATGGTATGCATTGATTTTTATGATCAACTATGGTTTTTATGGATTTAAGGAGCTTCTATGCTTTTATCCATAGTTTTATAAGGATCTTTTGATCTTTTGCATAATTTCATGTGCTTTGAAGGTAGCATTTGCCTTCGTTTTTTGCACGTAATTTTGGAGTATATTTCTTGTACTCTTGTACATATTCCAACTCGGATACCTAGTTGCTTATATATCTAGGTGAGTTATTTTTCTACCCTAACTTTATTGTGTTTTGGGTAGTTATCATTTGAAAGGCGCCAATAATTCAATTTCTTTTCTAATGATGTACTCAGAAGGATTTATTCCTTGATGTAGTCTCAAGTATATAGAGACAGGTTTAGTATGTGAAAGTCTGGATAAGGCCATCTTATTCCTTTTATACAGGATTTTATTCATATTTTCCTAGACGGCATACTAGTGAGTTTCAAATTGTTAAGGTATGTATGGGTGGTATCATGGTGGTATGGGACGCTAGTGATCCCTCACATATATTATCTTATGGGATAATTTGGGCTCAAGATTGTTGCTTTGCTTACATCACTTAGCATGTTGACCTTAACATTCAAAGATAATCTTATTTTCTAAATTCACTAGAAGTTATAGTGTGGGCATTCTCTAGATAAACTTCTTTTATCTATAGCCTGCATGTTTTGATGAGGGTAATCTCGTCGGCATTTTCACTTGTTGAAATCTCTTTCTTTAGAGTTCAAACAAGTTTATCTTGTTGTGTTCGGATAAGGAAATTCGGATTCTTCCTTTGCTGGCATTTCTTTCTCTAGTTCCGTACTTTAGGTGATTTACACAATCAACCTGATAGGTTTACGGATGGACATATGTGACTCATTGAGACATTGATGGCTCTATGTTGATATGGGTAACTCGAGATGTCGATTATTCCATATGCAGATGTGGGTATGTCGGGGCGCCGATGAATCCCTGGTTTCTGCTGTTATAATGCCATGTTTTCCTACTTTATTCCGAAAGGTTTACAACAAAAAAGTTACTTTGAATATGAATTGTTCTGATCATCCGCAGTAGTCTGATGGGCAAACAGAGTGTATGAATCAGATTATAGAGGATATGCTTCGTGCATGTCTCTAGAAAATCATCACATTGGGAAATATCTTCCAATGATGGAATTTGCCTATAACAGTTCTAAATTTATGGCTATTATTTTAGTCCGTGCATACTTATGTATGGGTATCAACTCAGGGCACCTATTGATGTCAGTCTTAAGGATATCGAGCTTGATGCATCGAGGGATTTCTTACAAGATATGCAAGAAATTCTGACCGAAGCTCGGGATTCTATCAGGAGTGCTCATGATAGGGCATGGTTTTATGCTGATAGGGGACGCTCATCTCGGTCTTTTGAACCAGGAGCGTTGGTTTATTTTAATGTTCCTAAAGATTCTCAGACTTTGTCAATGGAAAATGCTCGAATTTATCTCCTAGATATTGTGGTCCATTTCAAGTTATATATTGGATTGGCACGGTTGCGTATGAACTAAAACTACCTCCAATTGTTAGAGTTCATCCAGTCTTTCATATCGATAGATTGAAAGGGAAACTAGGAGGTGAGGATGACACAGTTACTCCTCATCAAGAACTCGTTGAAGTCGATGAATTATCCTATGTTCCACATGAACCTGATAAGGTACTTGAATTCAGGGAAAGGAAACTTTGTAGTTGACTAATCCCTAAGGTTAAAATAAGGTGGAAAGATAGGGAAATTGAGAATTCGACTTGGGAGTCGGTTGAGATTGTTCAGCGCAGTTCTCCTTCTTTTCATTGCAAGAGTGCAATGTTTTGAGAGAGGGGAAGTATGTTATATGTACATTATGTGTGCTATGTTATATACACATTATGTGTGCATATACTAGGAGGCTAACCCACATTAGGCTTGTGAGCATGGGAGCATGGGAACAAGCTCTAGTGGAGCATGGGTTAGGACTAACCTTAAGGTTTAAGGTTAGGGTCAGGCATCCAAGGGTCACACATGAGGAATGGAAACTCAAGAGTCACTTGAGGGCCCTCCTATATAATAGGGGCATGGGGCACACTCAAGGGGGCTTGGAGGCTAGGAAGCTTGGAGGCTTATGCTATGGTCTCTTTTGTAGAGGTCCGTAACTACTCATCTACCATTTCACACTTTAGCTACATGCTATTGGATTGGAGTTATACCTCTTGATGGTATGGGACATCAAGGTAGAGGTATGATGTATTTCATTTATGATTCATGTGTGCATCCCTTGGGCTCGGGGGTGGTTGGGTGGTTGAGTTTATGCCTGATTTATGCATGTTTATGCATAACAATTATCTAGAGAGATCTTAGGGTTTTAACAAGAATGAGGGTCTATTTATAGGTGAGGGAGGCCACAAACCAAGCCCAACTGGTTTCTAAAGCCTTCTAGCTTCAGTTTCACCCAATTTGGTTAAGATTTGGATCAGTTTGGCTCCCTTTTTGATCCAGTTTGCTCCAGGAGAGAGGAGAGATAAAAATATCACATTTTTTTAATTAAAAAACCCAAGCAATGATGATAAAAAAGGATCCTACCTCAAGTGTTTTTGGCAAGAAAGTCAAGGACCAAGATTCCAGACTCCAGCTCCTTCCTTCCAGGGTAATCAGCTTCCTTTCCAGGGTAATCAGCTTCCTTTCCGTCAAAATCAGGGAAATCCCAGAGGTAGACCCTCTAACCAACCCTTAGTTTCAATCCAAATTAATGCAAGACCTCCGCCGCATAATAGGGAAAGTCAAAGAGCGATTTTCCCAAATTAATGCAAGACAAAGAGCGATTTTCCTAAATCGGCCATCCACTTCCAAGGCAGTAATGCTGGAAGTGATTGAAGAGGAAGAAGATGAAAGAGATTATACTCCACTTGCTGTGCGAGATGAGGACATCTCACGTTTTTAAGTGGGGTAGGATGTAAGATTCCTCCCTCTAGCTTTTGAGGTGTAAAGGTGTAAGAACCTCCCCTTCTGTTCTTGTAATTATTCCCCTCTCTAAAATAGAAGAAAGATCTTGTTTTACCCTGTTTTGACCTAGAGAGAGAAAATGTCTAGAGAGAGATAATCCAAAATTGAGATATCTTTGGATATAAAAATCCTCCTAGTGTCTAAAATGGATTCCCTTGAAATAGAAGTTCAAAATGAACTTTCCAATGTGCATTAGGAATAATTAAAAATGGTATAAGGGACCTTAGCCTAAGGGTCTACATTTTCAAAAAAAATTAGATTATGGTCCAATTAAGGTACCAATCAACTGGATTAATCTAAGTATTGGGATGAGATAAATCCAAGAGAATACCAAAAAATGAGTAAATGCTCACATAAGATGAAGAGTTGACGGAGTACAAGGTTTATTAGTTAAAAATTATGAGATATTACTTAAAAAATGAGATATTTTGGAGTAATGATGCATTTTTGACACCTTGGTAAGGAAAGGGGGACTCTTGAGGTAGGTGCCTCTTTCGCATGTGTGAAAGGATTTTTAATTCAAAAAAATTGTGATATTTTTATCTCTCCTCTCTCCTCGATCAAACCAAATAAAAAAAGGAGCCAAACTGGTCCAAATCTTGTCCAAATTGAGTCAAATTGAACCTGGAAAATTCTAGAACCCAGCCAGACTTGGTTAGTGGCCTTCCTCACCTATAAATAGACCCTCAGTCATTTGCAATAAAATATTGGAGCTATACCATGTCAGTATTATATTAAAATAATCATATTTTCTATTATTCCTTAAATTTTCCTCTTTTGGGAGCTTGGAACTCTCTCTCTCTCTCTCTCTCTATACAACTCCTCTTGGAGTTGCTCTTCTCTTCTTGGTCAATTGATTGGTCGGGGGCTTCACTGTAATTAGAGAATGAAGCCAAACTTGGAGGTAAAATCAATTGATTGGTCGGGGGCTTCACTGTAATTAGAGAATCAAGCCAAACTTAGAGGTAAAATCAAATTTTATGGTTTTTTTCAATTTTCTCAATAACTTTCTTCTTCTCAACCCCTCTCAAGCTTGAGAAGCTTTCTTTAATTCAAATCAAGCTTTCCCTTAAAGTCTTAATGTTTAATTAAGAGAAAGTTAATCTTTATGATTATTTGTAATGCTTTCTTTAAGTAAATCTCTATCTCTAAAAGAATAGCTATCTTTATGGCTAAATCCCTTGAAAAAGGATGCTTCTCAATGATAGTCTCTTAATTCAAAGCTAAACTCTAGGCTTGATAAGCTAGAGATTAAGAAAATGATATTTTCATGATTTTGTGCTATTAAAATAATGGTAAATTCTTTTAGATTATTTATGAGTAGTTAAAAACTACTCTAATTGATTCTAAATGAGAAATGGATTATCCTAACAAATTGGGAAAAGAGGAATGTTGAAATTAGATCAATCTAGTGGGATAATCAGAGTTATGTTTTATGGTTAAAATTATGATTTAAATTCATAGTTTGATTCTAAGCATAAAAGAGGAACTATCATATTTTGCCATAGCAAACGAAGCTATGCCAAAATTTTTAGAAAATAATACATATCTTATTTTTATGCATAATGCTAAAAGAGAACTTCCTACCATATTCTAGGATTGGACATCCTATGCAAAAAGAATGATTTTCATCATATTCATGAGAATTAATTCTTTTGTAATTATGCATAATTAATTGATTATGAGAAAAGGGTAATTTTTGATAAATTTATTTTTATGCAAAAAGAGGAATTCCCATGATATTTGAGATCCAAGTAATTAAATGGTAAAAGGAAAATTTTTGGCATAATTAAAATTACGAGTATTTATCAAAAACAAAACTTTGAGCATTATTAATTTTATTGGGAAATATGGGTAGAATTGATTTTTGTAAATCCCATGAATCTTTTACTTGAAAAGAAGAATATTGAATATATTTTACTTGAGAAATTTGAGAAAGAATATGAAAATATCCATCAAGAAAACTTGGATAATTCTTATTAAAAAAAAAAGAGAATCTGGAATCCCTAGGAGGATCGAGGATCCAATGAGTAAACGGAAGTTTAGAATTAATTCTCATTAATGAAGCTTAAGGAATGAAAATACAATACTTAAATGCTCTTTCTGAATTTTTACTATCTGATAAGGTTTATTTTCTTTTTTTATACTTTCAACAACCCTCTGATATGTAGATTCAATGGGATCGAGAAAAAGTACCTTTAACTAGGCCAAGCAATTGGCAGAAACTTAAAAAAGTCCTATCAAGTATCGAAAGTAGAAAACGGTACTAAAAGTGGATGTGATAAGATGTGATGTGGATTTGAATGAATGTAAATGAATGTGATGGGATATAAATGGATGCGATGTGATAAGATGTGGATGAGATGTGATGTGATGTAAATGGATGTGGATGTGAATGTGAGGAGATGTGGATGAGATGTGATGTGATGTAAATGGATGTGGATGTGAATGTGAGGAGATGTGGATGAGATGTGATGTGATGTAAATGGATGTGGATCTGAATGTGAGGAGATGTAAATGGATGTGGATGTGAATGTGATGAGATGTGATGATATGTGAAAGGATGTGATGTGATGAAAATGGATGAGAATGAGATATAATGTGATAAATGTGCATGTGAATGAATGAATGGATGTGGATGAATGTGATGAGCTATGAATGGATGTGGTGTGATATGGATAGATGTGGATGTGATGTAATGTGGATGGAATGAATGTGATGTGATGTGGATGATAAGATGAGGATGGATGTGATGAGATGTGAATGAATGTGGGATGTGAATGGGTGTGGTGGATGTGAATGGATACGATGAGATGGGGGGGGGTTTGCACAAAGGCTATAGGGGAGGGGGCCGAAAAAAATTTTAAAGCAAAAAAAAAATGGTGCCACAAATATGGCACTAGGAAGAATGAATGGATGAGATATGATGTGGATAGATGAGATGTGATGTGATGTGGATCTGGTTAGATATGAATGGATGAGATATGATGTGGATAGATGAGATGTGATGTGATGTGGACTTGGGTAGATGTGAATGGTGTTAAAAATATGGCAAACACCTTCACTAAAATGATGTGTAGGGCACATACCTTGTAACTAGCACTATGCACTAAAGTCATAGATTATGGGCAAATGGATACAAAGGTTATTATGCAACCTTACCATGATGTAAAAGAGTCATTTAGGAGCTCAACATCAGCCAAATGGGTCGTGATCTCTTGATTAGGTAGCATTGGTGTGATTAGCAAGATTCTAGGGTTGGTGGTCACTTTTAGGTGCTTGAATCTAGGAGGGAAGGTGGAGATGATTTAGATGATGATTAACACCTAATCTTGAGCTTAATCCTCATGTACTTCAGCCTATATAAAGAGGCTCTCATCTATTGAAATCAACACATTTTATTGCCCCTCACTTATGTTGTCATTATGCTCATCATTATGCTAATTACTTCTTGATTAGTAGCTTAACTTCATCTTCTTCATTTCTATTCAACTATGCAATGGAGCTAGTGTTTGATCCTCCTTAGGATGGTTTTTAACATGGTATCAGAGCTAGGACTAGCCCATGCATCTAGAATCAAGCCCCATCTTATTTGCTTAGCAAGAGATTAGTGAAAATTAGGGTTTCATTAGCTTTTATGGGTTTCCTAGAAAATAGGATCTAGAATAGCAGCTGAGTGGAGGCCTTGGTGCTCACAAACCACGTAACCGTTGCCAAAATCCTTTTGTGGGCACTTCACCAGCAATATTGCTAAGGGGCATGGCACCTCAATTGCACCATTCATAGCTCCACGTCGCCGGCAACTTCGTTTTCCCCAAAACATGCACGTTTTTGATAGGCGACCACCAAAAGTATTGTTGCAGCTCACACACATCAAATTGGTCTAATTCCTCTTAGCTGTGGCTTCATTGGGACTAAACTTACTCCTCCTAAGAGGGTTTTGCAAATGATTGAGTGTGCTTCACACACCAAGCAAAAAACCAGGGTGCTGTCCAGAACTGCCATAGCCAGAAAAGGTACTTTGGTAAATTTGAGATTACTCATTGATTAAGTTGCTTAAGCAAGTGTTTGTGGGCTCTAAAATCATCTAGACATACTGCTATTCAATGCCCTTGAATATTTTTAGCTTATTCTTTGTGCAACTCCTTCAAACATTGACTCCAAGTGAGCTCATTTCTCTGCATAGTGAGCAGAATATTCAACTCCACTAATCAATGATTAATCTATCATAATCCTTATCATTTGGTGCAATAAGTGGTTCATACATGTCATTAGGGACTTGCTACATCCCCTTATTACTTCACACTTAATTTGCCCCTTGATTAGGTGTCTCCCTTGCTTCCCACAAATCAATATATTTTCTGGTTTTATCTTTTGGAAAGCATATGCTAAATAACTTGATTTAGCACTATTCTTTGGTCTTAATCTCTCTTGTAAAAGGGTAGACACTGCCTCAATCATCAGAGGTAAGACCCCCTTCATTCCATATCATAATGGCTACCAAGGATTCTCCATCAATGCGCTTTAAAGGTCATGGTTTTCACACATGGCAAACCCGCATCAAGTTAATGCTCATGAAGAAGGGGCTCTTCAACATAGTAAATGGGAATGAGAAGAAGCCAAGGACTCTTGCTAATGTTCCTTGTTGGGAAGTAAGAGATGACAAAGCTCGTGCCATCATCACATTGGAGCTTGATGACACTTACATTCATCATGTGGATGGATGCGAAACTTCCAAGGAAGTTTGGGACCAACTCACAACTCTATTTGGGGCTCGATCTAAAAGTTCAAAGTTTGGTTTGCTCATTGAATTTTTTAAGCTAGAAATGAAGTCTGGCACATCCCTAGCCTCACATTTGAACTACATGAAAGGCCTATTAACACAACTTGCAGGAATAGGTCTTAAGATGGATGAAGATGTCTCCATTGGTGTATTACTTAAATCTTTACCTGAAGAATATGACCATGTGGTCACAACCTTGACCAATATGCCAATATCAAAGCTTGTGGACATTGAAGCATCTCTTCTTGAGGAGGAGAGAAAACTAAAGACCAAGCAAATGGAGTCTCCATCGTCATCAACCTTGTCTACTGAAAATGCTTATTATGCAGGATCTAGTAGGTATGGCAAGAACAAAGGCAACTACAACAAGGGCTACAACAACAACAATCTCATTTGTGACTTCTGTCACAAACCTGGCCATGTAGAGAAGAATTGTTTTGCCAAGAAGAAGATGCAACGAGTCTACATCATGGAAGAAGTGCAGCAGGAAGAAGACCAAGAAGAAGAAAAAGATGAAGACAAGGGCCACCATCATGAGGCCCTATCTATGATAAGATCAAATCATTTATTCTAAAGTGCTAAAAACAAGGGCATGCCCTATACACATGGGTGTCCTCTTCACTCATACATGTAGCCACGTCTTGTCACACTCTTCTAAAGTCGTCCCATACCTCTTTTGTACGCATGACTAAAGCCTCTGAGTTCACATTGGCATAACCTATGTATGGCATTGCTAGTCAGACCACGCTCATGCATGCTATCACTGAGCATTGGGTGGTTAATTAGGCTCATGAGAGTCAGCATGACCAACTGCATCATTGAGTGGATTCAGTGTTTCAGGAGGGGTGTTAAAAATATGGCAAACACCTTCACTAAAATGATGTGTAGGGCACATACCTTGTAACTAGCACTATGCACTAAAGTCATAGATTATGGGCAAATGGATACAAAGGTTATTATGCAACCTTACCATGATGTAAAAGAGTCATTTAGGAGCTCAACATCAGCCAAAGGGGTCGTGATCTCTTGATTAGGTAGCATTGGTGTGATTAGCAAGATTCTAGGGTTGGTGGTCACTTTTAGGTGCTTGAATCTAGGAGGGAAGGTGGAGATGATTTAGATGATGATTAACACCTAATCTTGAGCTTAATCCTCATGTACTTCAGCCTATATAAAGAGGCTCTCATCTATTGAAATCAACACATTTTATTGCCCCTCACTTATGTTGTCATTATGCTCATCATTATGCTAATTACTATGATTAGTAGCTTAACTTCATCTTCTTCATTTCTATTCAACTATGCAATGGAGCTAGTGTTTGATCCTCCTTAGGATGGTTTTTAACAAATGGATGTGAAGTGATGTAAATAGATGTGAATGGATGTGAAGTGATGTAAATAGATGTGAACGTAATGTGATGATATGTGGATGTGAAGTGATGTAAATAGATGTGAATGGATGTGAAGTGATGTAAATAGATGTGAATGGATGTGAAGTGATGTAAATAGATGTGAACGTAATGTGATGATATGTGGATGTGATATGGATCTGAATGAATGTAGATGGATGTGATGTGATATGAATGGATGAGATGAGATGTGGATATGTTGTGACATGATGTGATGAGGATAGATGTGATGAGATGTAATACGATGTGATTGGATGAAGGACGATGGGAATACATATGATTGGATGTGGAATAAGCAATGTGAATTGATGTAGAAGAATGTGGAATAACAAGAAATGATGTGGAATAATGAGGAAAGATGAGAGCTCATTAGAAACTATATTTATGACCTGTTCTTAAATGATTGTTTTATGTCAAGAATGCTGGGGAAGCATTTTGACCATCTTATGAATGAGGTAGTGGAGACCGAAGTGATAAAGTTGCAATAGCTGACGGAGAGTCAACGGAGGACGTCTCACATAGCAAGGTCGATCGAGGTCTTGACCAGCCTCGGTTCGATTTAAATGGTAAGCTTCCGGTACGGTGAATGAGGGACCAAGGAAGCGGCCTATGAGTGAAGCACTAGGTGACATGCGAAAAGGAGCCTAGAGGGTGCTGACCATACGATGCTTGGGCTCTGGGTCATCGCCGAAGATACCCATGTGTGCATCGGGAAAGAAAATGAAATAAGGAGTTAGAGTTGTTTTTTGAACTCGGGTATAGATCTAGTTGATTGGCCTTGCTCTGGTTCTCAACGGATGAGTCCATGACTCTTTTATATGGATCTGTTGGTTGATCTTGCTGACCTTCAATGGAGAGTCCATCTGGAGTTTTCTTATGTGATTATATTTTCGGGTACTATGAGCTAAGATGCAGAACAAGGCTCGCAAATCATTTTGAGGAATTATTATTTTTCGACCCAGCGTAGAGATGTCAGCATAAGTGGTATGCAGGGCAGTATGTCCACGCCTCGTGCAGCCAGCGTGCCTGATGCTGAGGGAGAATATCTCTTTGACCATGATCCTATTGAAGCTAAAGGTGGTTCACAGTGTGATCTTGTATCGTCCCATGCCTTCTAATTTTAGGCTTTCTTGCCATGTTTATAGACTTCTTAGCTATTCTGTTCTGAAAAGAAAGATTGTAGCACCCTTAGCACAGTGATGAGGGAACAATTGTACCGCGGCATGTCTGTAGCCCAGTATCGCCATCTCATGCATTTCCCCGTGGAGGTTTTGACTTTCTAGAGCCAGGATGCTCTATGTCAATTGGACCACTTTTCGTTTGTCAATTGTGTATGTCTTGAAATGGTCTAGCACTGAGAGTAGATCTGGTTTATCCTCATCCTCTTTTTTTTTGAGCCATCACTTTCTTAGCAGTTTGAATATTTCCATGCCCGTTCTCACTAACACCGTGCGACCCATGTGTAACCAATGTGGCATTAATCATATGTTCCAAGATTGTCCAAGAGGAGTTGATTCCATGCAACTTGTCTCACAAAATACAACTCTTAACATCTTAAGTGTTCAAAACGGGCAATTGTCCATGGTACCCTTAAAGGTGCTTACACGTTTACAAGACAAGGCACGAGAAACAATCAAAGGGAACACGAAAGACAATACCTCAACATGGGTAGACGAACATGTTTTAAAACAAAACCCAAAACAGAAAACAAAACCTTTTAAACCCAAGAAAAACAAGGGACTACAAACTATCGAAACCAAGGTCGAATTAAAAGATAGGAAAAAGGAGCTTGTAGAGGACATAAACCCAAAAGGGGACATAAACACAAAAGAGCCAAAAGCTATACATGATGTAGAATCATCCACATCAAAATCCACCACACAAACCACAACACCTATACGTGCGACACAGGATATAAAAGCCAAAAAGAAAACTTAATCTCGTCGCATGGGTAAACATAATGAAAAATTGACAAACCAAAGAAAGTCAGAAAATGAAACAAGTTCTAGTACATCACTAAGTCAGGATGAAACAAGTTCTTACTCTTCACTCAGTATACCACATAGACCAATCAAGAAACTAGAACCCACCCAACCACCCCAAATGGATAATAATGATCACATTATATATGCAGAATGCAAAAATCAAGCTCAAGAGGGCATGCTTAGCTTGGTTGAATGTCCTACAAGGTCACTGGTTGAATGTCCTACAAGGTCACTGGTTGTGATTGAGCCTCATAATGCCAATCCTAAAAAAGCAACCAAAAAAATAAAGCCCAGAGGAGTACCACTTCCCCTTTCAAGAGAAAGACATACTCTCTACAAAAGAGTCATTTGAGACAGCACAAACTATACGCTTGAGAAAGCACGTGAGGAATTCGATAATTCCCTTTTACAAGATTAAAATAGTCTCTCAAAACCTCATTTGGAGGAATGCTCTGTGAAGCCAGCACAACTTCCGCACTTGCACCTTTAACAACTCAACCTGAGTTATACCAAGACATAAAGAACTCCATAGAACAGGACTGTGAGGATTCACAAGTTTCCAAATAGACCTCATTAAGAATTGTTAGAGGGCCAAGTGTGCTAGTATATACATTGGGTACTCTTGAAAAAGCTGAGAGCAAGGATGAAAATGAATGGGAATATGAAACAAAAACAGGATCTGAAGCTGAAACAAAAACTGAAACATCCATGGTTCCTTTGGAATATTCTATCATAGTATGGTTGCATTTCTCTATAGGCAATGATGTTAAGCACAAACGCGTATTGATTAGCCCTCGAGCTAGTCATAACATCGTAACAATAGACACTTGGGTGTCATTGGGACAACCTACTATACAGACAATAGCCTTGCAACAAGAAGGAGCTAGAACTTCCAACATATCTTACTGAAAAGATCCCTAGGATTTTGGTGGATTGGAACTTTCAAATGAAATCACAACCAACACTCACAGCATATCCTGAAAGGATTACCTTTACCCAGGACTTGAACATGCCATGTTTAGGGTACTTTGAACATACAATGTATACTGAAACTAACCCCCTCAATTGCAAGTTTTTTGTGGTTGAGTATGTTTTGGAAGAAGCAGATTTGATCTTAGGGAGTAAATGGACTATTGCTGCCCAAGCACCGCTATGCTTTGCTACCGATAGAGTCATCATGATGGTCAACGATAAAAAGTTGACAATACCATACTGCAAGGAAGAGGATCCAGCTTTAATGGATATCTATGATGCTGAATGCAAAAGGATACAAGCCTCTTCCACAAAAGCCCCTCTACACAATGACCTACCATCTGCGTCAACAACAGAATCTGTTAGAGCATCTACTCCTTCAACCCCATCCTCATCTACAAAGTTCGATGCCAAAACCTTGCAATCAATAGATATTCCTAAAGAAGTTCCCACAGCTCAACCTTCTATCTCTAACAACAAGGAACTCAAAGGAAAACCCCCGGAGCCTATGCATCTTCATCGACAAACCTCACCAAAAGAGACAACCACATGCTTGAAAGCCTCATCATCAACATCCACTCCACAAGAATTTGTAGTCTCATCATCGTGAAAAATTCCCATGAGTCTCAAACCTATAGCCTCAATTCCAACCAAACTCAAGAAGGGCCCCAAGCATTCAACATCAACCCAAAAGAAAACTCCACCAAGATAACCACAATCATGGTATCTTAATGGTATCAAAATGTGGGTAGAAATGCCGCTACTTGTCGCTCAATGCTACTGTGAAGATGCCAATCAAATTTGGGTGCCACAGCAGTCAAAGCCTCTTCCCCAACGCAACACTCAGAGGCCAAGGAAAAAGAAAAATACTCCACAACATAGTTCACAAAAGCCTATGCGAGTTCCTCAAAGAACTCCACCAAGTCAATAAGTGTGGGTACCAAAAACACTACTGTAGGCACAAGGGTACTACCAAAGAAATACCAAAGCTTGGGTCCCCAAGCGCATCACAAAATCCCCTAAGCTTGCACAAAGAAGGAAGCCTCAACACCAAGCACATCGGCCACACCAGTTTATAAAGTTCATCAAAGATAGGTGCCTGTGCATGTGCTTCAACAACAAGGATACTATGATGGCAATTCCATCACGTGGTTGCCAAAATTGAACAATGTGAAGAAAACCTTTCCACCGACTTCAACCCTAACAGCTTCACCTAAAGCTCGACAAGAATGGAGGCCTAAGCAACAACAAGAAAATCACTCAACCACTCTCGTGCATTCAGCACCAACACATGAGCTTGTGTGTTCAAGAAAACATTTAGCAGTCTTTCCTACTGCCTCGACAACATTTGAGCAACAAATTCAAGAATCAATACCCATGTCTGATAATGAAGACTTATGAGCGCATCAAGAACAAAATAGCAATGCTCTTGTCACCCCTCTGGATGTGAGAAATAAGTGCACAAGAACCTGTTGCTTGTTGCAAGTCATGACTAGCTGTCCCATAAAATTAATTAAAATAAAAAAACCATCGAGGTCAAAACTTGCAACTTCACGGGGTCAAAACTTGAACTTCATGGAATTCCATCTCATGGAATTCTAGTTCACGGCCTGCACTTTCACGAAAACACCATTTCAAGGGATTAACTTTTACGAAAACACCATTTCAAGGGATTAACTTTCACGGGTTTAGGCCATCTCACGGAATAACCCTTCATAGCCAAAAAACCTACAATCTCATGGGATTAGGCCATCTCATGGAATATCCCTTCATGGCTAAAAAAAAAACCCTATAACCTCATAAGTTCATGTCTCGCAAGAGTTAACAGTTTCACGGCTTAAGAACCTGCAATTTCACGATTTAAGCCACATCATGGATTAAGCCATCTCACGAATTAACACTTTCCCAACGAGCTTCAATAGCCATTATACATTTGTTAAGCTTATTACTTACTATTCTTTTGGTGGCTAAATTAATATAGTATTTGCTCCATGAGTACATATCCATACTCATGCATAGGAGAACATTTGCACCAAAGCCTCACCTTCAACAACTTCCACGTACATCTCTGTTGGATGGGGGGGCCATGGTGGGAAAAAGCTTGGTCAATGTAATTTTCCTTCAACTTACAAACCTCTCCAAACAATGTCATAACCTTCACAACTCAATGATTTTCAATCCTTAGTGAAGATCTCTATATTAGCCTCGCAAGTCGACGTAATTATTTCAATCCTCACCAAACCAACAAGTGGCTACTTCAACACATAGCAGTTCAATAAGAGTCTATATGACTCAATTCTTGTACTTCATGTAAATATGCTTCATAAGAGCACTTAAATATACATAAAAACATAAAAAGCACATGGGCAGAAGAAGACAGGAATAGGTCTTTCTCAACAACATTTGACAAGAATCCTGTCACACAAAGGGACATCATCAAAATTCAATTACTTCAAAAGATGAATGTCGCTTCAATGAATCAAATGAGGAACTGAAAATCACCATCTCATTCTGATGATTAATTCTACGTTCCTCTGGATCCTTCCCTCTTCTCTCCCATTATTAACATCTCTTAGTGTCCCCACTAACAAAAATCAAATGTAACCTTACCGATGATTGCAAAAACAAATTAAGCAAAAAAAAGGGGTCACACAAATATAAAAATGCAATCAGTCTCACAAGAACCCCACCCCCCACCCTGTTAGAAATTCCTAATACACCACTAACCTTTTCATTTATTAACTAGCTTTTCTTATTCCTTCCGAAGGAACAAAGACCATTGAACATCACTCAACATCAAAGCCATCGCCAAAGCTTGTTCATTCTCCCCACACAAAGGTCTTCAACGCAATCATGAGGATGCGATCGCCATCAAGAAGGGGGAGGGATGCTAACCCAATTCTAGGGTTAACAAGAGCTACTGCCATTATCTTACATCAAGAAGTCACGGTGGTAGATACACCAAAGGGTCATACATTCAAGATATGAAGCAATAGTGTCCAAAGCTACAACTTGCACGGGCGCTCGTAATGATGTGACGGACTATTTATGGCGATTCCCGCTTCAAGAGCATGTGGTAGCAAGTTAGGATGAAGTCCTAAGTGATGTACTTCATGGATATAGTAAGAGAGTAATCATTGTAATAGTAGTAGGCCTCTTATGAGCTTAAAGTGCCCGGCCGGCTGCAGTTTAAGTGAGTGTGACCACTTATGGCCATGTATATAAGTGAATTTCTCTCATAATACAAGAGACTCTCCCATTGTGCAATTGAAGCTTGATCTTGCTAATCTTTCTCCCTAATGCATGCTAGTGAGTGTGTATGTGAGTGAAGGGAGATGAGAGGAGGGATGAGTACCCGTAGTGCAACGCGGTGGTGTGACAACGCTCACGGGAGGCAGGGGGAATTGCTTCTCAAGGAGTTGTAGAGCTTGGAGACCTCAAGGGTTATGAGCTTGGCCATTGGAAAGATTAGACAAACACCGACATAGAAGAGGCACATGATAGAACAATCAAGCTTAAAGACAGACACTGACATAGAAGAGGCAAAGGTGGATAAGAAGGGAAAAGATGCCAAGCAAGAGGAAGTTACAATGCAACCCACATATAATATCCAAGAGCCCACATATAATATCCAAGAGCCCAAGAAATAGAAGCAAGACACCCAAGAAGGGGACAGGGCTATGACTCCCTTCTCAATGATCTAGGCAGTCTAAGAGGCTTTCCCAAGGGGGGGGGAAAAGATCTTAATAAACGAGGCATCCCCCTCGACTTCAGAGCTAAAAGTAGCAAAGGCTTATGCCGAATCTATCATCTTGAGCACTTTCAAGTTGCTGCTGCAAGCCCACACTTCCAAAATAGAGTAGTATGAAGTGCAACTTTATACTTTAGGAAGCCCAAACAACAATAACCAAGTTGCAAAGGGATAAATAGCATATTCAAAGGATTTTTTGAAGGCCAAGTATGAAAAATTATGAACTCTTTTACCCAACAATAGGCCGTGCTTTCTACATAATCACAGAAAGCTAGAGCCACTTGGACAGGGCCAATGTGGACCTTAAACAAAAGGAGGAGACCAATAGAAATATTAACGTAGAGCTGAACAAGTCTCAGATGTGGTGGCAAGGCTCAACATCCAGTTAGAAATTATGCAAAGGACTCTTAATAGCACCAACATAAGTATGAAGGCTCATTTGGATGCAAAAGATGAAAGAATCAGAAGATTAGAGGCTAAGGTGGCAACAACACTAAAGTAGAAAGAAGTTGGCAACCCGTCATCACCCTCCTCTCTATCCTCAAAGTGAGATGTTGATAAAGAGGTGGTCTTAAGCGTCAAAAAAGAAAAGAAGAGCCCAAGAAGAAGACTCACACAAGGATAAAGGCAAAGGTAAAGTGGAAGAAGGAGATGATGCCCTTCTAGAGCTGCCATCATGTACCTCTCTGCCACCAAACCCATAGGACAAAGGGATCCAAAATTCAGATAGCCAAACCTAATAAAGGTCCATGGTCAGTTATGACACATTGAAACCTCCCTCTCCCAATGAATGGGATTAGACTAATGATGATGAGAAACCCTCGGAGGAGGATGTTTATGATTTTTCGCTAGAAAATGTCAGTTTACTGTAGCACAACAACATCACAAGGTATAGTAAGTTATACAATTACCATCCACCACAAGAAGCTAACAGAGGCTATTCCACACATGTACCAAATGGACATGCCATTATTGAAGGCTTATATGGAAGCTAGATGGCAAGAGTGGTGGGAAAATAATTTAAAGCACATGAGGGAGGGTTTCATGTGACCCACAAAAGAGAATTTTTATACTAAGGGAACCATACAAAATCAACTAAAATGGAAACGTTCACCAACTTGGATATCACAGAGTACCAAAATCTTAACATACTTAAGTAACCAACCTATCCTCTAGAGCTATGTGTTGTGATGTATCTAAGAATTTGCAAATAAATGGAGAAGCAAAGAGAAGAAAACCTACTTCTTTGACACAGAGCATGTTGCATACCTTGATCGTCTAGAGCTTCATGTGAGCGTAATGATTTTGATGACTTGTTGATACAGATAAAAAATGGGCCACCAAATAAGAACAAAGATTCAGCAGGGGAAGTGATAAGAAGAAGAGCACAAAGGAGCTAAGCAAAGATGAAGATAAAGAGATGACTCTAAGAAGGACAAGGGTAGTGGTGGTGGGTAAAAATTAGAACATAAGGATGACACCAAGAAAGCCAAGGGCAAGACAAACTGTGGTCAGCAAAGCAAAGAAGAGCACAAGAAGAAGACTCACACAAGGAGAAAGGCAAAGGTAAAGTGGAAGATGGAGACGAAACCCTTCCAAATCTGCCATCACGTACCTCTCCACCACCAAACCAATAGGATAAGGGATCAAAAATTCAGATAGCCAAACCTAATGAGGGTCCTTGTGATAGCACATTGGAACCTCCCTCCCACACTAAAAGGGATCAGACTGATGATGAGCAACCCTTGAAGGAGGATGTTTATGATCTGCCACTAGAAGATGTCAGTTTACTGCAACATCACAAGGTATAGTAAGTTAATCTATGCAATTTCCATCCACCACAAGCCAACATAGGCTATTCCACACATGTATCGAATGGACATGCCATTATTGAAGGCTTATCTAGAAGCCATATGGAAAGAGTGACGGGAAAATAATTCAAAGCCCATTTGGGTGGGTTTCACATGATCCACAAAAGAGAATTTTTATACTTAGGGCACCATACAAAATCAGCTAAAATGGTGACTTTCCTGGTTATACAAGATCTTCAGAGAGACACTTATAGGCATGCCCCTACTACCAAAAGGATGGATCCACAATACATGCCAATACCTAGGATCTACAGCTAGAGTGAGTACTCAAATAAGCTCCAATACAATGAATATTTAGTAAACTTTTTAATTTGCCATCATTGCCACAGGGAGAGCTGATGGATGAATATTGAATGCGGCATGAGATTCTTTTTAGAACATCACAAAAATTGAGAAGATCCTCATGTGTAAATGACTTGCAAAATTTTTATAACTCTTTTGATTTATCTCATAAATTTTGAGGATGTAAAGATTGGTAAGGTCTAGCACATTTATTATGAGCACCCTCTCCCCAACAAAACAGTCAACTTTTCCATTAACTCAACCCACAGACAAATATATGGATATCAAGAGCAGGTCTGGTAATCCCACCATCTACAGACCTTCGAAGAGTGTTATTTTATTGAATTTTCCAAGAAAGGATGTCTAGCCCTTTTCAGTCAATCCACTCCTATGACTTGAAGCTCTCCGCAATTTTGTCACCAACCCAATGGTCAACCACCTCCGAGGATGGAAGCTAGCCTAGGCAAGGGGGGTTGTTACTCCTTTTTGTACACTCTTTATAATCCCCACCCTAGCTAAAGTGTTTCACATTGTATATGGCCAAAGGCCTACCATTGTAATAAAAGTTAACCCATATAAGGCTTGAGTTCATATGAGAATATGTTTTAGGCACCCCATAAGTGTGGGTAGGGCTAGGCAAAGCCTGTTGAGATATCAAGCTCATCTAGTGAGGCGGTGGACACTGTGATGACCCGCCTGGGGGGGATAGGCCCCACACTTACACCACTGGCATGGTTGGTGAGATCATGGGTGATATGTAGCCAGTGGGATGACAGGCTGTGTGATAGCCATTCTAGAGACTGGCATAGTTATAGTGCCAGCTTATTTAGTTGGGTTCACACTATAGAGAACCCTAGTATGTATTTGGTTGAGTACCTTTTCATATTTGGTGTACTCTTATCTTTGTATATGGTGTGTTGAGTGTTGTGTGAAGAAGAAGAAGATTTTCAGCCTCTTACCTTGTGTGTTCTCTTTTAGGGTTTTGTGTGTGTGCTTGTTGTTGTTGCAAGAGCTCAAGCTCTCTTCTCCCCTGCATCTTTTCATGGTATCAGAGCCTGGTTCATGCTAAGGGCTGAGCTACAAGCAAGAGAAGCACAGGAAGCGGTGCGAGGGTAAGAGCTTCATCTACTCTTCCCTATTTGTGTTGGCGACTAAACCCTTGTCAGGAGCTCTACGAGAGCTACGGGAGGCACCGACAAAAAACAATCTTTGATTGAGGAGCTTTCTTCACAGGAGTAAAGCTATAGGGCAACTATTTCATCCTATCGAATAGAATTTTTGGTGTTAAAAACGCGTTTCGGGCACGTTAGGACCTCCATTTTTCTGGAAGGAGGCGATTTCGAGCACTACGGGTAAGTCATCGATTCTATGCGAAACTTTGTTTTAAGAACTGCAGGAAGATAGATTGGTTGTGTAGACATTATGTGTGCTGCAAGGAGGTCAACAGTTGCCATTGGGTGTATGTATGCACATTGAGGTCACTGGTTGTGACATTTGAGTGTAGTACAGTACCATTGCAGAAAATACAGCAGTTTGTGCAGGACAAATACACTCAAATGTCACTGGTTGTGACATTTGAGTGTAGTACAGTACCACTGCAGAAAATACAGCAGTTTGTGCAGGACAAAGCAGAGTGTTGTTTCTGGTAAATTTGTGTGTCTAGCAAGATGTCAAATGATGGCATAAACCAGATTGTTGCTAAAAAGCTTGATAAGAATAACTTCCATGCTTGGAGGTTCAGGTTGACAAATTTCCTGATGGAAAAGGGTTACTAGGGCTACATAGAAGGTGAGCATGAAGAGGCACCGGAGATACCAAAGATCAATCCGACTGCTGTGCAGATGTGAAAGACTTCAAGGATTGGAACCAAGGAGCCAAAAAAGTTATATATTCATTAGGACCTCAATGGAAGGTTTCTTGGGCCCTTTTATTTGGCAGTTTAAGGGAGTCAAACCTTTTCTCTTAAGAAGAAACGTTTTCTAATTAGAAGCTTCAAAACGGCTACTTTATTCGAATTTGAATTTTGGAGGGAAAATGGAATTTAAAATCTAGCGGATAAAACCATATCATGTAACATATCTATGGAAAGCTCTTGATGCGTAGATCACGGATCTGTAATCTTCGCTCAAATTGGAGCTTGTATGTAGAAGTTATGGAGGTCCGAAAATTGTAAAATTGCCCCCCCCCCTTTGGGGAAAAAGTGCACCCTTTGACCACTCTTACACCTCTCTTAAAAACCCAACATTTCAGTCCACATGGCAACCCCCCATTTGGCTATTCCTTAATCACCTTGATTAGGCTTGGGCAAATTAAAGGGCCCAAGAAGACCCCATTCACTTCCTAATGGGCTCTCTATTAGTATACAAGACACCATGATTGGGCACATACAGGATGCCAAGTCCCCCAAGGAGGCATGGGACACCTTGGTAAAACTCTATGAAACGAATACCAAGGCACGAAAGATATAGTTGAAGAATGAACTTCATATTATGGAGAAAAAGAGTATGTCTTGAATGACTATTCATTAAAGATCAAGGGTATTGTGGAATCCCTTGCATCTATTGGCATTTCAGTAGATGATGATGATGAGGTGGAAGTCTATCTACGTGGTCTCGGGCCATAATAGAAGGTGTTCAAGATGTCTATTCAGACTCGGGAAAACATTCCCAATTTCACACATTTGGTGTCTATGTTGATTATAGAAGAGAAGAGCCTAGGTGAAGACCAACAGCCTTCACAAAACAAAAACAGTTCAGAGCAACAGGCCTTCTACATAAGTTCAGGAAGAGGACGAGGTAGAGGAGGCCGTGGATACGGCCAAGTGTTAAGATTCAAGCTCGATGTCAGTGTGAGCCAGCTATGCTATGTGCTGGCAGATTAGGTAGGAACATGTGTGAGACATAAATGACCGCGTGTCCAGCTGGTCATAGTGTGTGGACATTAGCTAGGGTTAGATGTGTGTGGACACAACTCATAGTGTTGTGTGTATTATGGATTATGGCATTATGCTTTGTGTGAGTAGGGAGATGGCTTCCCTCTATGCTTAGGTTTTCAATATACATTAGGGTTTGCTTCTGTGTGTGTGTCTCCTCCCCCTCTACCATTCTTTCAACATGGTATCAGAGCCTTGTGCTGTCTATTAGGGTTTATGAGTGAGTGAGTGAAGAGGGAGAAGAAGCTGTGAAGAGAAGCTGTGAAGCTTGCCATTGGAGCTATGAAGCTTGGAGCACACCAACTACTATCAAATCTAAGAGCTTGGCCTATCGGGTAAGGTATTCTAAACATCCTTGAGCGGATTGCAGGTGATACAGGCAAAAACAAAGCAATTTAGAGCAACTCAAAGCAAAGAAAATTTTTGGTTTTTGGAAGCTTTCCATTAAAGCTTGGAAACACTGATGTATGATGGAAATACATGCAAATCTGGCAAAAGACACATGTATTTGACAAGAAGGAATGTATTGGAAACTCCTATGCAAGCCCTAAACTCATTTTGGAGCAATTTGAATGCATTTAAATGTGTGAAAAATTTTGGTTTTTGAGCTCTCACAAAACAGAGAAAAGGAGGTGAAGATTTGATGCAAAGATTTGATGCATTTGGAGCGTGTTTTTGGCAAAAATCCAAGCATTGACTGGTTGCACACATACCCAAGCGTGTTGGGGACTTAATTACCTCACCAATTACCAACTTAAACACTCCCAAATCCTTGTAGAGCAGGCGACGGCGCAGCTCCTACAATGAAACAGGGTAGAATTTTGATTATTTTGGTACGAGGAGATCAATTACTACTTGGTTTCTTGATACATTTCACAATTGCTTTAGCAACTGGTTGCTATACACATTGCAAAAGAGGGCTACATGGTTGGTTTGATCAATTATGCCTAATTGAGCTGGGAATGAGCTGATTAAACAGGCTGTCCACTGGTTTGCAGAGAAACAGAGCAATTTTAATTGAGTAATTAATCTTTGGTCTTAAACAATTGGACAAATTCCTCTTACATGGAGTTGATGGACACTATTGCTAAGCTATTGAATGCCTTGTTTCTCAATTTGGACAAATATTGAAGAAATTAGAGCCATTTTACTACTGGTTTTTTTGGTTTTTCTGGTTTTTCCCAAAACAGAGAAAGGGGTTTTCAAAAATTGATATGTACACATGTCAGATGGTGTTGATACTCTACATTGAGGTTGTTTAGTTCAATACAAGTTGTCCATACTTGATTGCAACACTACATTGTGATTTGGAGCTGTGAAAAGCGCATCAATGCAGGGTATCCCGGACTGCGTGAGTCAGTTCATTTTGGATGCATACAGGTTGATTTTCTACATCAAATTTGAAGATTGGTGGTTACTTTGGAGTATCTGGAACACTCATTGGAGTGTGGTTAAGCTGAGGAAGGCTTGGTTACAGATTTGGACGAGTGTGGAAGGTGCACATTGAGCAAACATGTCGGATAATCCAGTACAGATTGTTGGTGAAAAGCTGGATAGGAAGAACTTCCAGGCATGGAAGTACAGGATAAAAAGTTTCTTGAAAGGAAAAGGATTTTGGAATCTCATTACAGGTGCTGAGCTTGAGCATGAGCTACCCCGACAACCTACACAGCAGAGCAGGTTATAGCTCACAAGCAATGGTCAGAAAGAGCATTCAAAGTGCTGCATTATTTGTCTATATGTATTTCTGATGCTATGCTCATACACATACAGGATGCTGAGAATCCCAAAGATGCATGGGATACTTTGGTAAAAGATGTTTGACACAGACACGAGTGCTCGAAAGTCTCAATTGCGACAACAGATACATAATGTGAAAAGGAATAAAAGGAGCATCCATGATTATGTGCAAGAAATAAAGAAGTTTGCAGATGCATTGGCAACAATAAATGCCCCCATGCCTGATGATGATTTGGTGGATATTACCTTGCGTGGTCTTGGCAAGGAATATAAATTTTTTGATACATCTATCTCAGTGAGGAGTACAGGTTTACCAGACTTTGATGAGTTGGTTTCACTCTTACTTATTGAGGAAATCAAACTCAGTGATTCATTTCTGGATGCATCTACTAGCCATGATGATAATGGCAAAAATCAGGCTTTCTATTCTCAGAGAGGTTTTAGAGGCAGGGGGAGATTTGCATCACGTGGTCGTGGTGGTAATGGTCGTGGATGGCAGGACAGGTCACCACAGCAGAATTTTCAGCCTTCATATGGTGCTCGAGGTGGTCGTGGATATACACCTCAGAGAGGCAGAGGTAACCCCCGTGGTAGAGGATGTTGGCAAGGCCAACAAAATTCTATGCAAGATGTTGAATGCCATTATTGTGGGAAATATGGTCATATGGCGAGAGATTGTTTCGCAAACAGAATGATTTGAGAGGGGGTAGAGCATAACGTGGTGGTCATTATGGTGGAAATTATGCACAACATGGTGGTGGAAATTATGCATCAAGCAGTAATGATGGCACTGCAAATCATTTGTTTGCCATGAAACATGTTGTGGGTTCTATGATGACAAATGCTGAGAATGATGACACATGGTATATGGATTCTGGAGCATCAAACCATATGACTTGTCATGGTGAATGGTTTGAGCATATGAAGCCTATGGATGTCAAAGGCTATGTGGAAACAAGACTCAGCATGCCATTACACATGTTAGAAGTGTACCATTGGTTATGCACAATGGTCAAACAAAATCTATGTCAGATGTATTGTACGTGCCTTCTATCACAAAGAGCTTGGCCTCAGTTGGTCAAATGGTGGAACGGGGATTACAGGTTCGTTTCAACGAGCATGGTTGCTTCGTTGAGGACTTCAAACATGGATGTAGAGTCATTGCTAAGGGCAAGAAAGAAGGCAGGAGGTTTAAGTTGGATGCTGGAATTCTTGAGCTAAAATCAGCCATGTTCTCCAAAAGTAAAAATGTGGTACATACAGAACATTGATATGTGGCATAAGAGGATTGGACATGTTAATATACAAAGATTGAAGAACATGCAGATAAGAGGCATTGTCAGTGGATTGCCTAGATTCAAATATGATGGGAATATGCATGTTTGTGAAGCCTGTCAGTTTGGAAAGCAGGCAAGGTTGAGGTTTCCTAGAGAAGGAAATATGAGTAGCAGGCCACTTGAGATAGTACATAGTGATGTATGGGGTCCTACACAAAACCCATCTATCAAAGGCAGTTTATACTATGTGACATTCATTGATGATTTCAGCAGGATGACATGGATATACTTTCTCAGAGAGAAGAGTGAAGTATTGGAAAAGTTTATGGATTTCAAAGATTTTGCAGAAAAGCAATATGGCTGTTGGATTAAATGTCTGAGGACAGATGGAGGTGGTGAATACACCTCAAAGGCTTTTGAGCATTTCTTGAGAAAGCATGGAATAAGAAGACAATTGACTTGCAGGTATACACCTCAGCAAAATGGTGTGGCTAAGAGAAAGAATAGAGTAATATGTGAAGTGGCTAGGGCAATGCTCAATGAAAAGAGCATGCCAGATTACTATTGGGCAAAAGCATGTGCTACTGTAGTGTATATACTGAACAAAACACCTACAGCAGCCATTCATGGAAGCACGCCAGAGATGCGGCTTACAGGTTATAGGCCAGACATTGGACACCTCAAAGTTTTTGGATGCATAGCTTATGTACATGTGCCTGATGAAAGAAGAAGGAAGTTGGATCCTAAGGCAGAGAAATGTGTATTTGTTGGATATGCACAGGATCGAAAGGCATACAGATGTTACAACCCACAAACTAGACAAGTGGTCATCTCACAAGATGTGGTGTTTGATGAGCTTGCTAGTTGGTACAAAGCAAAAGATGAGGGTGTCATTGAGTCACTTGAGGCTGATGTGCCTGTGAACTTGCCACAAGCAAGTTCTAGTTCTACTTCTATGTTTGGGCCAGCAGAGCAGGCAGAGGCTGAGAGTAGTACTGTACGTCCATGGTCAGGGACGATTGAGGCATGAGAGTGTGAGCACTGGGAGTAGTGCTATGGATAAAGGCAAAAAGAAAGTCGAGGAGTCAAAGAGGTCATGGAAATTGGCAAAGGCAGTATAATGATAGCTGACATGCAAAATGGGAAATTGCAGCAAAATAACTATGCATCTTGGAGTAGAAACAATGAGGATAATGAAAGGTTGTTTGTTATGGTAGCATGTCGTTAATGCCATGTCTGAAAATGTTGAAGCAGCACATAAAGATGATGTATGGTACATTGATTTAGGTGCTTCGAACCACATGACAAGTCATGGGGAGTGGTTCAAGGAGATGAAAAACCTTGAAAGACCAGGTTTTATGGAAACAGGGGATGACACTGCTCATCCAATTGCCCATGTTGGAGATGTGCCATTGTCTATGCAGGATGGCAAAGTGAAGTACCTTGCAGATGTACTTCATGTTCAGAACATAACAAAGAATCTAGTTTCAGTTGGCCAGATGATTGAGCAGGGTTTGCAAGTTTGGTTTAATTCTGATTGGTTGTTATGTTGAAGACTTTAAAGACAAGTGCAGGTTGGCCAGATGATTGAGCAGGGTTTGCAAGTTTGGTTTAATTTTGATTGGTTGTTATGTTGAAGACTTTAAAGACAAGTGCAGGTTGTTATGTTGAAGACTTTAAAGACAAGTGCAGGTTGGTTGCAAAGGCAACAGAGTGGGCAAAATGTTTACATTGAATGTAAACATGCCTGAAGTGAGTGCTACGATGTTTGCAAATGGTTCAGGAATTGTTGCAGACACAGACATTTGGCATAAAAGAATTGGACATGTGAATGTGTAGAGAATGAAGTCTATGCAGACTAAAGGAATTGTGACAGGGCTGCCAAAGTTTAAAGTTGAAGGTATGTAGAAAATATGTGAAGCATGCCAATTTGGAAAGCAAACAAAGCATGTATTTCCACGCGATAGAAATGTGAGCAGAAATGCACTAGATGTTGTGCATTCAGATGTATGGGGTCCTACAAAGACCATGTCTATGGGAGGCTGCAGGTATTATGTGACATTCATTGATGACCACACAAGAAAAGTATGGGTATACTTCATGAAGGAGAAGGGTGAGGTGTTCACTCATTTTTAGAATTTCAAAGTTATGGTTGAAAAGCAAACAGGAAAACATATAAAGTGCCTAAGGTCAGATGAAGGGGGAGAGTACTTCTCCAATGAGTTCTCTGAATTTTTGAAGAAGAATGGTATTCAGAGACAGTTTACATGCAGATACACTCCGTAGCAAAATAGAGTTGCTGAGCAGAAAATCAGGCACATTACTGAGATTGCACAAGCATTGATGGTGGGAGAGAAGAATATGCCACATAGCTATTGGGCTGAGGTTGTTTCTACAGCAGTTTACATCATGAATAGGACTCCAACTGCAGCCATACATGATGTAACTCCAGAGGAGAGGTTTACTGGCAAAAAACCTGATTTGTCTCATTTGAAAGTTTTTGGATGCATTGCATATGTGCATGTGCCAGATGAGCTGAGAACTAAGCTAGATCCAAAAGCTGAAAAATGTGTGTTTATTGGGTATTCCCTTGAGCAAAAGGGATACAGGTGTTATAACCCTGCTACACGTAAGTTGAGGGTAAGCAGGGATGTTGTTTTTTATGAGATGAGCAGCTGGTATGCTGCTGAAAAAGAAGCTGTTGGGGCTGATGTGAGTGGAAATGTGGTTGTACAGAATGCAAGTCAGCAATCACAGTCTTTGACTGGACCAGGAGAGTCCTCATCCAGAGTCCTCATCCAGTGGTTCAGTTTGATAGACCATGGAGTGGCAAGCTGCATCATAATACCAGTCCTGCAAATGTGATTAGTACATCACATAAAGGCAAAGAGAAAGTGATTGAGCCCCTTAGTATGCCTGACATTTCTGCAAGGCATTCTCATGTTGATGGAGAGTCTAGTGGCTTAGAGATGAGCCTTGATGAGGATCTTGGGATACCAGCTATGAGAACACCTAGTGTAAAGAAGGCTATGGAAGCCATGAATGCAAAGCTGCAAAGATCTGGGAGAGTGAAGAATCCTGTGTGCAGAGGTTTACCTATGGTTATGTGGATGCATATATGGTAAAAGTTGTACAGGTTTTAGAGCCCACATGCATTGATGAGGCTGTTGGAAATGTGTGTTGGGAGAAAGCTATGGATGAGGAGATGGATGCACTATATGGAAATGAGACTTGGGATTTAGTGCAATTGCCTGTATGTGACACAGTGATAAAGGGATTGTGCTTGCTGTCATCTATGTAGATGACCTGATCATTACGGGGGACCATGATGCAGAGATCTTTGATGTAAAGATCTTGCTTAGACAAAAGTTTGAGATGAAGGATCTGGGGGAGCTCAGATATTTCTTGGGTAGCATTGAGGTGATTAGGTCACCACATGGTATTGGATTACTGCTGCAGAGAGTATGGCTTGGACATGTTGTCCAAGTATGGTATGACAGGCTCTAAGCCTATCTCAGTGCCATTGGATCAGAATGGCAAGTTGAGTGTAGATTCAGGAGAGATTTTGGAGGATCCTACTATGTATAGGCGCATAGTAGGAAGCTTGATCTACATGATGATCACTAGGCTAGATTTGAGCTATGCTATTGGGTTGGTGAGTCAGTTTATGCAGGTTCCTTGGAAGCTGCATTTGGATGCATTGAGACGCATACTGAGGTATGTGAGGTCTACTTTGCATTATGGACTATTTTATGAAACTGGGATAGAGATATGTGTACATGGATACATAGATGCTGATTGGGTTGGTAGTATCTCAGATAGAAGATCTACTAGTGGCTTCATGTTTTCTTTGGGAAGGGCTGCTGTGACTTGGAGCAGCAAGAAGCAGCCTAGGGTTGCTCTATTTAGTACATAGAGGCCGAGTACAGAGGTGTTGCTATGGCAGCACCTCTGTACATAGAGGCTGAGTACAGAGGTGCTGCCATAGTAATACCTCTGTACATAGAGGCTGAGTACAGAGGTGCTGCTATGGCAGCATGTGATGTAGTTTGGTTGAGAAAGCTACTTTGCTGATTTGGGTCTATCAGTGGATAGACAAGTTGTCATTTTTTGTGACAACATTAGCAGTATACAGTTGGCTAGGAACCCAGTTTTTCATGCTCACATGAAGCATATAGAGGTCCACTACCATTTTGTTAGAGAGAAGGTTTTGGGCAGGAGACGTTGACCTTGTTTATGTCAGCACACACAGGATCAGGTCGCTGACATTTTCACTAAAGCATTGGGTACAGAGAAGCTCCGCAGATTCAGGGCTTCGCTTGGTGTACATGAGATGGAGTTGAGCTCGAGGGGGGGAGTGTTGAGATATCAAGCTCATCTAGTGAGGCGGTGGACATGGGATAGGCCCCACACTTACACCACTGGCATAGTTGGTGAGATCATGGATGATATGTAGCCAGTGGGATGACAGGCTGTGTGACAGCCATTCTAGAGAGACTGGCATAGTTATAATGCTAGCTTATTTAGTTGGGTTCACACTATAGAGAACCCTAGTATGTATTTGGTTGAGTACCTTTTCATATTTGGTGTACTCTTATCTTTGTATATGGTGTGTTGAGTGTTGTGTGAAGAAGAAGAAGATTTTCAGCCTCTCACCTTGTGTGTTCTCTTTTAGGGTTTTGTGAGTGTGTGTGTGCTTGCAAGAGCTCAAGCTCTCTTCTCCCCTGCATCTTTTCAAAGCCCAATTATATAAATGTGACTTATGGGAGTGTGTAAAGGCACTTTTGATAATACAATCTACATTTTGGCTCAAACTTGGTAGATCCTTTATTCTCTTCTTAATTCATTTCTTCCGTATTTATGATTGTCATCATTAGCTATGAAGTCTTGTTGAGTTTCTTGCTTACATGTGTGTGTGTGTGTTTAAGGTAAGGTTGATTCTTTACATGTGTGTGTGTGTGTGTGTGTGTGTGTGTTTGTTAACCTATGATGAACATTGAGACGTACTATGTTTTACGTCATGTAATTAATTTAAGTATTATGAGTCATGGGCCGGTCTTGTCAGCACCACATGTAAAGGATAAAGGGATTGGGTGATCGCCGATGAGAGGCACCCCTCGAATGTCAGCAGGACAAGAGTTAGGATCAACCAGCCATGTATGGACCCAGGTGTGAATGGCTAAGTCACCTATAAGAGTCAAATGTAACCCTAAAACTCTCATTCTCAATGTGTTAAAGACAAAGTGTGCTCTTGCCTTATCTTCTCGGTCCCTTTCTCCTACGTATGTGTGTGTGTGTGTGTGTGAGAGAGAGAGAGAGAGAGAGAGAGAGAGAGCGATCGAGCACTGTGTGGCAGCACGGCGGTGGCGAGGCAGTAGAGCGGTGACGGCGGCTCCTTCGGCTCCTTCTTCACTGGACGCGAGAATCCTTCACGACGGCAGTTTGAGCGTTGAGTGACACACCTTTGCTTTCTGTTTGAGCTTGCTAGTTTCTGGTTGTATGCTTGCAGCCATTCATGGTTCGCATACGATGTTCGGCAAGTCCCCAGCTCCGACTTGTGCGGTAAAAGCGCACACTTTTGGCGCCGCTGTCGGGGAAATGCCCTACACCAAGCTCCAGTTTGCAGCTTGGGCTTCTGCGTGAAGTGAAATTTGTACTGTAGGAAAGGCATAGAGAAGTGTGAATGTGTGTATGGTGTTGACTTTTTCGTTTTCTGCAATTCGTTTCCTACAATTTGTTCCACCTGGTTATATCTCCCGGTCTGCGCGCAGTGTGTGCGTTCTGTTTTTTGTGCTGTGAGGGTGCATGTGTATGTGAGCACGGGTGTGTGTGGGAGCAGCAAGGCACTGCGACCAAGCACAAACCCTAAAATCATTAATTTTTTTAAAAAAAGGGAAAAAAAAGAAACGAAAAAGTTCTAAAATATGTATTAAAAAAAAACAAAACGAAACTGAACTGAAACCCGCGTGGAGAGGGGAAAGAGAAATTTGTTATTTGGAAAAAAATTTTGAAAAGAAAAAACCCCGATCCCGACCTCGGTCTTTTGATATATATATATATAGGAGAGTGAGCCTCCATAGCTTTCTTTCAAGTGAAAGCTTAAAGGAAGTGGAGCTCTATATGTAGTCCCACCCCCAAGGAGTGGAGTGAGCATGTGGGATAAAGCCTTCACCCTTCCCCCATAAGCAAATAGACTATTCTGAGGACCACAGGAGCTCCGGATAGGCGAACACTGTGCTGTAAAGCACGCTAGGACCCTTTAAACGATACGCTCGTCTTGAGCTATCACACGCCCTAGTCCAAGTTCAACCATAAGTAAGGGGGTTAAAAATGGGTTAAAAATAATATAAAAACAAGTAAAAATAGTGTGCGAAACACCTAAGAAACCACTTGTATGGGCTTCAAGGGTAGTTACCAATGCCCGTAGGGTACCCATGTCACATGCATCTACGCTCTGGTCGGGTGCTAGAGTCTGAGCCACTAGAAAGCATTTCAGTTTACGCAGGCTCACACCATCCCTCCTCGTTAGTATCTTGGCCTTCAGTTGGAACCCAAGGAAGTGCAACCCAAGATCCACGAATAGTGGATAGTGACTCGTCCTCTGACTCAGAAGCCATGGAGGGGCACCCTACCAAGAACCCTGAGGAGGCAAGCCAATTTGGGCCCCACAACCCGGATCTAGCATGTTTAGTCGTCTAATAGAGACCTTTAGTAGAGCTAAATGCTCTGAACATGCGACAAGCGAAGTAAACGAAGAAGGAAGGGTAGTAGATTCGCCATTCACATCTCATGTAGACCCTACCCTCCCAAAGAGTGTCCATGTGGATATTCTACCCACTTCGTTTAATGAAGGCCCTACTGAGCTACCACCTTCTGATGCTCTTCCTAAAGTAGAGGTCCCTAGAAGTCGATCCATAAGAAGTGACATTGCGTCCACTTCAAGAGAACCGTTTGCACACCAAGTCTAGATGGGATATTTCTCAATGAAAATTGGGAATATGATCTACACACGGAGACACTAACTGACCTATACACGGGTTACACATACTATGTAGGTTGGTTAGAAGTCATACGATCTACATCTAGTGCCACTAATCTAGAGGAGCAACAACAAATGATATGTGAGGTTATTCATAGAATTATCCAATTCGAGAGGCAAAATAGGGGAGTGAACCTAGTTTCCACTGGCCCTATGAAAATTTTGGATACGGGCAAGGCCAAACAACCAACCCTATCACAATTGGAGACTCCCTCGTCGGTGAGTCAATAGACCCTTCGTATGTTGTTTCACCTGGAGTCTCAATGCAGGTTGAGCCCACGAGCAGTAACTTTAGCTTTCCAAACCTGGCTCAACTTTCCATTAGGGAATCCACAATGCCTACTCTGATGATGAGCATGATGGAAAGTGCCCCTGTTACCATTGTAGTCATATCCTCAGTAGTAGTGTGGTGACTGGTAGGTAGGTTAGTGTTTTCAAGTTGTTTCTAGTCTTTAATTTTTCACACTGATGTGCCTCTCGAGGTATAGTGCTTGTTAGTTGATTGTACAGGTTGAAAACTTTGAGGTGGGTTTGCTTCCAAGTCCTGACACTACCGTAACATTCATCAAAATATATCTACATCAAATTGCAAGCTGTCTCATCAAATCAAGGAGATCTCCAATTTCAGGTGTAATCCTTCCATGCCCACTCTCTTTAATTTTTACTGTTCGATTAATTACATGAACTATAATGCATGACCACATGGAAATTATCAAAGCACTACTTAGTTTTTGAAGTTGCCTGACGTGTTAGTGTAAATCATTAATGAGTTTAACCTTATTGGATATATTCTTGAGAATGCATGCAGCCTTTAGTTAACCTTGGAATACGATTGTCTTAGGTCTAGGGTCAAACCACCTTAATGTTTGACACCTGGCCATGTGTGTGTTGACCTCTACATAGCTTTTACCCCTTGGTCGAAAGGATGTAAGAACACATTATAGTTTAGGAGTGAAGATCAAAAGAAATTTTTTTTAAAAAAAGCCTACAATAAATGGCAATGCAAGTCTATTATGTGCTCTAACATTGGCCTATCGCTTTATTGACACTTGGTAGGCGAGGAGTATTCTACTCTAGACCGATGCCTTGGGTTGGTAGGGGGTAGCCGCAAGCCTAAGGTGAACTAATAGATTCCTGGAGAATGTCTTGTGTTAAACATAGTACCAGGATCGATGTTAGTTTTGCCTTAGGGAGGTCGCCATTGTGTGTAAAAATGTCATGTGCATAAAGAAATAAAGGCAAAAGGCTCCTGTAACTCTGATGTTTCTTGTGTCCCTAGGCTCATGGTATTAACTTGTTCTTAGAGCAGACACATTGTGGTCATCTATTTATTTATTAAGCTTGGTAATTTTCCTTGACTTAGGCCAATTATAGACCTTGATTAACCTTCAACACCTTGCTAACTCTTGATTTACTTTCAATAATTTTAAACTCCTGTTAATTTGCTACGCTAGCTCATTCATGTAACCCCTCAAACTAAGTTCTCATGGCAACATCCATTGTGGTCTAACATGCTTGAATTTATTACACTCTATATCTTTTGAATTCCAGCATACTTTCACTCTACTTCCCTGTTTTGCAGAGACGGTCTACCGCAACAAATCCTATCGAGCTTACCATACCATAGCTTCTGAGGACGGAATCTACATCAGGAAAGGGGGCATGTTAACCAGTATTCTGAGTCATGGGCCGGGCTTGTCGGCACCACATGTAAAGGATAAAGGGATTGGGTGATCACCGATGAGAGGCGCCCCTCGATGTGAGCAGGATAAGAGTTAGGATCTCGGCCGGCCATGTATGGACGCCCAGGTGTGAACGGCTAAGTGACCTATAAGAGTCAAATGTAACCCTAAAACTCTCATTCTCAATGTGTTGAAGACAAAGTGTGCTCTTGCCTTATCTTCTTGGTCCCCTTCTCCTGCGTATGTGTGTGTGTGTGTGTGTGAGAGAGAGAGAGAGAGAGAGAGAGCGATCAAGCACTGTGTCGCAGGACGGCGGTGGTGGTGAGGCAGTAGAGCGGCGACGGCGGCTCTTTCTTCACTGCTATGTGAGAATCCTTCAGGACGGCGGTTTGAGCGGTGAGTGACACACCTTTGCTTTCTGTTTGAGCTTGCTAGTTTTTGGTTGTATGCTTGCAGCCATTGGGGGCTCACATACGGTGTTCGGCAAGTCCCCAGCTCTGACTCGTACGGTAAAAGCGCACAGTGTTTAAGGTAAGATTTCTTGCTTCTTACTTGTGATAAAGTAGATCTCGAGTGTGATTGAGGCGGGGAGAGAAGGAGAGAAGGAGAGAGAGATGGTATGAGAAGAGAGGAAGCTTGCTAGATTCTCCCTCTGTGATGAGTGATTAGATTTCAAAGGTCCAAGAATAGGATTGGTAGAGCTTTAGGGCTTGACCACATTCAATGTGATTTCATGCTCTAGATAAGTTGTACTCCTTGGTGTAGACAAATCTTGTTATGAAGCTACAACTTTCTTGAATAGTGTTTGTCAATGCGTGTGCACACACACTTGTACATTTTCTCAAAATAATCATATACAAACTTACTCACTCATATAATATTATGTTTATTTATATAATATACATTTATACCTTATGTGTGTGTGTGTGTGTGTGTGTGTGTGTGTGTGAGAGAGAGAGAGGGAGAGAGAGAGAGAGAGGGAGGGAGAGAGAGAGAGAGAGAGAGTTGAGAAATACATACTTATATCTATGTATGTGTGTAAGAGAGAGAGAGAGAGAGAGAGAGAGAGAGAGAGAGAGAGAGAGAGAGAGAGAGAGAGAGAGAGAGAGAGATGAGAATATAAATACACACAAACACACATACATACGCGTGCACACACACACACACACACACGTAAATATAAGTATGTATTTCTCACTCTCATACCCAAACCACACATTGAAATCCTACCTTTTAATATAATGACCTATACTTGTAATTCACATACACACTCTCTCATACGTTTTACACATATATAAATATAGTTATACACACAGACACTGTCCATAATGGGAGGTAGACTATTACATGGAGTGCACAATATTTTTCAAAGGAAACAATTTTGCAAAGATCTTTACCTTCCCACCCCCTAAATAGAACTTGTATCCCCGCAAATAATTCTAGGTTAGGGACATGAGCGAAGTCAAGGCTTTGAGGTTAGTTAACCTAGAGGAAAAGATTATTATCCTAGATTACCATCAAAATTGCAGTATCAACTCGAGAAAGAGCGCAAATGCATTATATGCCAACAACCAATCCACATGATAAAGTGATTGTCCAAACTCACCTATTATTATTGCTTTCCCAACTCTACGAGAGACCTACAACATCACTGCAAAGTAATCAAGGATCATCACCTCAGAACTAGGGAAATCAAAGGAGGCAAATTCCAGCCCAATTAGTTATGTCTACAATTGTTTGACCAAGAGGAAGAAGAAAGTGGTAAGATTCATGCCATCATTGAGCATCCGGGTCAGAATCATCAAACCCAGCCAATTACCAAGGTAAAAATTTTAAGCTTTTAGTTAACTCAAAAAGCAGTCATTCATTCATTGCGCCTAGATGCTTACATAAATTAGTAATAAACTAGAAGCAAGTTAAACTGATGTAAGTGGAATTAGCCAGTGGGAAGATTCTTTTCATGCACCATGAGAAAGACATGATTAAGTTCTTCTTAGATAGAAACTTAACCAAATGTAAGTTTAAGATTTTGTGCTTAGGCATATATGACGGAATCCTTTGAGATGGAATGGATTACTTAAAATTTGGTTAATATCCATCGCCAAACCACAAAGGGACTATTTCTTTCATGGATTTTCACGAGAATAAGGTGTAAGGAATGGGAGTTCTTGAGCTCCTACCTCACAACTTGTAAAGGCATCTAAACTATTGAAAGGACTTATAAAGAAGAAAGCAATTTATATTGTTAAGCTAAATCTTGTAGAGGCAAGGAATAAAGGAAGGTACTAGATACTAAGGAGCCCGAATGGTTGATACTAAGGTACTAGATACTAAGGAGCCCGAATGGTTGATTATATTGATATATTTCCTGAGGATTTGACCAAATGCCCCCAACTTTTGAGGTGATTTTGAGATCAAGCTGATGCATGGAGCTTAGCCACCAACTTTAAGGAGAGCATATAAGATGGCCATTCCTGAAGAAATTGATCTCGAGGGTTAGTTAAGATAGCTTTTGGAATAAGGCTTTGTTCGACCCATTGTATCTCCATGGGGTGCACCTATACTTTTTCAAAAAAAAAAGGATGGGAGTCACAAGTTGTGCATTTATTTTATCAAGGGTTGAATCAACTAACCATAAAAAATAAATATCTATTCCAAGGATTCAGGTTAGAGGATGACTGCCCGTACATTAACAAACCAATTGTGTGTTATTGAAGGAGGAGATTTAAAAAGAAGGATTTTGAATGAGGTTCATGATAGCCCTATAGTAGGACACCTTGGGTATCTGAAGAATTTCATGGATTATAAAGAGTTTCTTTTGGCCTAAACTTAAGAAGGACGTACTGCAGCATGTTCGTTGATGCTTTAGTCTACCAAAAGATCAAGGTCGAAAGAGTAAAGACACTAGGAAAGTTGCATCTTTAGACATCTTGCATATAAAATGGGAATGCACAAGCATGGATTTCATCACTAGATTACCTTCTGTAAAATACTAGGTAGTATGACTCCATCCAAGTGGTGGCGCATCATCTAACAAAGATTGCCCACCAGATCTTAGTGAAAAAGAACTATATTGCACTTGATATTGCTAAAGTCTTTTTGAAGGAGATATTCAAATTACATGGGTTTCCTAGAAGGATAATTAGTGATGGAGATGCTAAATTTACGTTCTAATTAAATTGGACTTCTTTCTTCAAAGTCGTGGGGGTACTTCTCTCGATCTTAGTAATGTTTATCATCCGAAAACTAATGGCTAGAAAACAAAGAGGATAAACTAGATGATTGAGTATATTCTTCTAGCATTTTGTGGATGAGAACCTAGAAGGTGGATGAAATCTTTACATTTGGTAGAGCTTTCTTATAAGGCCTTGCATCACCGAAGCATCGGGATGAGCCCATTTAAGGAACTATATGGATAAGATTTCCTAACACGATTAAATTGGTCCAATCCACTGACTAAAGTGGAAGTGTCAAAGTGATTGATGAGATGGATCATCAACAAATGCAATCTATAAGGAAGGACATTAAAGCTGCCTAGGATAGGCAAAAGCAATATGTTGACCTGAACAGATCTAACTAGGAGTTTAATGAAGATGATCAAGATAGGAAAAAGCAATATGTTGACCTGAAGAGATCTAATTGGGATTTTAATGAAGATGATATGGCCTTCCTTAATGTATAACCAAATAGAGATCTAACTAAGAGTTTAAAAAATGATATGGTCTTTCTTTGTCTATAACCCAATAGAAGTTCTCCCTCCTTTAGGAAAGTACAAGAAACATTTACCCAGATATTGTGAACCATATTGTAATTACATGGAGAGATATCAAGCTTATTAACTTTTACTTCCTTTGTACATGAAAATCTAAGTACAAGAAACATTTACCTAGATATTGTGAACCATATTGTAATTACATGGAGAGATATCAAGCTTATTAACTTTTACTTCCTTTGTACATGAAAATCTACAATTCATTCTTTCATGTTGAAGAAGATGTCCCAAATCCTATTCGTATATTAGATGATAAACAAGTTTCTTTTTCAGCCCAAGGACAAGTAGAATTGGAAGTAGAAGTAGTTTTAGATATCAAAGAAAAGCCTTTAAAGGAGTATTTAATCAACTATAAATTTTTCTTGATTAAGGATTATCCCCAGTTCATGAGAGATGTGAGGACATCTCAAATCTTCAAGTGAGGGAGAACATAAGATCCCTCTTCTTGTGTAATAATTTTTAACAGAGGTATTATTTTTTGAAGTACACTTTCTAGTGAGAGAATATTATTTTTTTAAAGAAGGTGTGCATTTATTGGGAGAGCCTTGGGAGTCTAAGACTATAAAATTAGAAAAATAAAAATTAAAGTTAACTGGCCAAGCTGGTACACATACACAAATTTTTTTTGGGCTTTCCTACATGCATATGTGCACATCTGTAACCCCTACATCAAAGTTAGAAAGAGGAAAAAGATTTTAAATTTTTTAATGAAAGAAGTAAATGATTTATTCCAACAAAATTAAATAATAATAATCCATGTGCAAATAATATGTGCTAGTGTGTGTAAGAATTAGCCTTAGTAAATTTTATCAATATAAAAGTGCACATTTTAATTGGTCTAATGTTGAATGGATAAATTATAAAGTCTAAGGTTGAATGCTAAAGTGTAGAACCTTAGGTCTAATTTTTTGGGTGTAAAATAAATTATGAAGTCTAAGGTTGAATGCCAAAGTGTACAACCTTAGGTCTAGTTTTGGGGGCATAAAATAAGTTTTCTTTTTAAAAAAGAGATAAGCTTGAGAACTAATAAAAAACTATGATGTAAAACTTAGGTGCATGTGGAGTGGTTGGATGCATGGAAAAATGATAAGTTACATGAACATTAAGGTTTAGTTGCATGGATATTTCTGGCTACCAACCTTGAGTTAACTAGGGGAACTTGTGAAGTGGTCAAACCATCATTTTCAAGTATATAAGGCCCCCCTAGCCCTTGAGAAATCCACAATTTTTTACCTAGGGAAGGAGGGTGTACTTACATAGTTTTGAGCACATGCTCATCATTTTTACCTAGTCCAATCATTATATGGCACTTTCAATTGCACTTGTACAAGAGCCTTGGGACCACCATAACATATTTGGGAGCTCAAGAAAAACTCATATACTTCTAGGGAATTGTGTAGCTTCTCTACTTCACAGTTAGACGCTACTCTAACCCCTAAGCTAGGCCAAAAAGGTACAGTTAGCTCTCGTATTCAAAAATTTACATTTCTCTTATTTATTCTTGTAATTAAGTTAAGTCGGACACATTGATTCTAATTGAATAAATAATTTAATAATTCTCAATCTAATTCAATACATTGTACCTAGGAAGGTCTTAAGCTAAGTTTCTATTAGGTTGTAGGAGAAGTAAGGATTTAATAGCCTATTAATTCTCAAGGAATCATACATTAGGTTAAGTTTGAGTATTTCATTAAGCTAAGGTTTTGCACCATATCCTAAAAACCAAAAAATTAATTCACTATCCTTTAGAATGTGAACCTTAGCATTACTAAAGAGCTATTGCCATATAAATCTATACTAGATTAATCTATTATGTGAACCTTAGGATTACTAAAGTGTTATTGATTTTTGACCATATAAATATATACTCATTTAGATTAATCTAAGGGATTAGTTCAAGATATTTGACCTAACCTTAGAATTAAGGGCACGGTCTATCTCGGATGTGCAAATCCATAATAATTTTTGGAAAAGAAATGGTGAAAATAAGGCTCATGTGAAACCAATATGTCATTAGTAAACTTAGTACAAATCCATAATTTTCTCTCTCTAGAAAATTATGAAGGAAAAGACAGTTGGAAACATGGTTGTAGGAATGCACACACACACACACACACACACACACACACACATCACTACCAAATACGTTGTGCTTGGGCTATGCATAAATTTGCTCAATACTAAAACTACAAATTGAATGTTAAGCTTAGTGTTACATAAGAAGATAAGGCATCCAATAGCTTCTTGATACGGGCATGCATAAAAAGGGTCACTAGACTAAGTCACAAACCAGGTTCCATAGGTGTAGCAATAGGTTTTTAGTCTCCAAGATTGAACCTCTTCAACAATGCCTCTATGTATTATGTCTACAACATAACAATGCCATCATTATGCTACCAAAACTCAATGCCCAAATAATAGTGCAATGGGCCAAGATCTGACATTTTAAAACATCTCTATAAAATCAGCTATAAAAGGTAAAATATGATCATCATCAGGGCCTGTGAGCAGCATGTCATCAATGTATAGCACGATGACCAAAATTTCATCTTTAGTCCTCTTAATGTGGAGGGTACTGTCAGTAGGACTATTGCAAAAAGCTTGTGTAACCAAGTATGCATGTATCTTCTCATACCATGCTCTGGGAGCTTGCTTAAGACCATACAAAGCTTTTTTCAATCAGCATACTTTTGACTCTTGACCTTTTTGAATAAAACCATCAGGTTGAGATACATAGACCTCCTCATGTAAATCTCCATTCAAAAAAGAAGTTTCGATATCCAATGAATGTACATTCCAATCTTTATACGTTGCTAATGCAATGATACTCCACATGGTAGTCATACGACATGTGGGTGCAAAGGTTTCATCATAGTCAATACCTTCTTCTTATACATAGCCCTTTGTGACAAGCCTTGCTTTATATCACTTGATACTACTCGATACTACCGTCAACTTTACATTTAAGCCCATAAACCCATTTCAATGCTGATGGCTCTCTTGCAATGAGGCGAATGAAACAACTCCCAAGTATCATTTTTAAGTACAATATTATAATCAAGTTGCATAGCACTCATACATTGTTTTGATTCCTTTGCTTCATCAAAGTAGATAGGTTCCTCTTCATTACATAAACTGGCAATCAATAAGAGCATGACTTGCATCAACATGAGATGCATGATGAGAACCTGCATGTGTTCTACTAGGGCAAAGGAGTGGCCAATTTGTTGTCATGTAGTGTTTGCACCAGCCATTTTGGCATACTTTTAACTCCTCAATTTTCCTTCTTTCCTCATCAACTGCATCATCCACATTTGCCTCTCAATACGCTAATCTGTGGGATGAAAAACATGCTGATTTTTAACCTATGTGGGCTGATTTTCAGCATTCCTTTGAGTATCCAAATGCTTTACATCAATGTGTCCTACATTGAATAACGCAAGGAGAGTGTCAAATATGTCCTACAGACATACATTTTGTTGCTTTTTACATGAAAGCAAGGACCGAATTACATCTTCCACAAATACATCTCTACTTGCAAGAATGCGCTTAGTAGTAGGATAATAGAGACACTAACCTTTACTTTCCGAGCTATACTCCACAAAAACAGCCTTATCGTCAAGCTTACTGTTAATTTGCTTAGGCACAAGTATATAAGCATGATAACCAAAAATGCGTGAGTGAGCCACAAAGGGATTTCGACCATTCCAAGCTTTAAAAGGCATAATTATATGCAAAGCCTTTGTAGAACATCTGTTCAAAACATATCTTGCACACATGACTGCTTCTAGCTAGAAACCATGAGGTAACTCTTGACTTTTGACCATACAATGTGCCATCTCCACCACGAGAGACTTGTTTTTGCATTTAGCTACACCATTTTACTGAGGTGTATTGGGCACAGTACATTGGTGATTTATCCCATGATCATCCATGTATGCATGAAACTCCTTAGACATATGCACCCCCCCTAGATCAATACTAATCTTACATGTATAAAAATTTTCAACCATAGCAACAAAGTACTGAAAGTACACAAAAACTTGTGATTTATGTTTCAACGGATATACCCATGTATGTCTAGAATAATCATCAAATGAATGTGACAAAATAGAGGTAGTCCCCAATAGATGTGTCCTCATAGGACCACATACATCACTATGTATAAGCTGCAATTTTTGGACAGCTCTAGTTGAACCATCTTTGGGAAACGATGCCCGCTACTACTGCATTTTTCCAATAATATAGCCCTCAAAAACATGTTTGGTAGTGGTTTCAATATGTGGTAGCTCAGACACCATGTCATGCTTATGCAAATGCAACAAATTACCAAAGTTCAAGTGACCAAAGCATGCATACCACAGTTTTGGTGGTAGAAGCCGTACATACAGCATGCTTTTATCTTTCGTATGCATCTAGTCTGTAAAGGCTATGAGATGAAAAATACCAAAAGAAACAATTGTATTTTCATCACTACGATCATGAACAATACATCTGTCATCCATAAACTAAACCATTAAGCAAGGCTTAGTAATGGTAGAGACAGATAGCAAGTTCATCTTGATCCTGGATGCAAAAAAAATACATCTGAGAGCATGATTGTTCCACCATTTGTAGCAGTGAGAACAACTTTACCCACTCCTTTTACATGATATAAGGAGTTGTTTGCATGTGTAACAGTGTTTCCTTATGGAGAAGATCAAGTGATGAGAACGAACTATGATGAGAAGTAATGTGCTTACTAGCACCACTATTAAAATATCAGACGTGTAGATCTATAATAGCCATGCATACATCCTTATGCGAAGGGTCAAAATTGTATTACACAATGAAAGCCTAATCATCATGTGCATAGTTTACAAATTCATTGTTTTCTACATATGCTCATGCATCAACATATAGCCATACCTAAGTCTTTCTCTTTCTCCTTCTCTAGTCACTTCCTACACTCATTAATGTAGTGACCAAGTTTCTTGCAATAGTTGCATTTACACTTTTTCATTGGCTTGTCGCCTTCCTTGTCTACAAGCTTGCCTGATGAATCTAATTTCAGCTTGTAACTACCCTGAGAAAAGGATTTACCTTTGTCTCTTTGTTGATTGGTAGTAAAATCCTGATCTCCTGTACACATGACAGATCTGTTTTGTCTGGATTGTTCTTCTTTCAAGAACACAGAAACCAACTCCTCAAGATTCAAGGCATTTGGATTGCCAATGGTAGAAGAAAAACTTTAATACGAGTTCGATAATGCATTCAAGGCAGTAGAGACCAATGAACTATCAAGATATACTTCATCAACACCATCCAACTACTCCTTAAAATCCTTAATTTTGTAAGGAAATTATCCCTAGAATCTCCCTCATTCATATGCTCTGACTCTAATTGCTTACATAGATAAGTAACAAGTGCTTCATTAAGTACCTGGTACAATGACGCAAGTGCATCCCAATCATGTTTAGTAGTCCTACATGAACGAATGTGTAAAATGATACTCCTCTTGACTAACAAAGTAAGCAATGCATATGCCTGTGCATCTCTTCCATCCCACTTTATTTGTTCATGCGTAGGAGGTATGCTATCTTATGGTGCCATGTGAAACTGAGTCCGTGTCTATAGATGTGTCTTTTGCATCATGTTCATTAGAGAAACCAGGACGTTTCTCAATACCAGCCATAATATTCCGTACCGCATTATATAAGACCATAATGGTTAGTTGGTCCCATCAAGCTTATCCTCAGTATAGATAACATTCGAAATACATCATTGTTTACCATTTTTTAGAATACCCAAGCAAGTAATCATGCAACCTACAAGTACTAAGTGATCCTTTTGATGCAACCAAGGTGGTTGCTAATAACGCCACTGACAATGGAAACTTGCAAGGTGTATGAAAGAAATATAGAGTAAAGTGACTAGAAATTTTACTCGTAAGATGTAGAGATTGATGTCGTTGAAGTGTAGCTTGTAGACAAGATCCGCTGTGGTGAGTGTTTGATGATGCTTTAATGTGTATCTACACACCTGTCTATAGTAGATCTGATAATACTACTCCTCGAGAATGAACAATGCAAATCTGGTCCCTGAAGATGTCTCCAAAAAATCAAAAACTGCACGAATGGCCCCCCCCAAAACACACCCCTGAACAAAAAGATGACTGAAAAACTTTAGCACAAAGTACTGAAGGTCTCTTTCTCCTTGATCCAATTCAAGAAAACATGTGCGACTTAGGGTGAAGGGTAGGTAGCAACAACAATAGGCGCGAGGATACTAATGCTCTGATACCAAATGTTAGAAACATGGTTGTAGGAATGCACACACACACACACACACACACACACACACATTAGAGAAGCTCAAGGGAGAACACAATGAGATGATATATAGATAAGCATACCCCACTTGATGGGTATACACTAGTACGGGGGAAAAAGCCTCCTAAAGAGGGAGAACATGCCCCAACTAGTCCTAGTGTGTTCATACACATCATTTTTAAATATGGCTACAAATACTTATGTGCATTAATGTGTACAATTTAAGTATGCTTTAGTGATAGGCTCAGGCCATACAATTGAGATTGGAAGATTAGGACTAAATCTAGAGAAGAAATATGAAGGGCCCTTCTTTCATGAAGCCACTTACCCAAAATTTTCATGGTAGCTCATTAAGTTTAATCAATGGCACATATTGTAAGAACCCTGACCCCACTGTGCAATGAATTTAGGGGTGCTAGCAGTGGAAGTAGCACTTCTTGCATGGGGCAGGGTCCCACACTCGGGGCCTCGCCCGCGGATATCTAGACAAGAGACTAATCCATTGGTTCTTCCAAAATCGAACTCGGAAAAACTTCCCTTGTCCGGAAAGCACGGGCGATTCCTCCAGGATAACTGTAAGATTCCTCCCCAGTCTCTCAGGATGTCCAGTATCTTACCCTGTAGTCAAATCCCTCTTCAGAAATATAAAAGATCTTGTTTCTACCTAGAGAGAGAAAATCTTCTAGAGAGTGGTAATTCAGTTTTTAAATATTTTTGGATAGAAAAATATCTCATCTTATTAAAATAAGTTCCCCTGAAACAGAAGTTCAAAAATATTTTCAGAAGGTGCATTAGAAATTAAGTATAATCTATTCAAGAGGCATTATCCTGGGGGTTTTCGAAATTTTAAATTAAGGTTCATATGGACCAATAAGATTCATCCAAATGTAGGGAGGAGATAAATAGAAGAATAAAAGGAAAGTCTCCCAAAAATGAGTAAATACTCACATAAGATGAAGAGTTGACTAAGGACAAGGACAAGGTTAATAGCTAAAAAAGATGAAGAGTTGACTAAGGACAAGGTTAATAGTTAAAAAAGAGAGATATTTAGGTGAAATGATGCATTTTTGACACCTCAGTATGGGGGAATTCCCCTCATGAAGGAGGCGCCTATTTCACATGCTTGAATGAGTTTTAAACTCCCAAATAATGAGATATTTTTATCTCTCCTCTCTCCTGTTTCAACTAGATCCAAAAAGTGAGCTAAAAATGGTCAAAAATTGACCAAACTGATCCAAAAAATTCTAGAATCAGTTTGCTTGGTTAGAGGCTCACTTTTTCCTATAAATGGAAGCCTCCCCCTTTGTTGAAGCTTAATAGTGTTTGCACTGTTACCCTGCCTCTCCCAAGTGCCAAAAACAATGAATTTTACTCATAATTCATTAGTTTTTGACCTTCCCTCTTCCAAAAGATTGGTGGCCGCTCTTGTTTCAAACAAGAGTTGAACCCTCAAACCATCAAGCCAAAGGAAAGCTCCAAGAAATTATGTAAGTAGAGATTCTTGTAAATTTCCTTATTGATTTTATTTTAATGTTTATGATTGTTTGAAGTGATAAATGGAAGCTATGCCTTGATCGAAAGGCTTTTCCCCTCTCTCTTCTTAGAATCAACCCTTCTTTATCCTAGTTAAAGTGATAATTATTGGAATTAAACTTTTTATAATGTTTTCTCTTTTATAAGTGAATTTTGATTAGCCTAGATTACTTTAAATCAACTAGAATTAAATTTTTAAGACAAATTAAGTAGGAAAATTTGAAAAATGGTCAGCCATACAAAGGAGGTTATGGCAAAATTTTTGGGAATAAGTATTATCTTTTATTATGCTAAAAGAGTAATCTCTATCATTTCTATATTTTAAAAGAGTCATTTTCATGCATAGGAGATGCATATTGATTATTAATTTTTATGCATGAAAGTATGCATGAAAGAATATTTTTTTATTATGAAAGTGTTACTTTCATCAAAATGGATTTTTGTGCATAAGAGAATATTTTTTTAATTATAAAAGTGTTACTCTTATCATTATTGATTTTTATGCATAAAAGTATGCATGAAAGAATATTTTTTTATTATGAAAGTGTTACTTTCATCAAAATGGATTTTTGTGCATAAAAGAATATTTTTTTAATTATAAAAGTGTTACTCTTATCATTATTGTTTTTTATGCATAAAAGTATGCATGAAAGAATATTTTTTTATTATGAAAGTGTTACTTTCATCAAAATGGATTTTTGTGCATAGAAGAATATTTTTTTAATTATAAAAGTGTTACTCTTATCATTATTGATTTTTATGCATAAAAGTATGCATGAAAGAATATTTTTTATTATGAAAGTGTTACTTTCATCAAAATGGATTTTTTTGCATAAAAGAAAATTTATTTTTATTATAAAAGTGTTACTTTTATCATGTTTGATTTTCATGCATAAAAGTATGCATAAAATATTATTTTTTTATTATAAAAGTGTTACTTTTATCATTATTAATTTTTATGCATATAAAAGAAATTTATTTCTATTATAAAAGTGTTACTTTTATCATAATTGATTTTTATGCATAAGAGGATGCATAAAAGAAATTTATTTTTATCATAAAAGTGTTACTTTTATCATATTTGATTTTCATGCATAAAAGTATGCATAAAAGATTTTTTTATTATTATAAAAGTGTTACTTTTATCATAAATGATTTGTATGCATAAACATATGCATAAAAGATATTTTTTTATATTAAAAGTGTGATTTTCGTCATAAATGATTTGCATGCATAAACATATGTATAAAAGATATTTTTATATATTAAAAGTGTGATTTTCATCATAAATGATTTTATGCATAAATTAGATGCATAAAAGAAATTATTTTATATTAAAAGAGTGATTTTTATCATAAATGATTTGCATGCATAAACATATGTACAAAAGATATTTTTTTATATTAAAAGTGTGATTTTCATCATAAATGATTTTATGCATAAATTAGATGCATAAGAGAAATTCTTTTATTCTAAAAGTGTAATTCCTACTAAACTCGATTTATGCATACAAAGATGCATAAAGAAATCTATTTTTAGTTCAAAAGAGTTATTTTCGTCAATTTTGATTTTATGCATGAGAAGATGCATTAAAGATTGAATTTTAATTCAGAAGTGTCTTTCTCATTTAAAATGAATTTATGCATAGGAAGATGCATAAAAGATTGATTTTTATTTCCAAGTGTTAAAATGGAATTTATGTATAAATAGATGCGTAAAGAAATCTTATAAAAAAAATATAAGAATTCTCTTATATTCTATAAATAGATATGAGGATGTGAAATGAATCAGATAGATGAAAATGAGCGAAGAATGGATGGAGATGTATGAATGTGAATATGAATACGGATGTATGAATGTAGAATGTGGAAATGGATGTATGGATGTGGATGTGGATGTATGAATGTGGAATGTGGAAGTGGATGTATGGATGTGGAATGTGGAAGTGGATGTATGGATGTGGATGTGGAAATGGATGTATGGATGTGAATGTGGAATGTGGAAATGGGTGGATGTGGATGTGGATGTATGGATGTATGTATGTGAATGTGGATGTGGATGTTTGAATGTGGATGTGAAAATGGACGTATAGATGTGGATGTGAATCTGGGTGTTGTGAAAATGGATGTATGGATGTGTATGTATGATGTAGATGTGGATGTGGATGTGGATGTGGATGTATGGATGTGGATGAGGATGTGGATGTATGAATATGGATGTGGAGATGGATGTACGAATGTGAATGTGTATGTGGAATAATGAATGCGAATATGTATGTGAATGAATGAATGATATAAGATGTGAATGAATGAGATGTAATGAGAAATGGATATGATGAGACTTAATGTAATTTAAGAAAGTTAGGAATGAATGTATATGAAGTGAATGAATCTGATGTGATGGGATGGAAAATGATGTATCTGGTTAAGAATGGATATGCATATGATTTGGATTTTGGTTAAGTAATATGGATTGATGTGGAACAATGTGGAAAGACGAGAATTCAATATAGAAATTGTATTTGTAAATGACTGTTTTATGTCAAGAATGCTCGGGAAGCATTTTACTGTCTTGTGATTAAGGTCGTGGAGACCTAACTGATAAAGTTGCAACTGCTGTGATGGAGGACGTCTCGCGTAGCAAGGTCGTCCGAGGTCTTGACCAGCCTCGGTTCGATTTAAATGGTGAGCTTCCGGTACGATGGATGAGGGACCAAGGAATCGGCCTATGAGTGAAGCGCTAGGTGACCTGCGAAGGATCCTAGAGGGTGCTGACCATACGATGCTCGGGCGCTGGGTCACCAAAGATACCCACACGTGTGTCATGGAAGATATTGGAACAAGGAGTAAGAGTTGTTTTCTGAAACCAAGTATGGATCTAGTTGATTCACCTTGCTGGTCCTCAACTAATGAGTCCATAGCTCTCTTATATGGATCTGTTGGTTGATCTTGCTGATCTTCAACGAGGATTCCATCTTGATTTTTATAAGTGATTATCTGCCGGGTACTATAAGCTAAGAACTATAGAAAAGGCCCCTGAGTGAACAGGTGGTGAGCGTTCTGGTTGCCAATGATGCCATAGATACTCTGATGAAGGAATGATTGGAAAATAAGATTCAATCGGATACTTGGAAGTTTATGATCAGTAACACTATGATTTCATTAAATGACTGAATTAAATACATTTGAATCTAGGAAAAAGACAATTTCATATTGGGTGTGTAAGTGGTGTGACTGGAGTTAAATTTGCTTGAAAATCTGGCTAGGGGGCCTGGGAACTCTTTTCCCTAGTACCCGAGACAAAACCTAACTAAATTCCTAATTGGATCCCATCACTACAGTGCTTGATCGGTTGGCTAACCCATGGGACTGGATGGGGTAGGTTGGACTAATAGATCCGTAAATCGAAACAAATTCTGTTTAGTTTGATAGATGAAGTAAATCTCTGACAAAAATTGTTCTATGGAAAAGAATCAATGGCTGTGCCTCTCAAAAAGCATTGGTCTCTATGATCCAAGTACAGTCTTTTTCCCTGATCTGACTATGGGACTTACGGGTTTGGTCAGCAAATGGGCTCAGCTAGTTAAGGCTTTTGACTACATTAGGGAGAAGTTATCCTGGTGGAATCGCCCATGCTTTCCGGGCAAGAGAAGTTTTTCCGAGTTCGGGTTGGCAGAATCGAGAAATTTATCACCTGTCTGGATATCCGTGGGCGAGGCCCCGAGTGTGGGACCCTGCCCCGTGCAAGATGTGCTACTTCCGTTGCTAGCACCCCGAATCCATTGCACGGTGGGGACAGGGATCTTACAGTTGGTATCAGAGCTAATTAGCTAATGAGGATCAACCGAGAAGCCAAATATGTCAAAAATTTATCAAGAAGCACTAAAAGGTTGTAATTGTGTGATAAAATTCACACAATTTGATATTCAAACTGAAATTCATAAATTGGTAATTGGGTCTTCAGATGGAAGTACCGCAATTGCATGGAATCCCTGACTTGCTTGAGGCCTAGACATGATGGTATTTACCTTATAGTTCCAAGAACCATGACTACCCGTATATACCGAGGGTATAACTGCAGCTCTTTACTGGCAGCATATACGAGTAAATCAAAGACTTGAAATTATAAGCATTAATGCTATCTAGTTGATGAATTCGAATGTGATTGATATGATTTTTAAATTCTGGTTGAGAAATGATGAGTTGATTTGGATTCTGATTGAAAAATGATGATCCCTGAAAATTGGTTGAAATGTAATAAGCTGAGCGAAACCACAATGAGGATGAATGGGACGAGTCCTTGTGATGATGTTCTTAACTAGAATGACGTTAATGACTTCAGCCAATCACTATGAGATTAGTGGATTGTGTTGCCAGAGTACTAATGTTAACTTTTGATCAGTAGATCAAGTTAAGGATTGATAAATTAAAAATCTAAAAATTTGAAATCCCCATGGAGTATTGTTTAGATAGAAAAATTCAGTCTGATGGACCATTATTGTGTTAAAGATATGAATGAGATAATTCTGAATGAATTGTTAACTAATAATGCATTCTATATGAGCATCTTTACCCCTTGACTCTGTGTGGAGCCGACCTATTTAGAGAACCCCGGAATCAGTTGAATCAAAAATCGGATTGAATCATAAATAAAGAGACTTAACAAGAATTTTCGTATTGATAGGAACATGGATCGAGGTCATCGTGGTAGAAATGTTAACCCCCAACTCGATGAAGAAGAGCTTGACCTGGATGTTCATAAAACTCTTCATAGTTTGTAGCCTGGACCTTTCAAGGGTGAAGGGGAAAACTTGGGCGAGGCTGTGGAGAAGTGGATCGAATCAATGGAAGAATACTTTGATGTCATTGGGTACAATGAGAAGAGCAAAATGGCTCTTGCAAGGCTGAAGATAATGGAGACAGCTAGAGTAGCATGGAGAAACCACTGTGAGACAAACCGTCTCGACCGAAATACCCAAACCTGGACCGATCTCAAGGCTTACTTTAGAAAGAGGTTTTGTCCCCCAGACTTTCTTGAAATTAAGATGAATGAGTTCTTGGAAAGCAGGAAAACTGGTCAATTGAAGAGTACCATCAGGCTTTTGCCCTTCTCCTTAAATATTTCCCTCAATTGGATAAAGAGCAACTGATGGCCAGGTTCATTCGGGGAATGAACAAGCCATTGGATACTTTAGTCAAGAATGCAAAACCTATCTCAATGGCTGAAGCAATAAGAATGGCGAAGGATTTTGCCAAAGCCTTTGATATCAAAGTTCCGCCAAAGCCAGCACCATCACCTTTCAAAAGGTTTTTATTCCCAGAAGGTGATTCCAACCTTCCTCCGCCTAAGAGATATCAGGGTCAAACCCAGGATATGGGAAGTTCCAGAATGGAAGAAATGTCCTTTTCCCGAGACTCAATTTCCTGGATTTCAACTTCAGAAGTTCCACCCTTGAACAAGAGAGTGAAATTCTATAACTGTCAAGGATTTGGACATCGCAGTATGGATTGCCCAACTCCTTTTGGATCAAGGTTTTCAAGGCAAGGAAATCAGGGGTTAAGATTCTAGACTCCAGCCCCTTCCTTCTAGAGTAATCAGGGTTCTATCCGCCAAAATCAGGGAAATCCTAGAGGTAGACCCTCTATCCAACTTGTAGTTTCAATCCAAAGTAATGCAAGACCTCCACCTCAGAATAGGGAAAGTCAAAGAAAGTTGTTCCCAAATCGGCCGTCCACTTCCAAGGTAGCAAAACGGTGGAAGTGATTGAAGAAGAAGAAGAAGATGAAAGAGATCATACTCCACCTGCGAGATGAGGAAATCTCGCCTTTTTTAAGTGGGGTAGAATGTAAGATTCCTCCCCAGTCTCTCAGGATGTCCAGTATCTTCCCCTGTAGTCAAATCCCTCTTCAGAAATATAAAAGATCTTGTTTCTACCAGATTTTGGCCTAGAGAGAGAAAATCTTTTAGAGAGTGGTAATTCAATTTTTAAATATTTTTGGATAGAAAAATATCTCATCTTATTAAAATAAGTTCCCCTGAAACAGAAGTTCAAAAATATTTTCAAAAGGTGCATTAGAAATTAAGTATAATCTGTTCAAGAGGCATTATCCTAGGGGTGAAGATTTTTTTAAAATTTTAAATTAAGGTTCCTATGGACCAATAAGATTCATCCAAATGTAGGGAGGAGATAAATAGAAGAATAAAAGAAAAATCCCCCAAAAATGAGTAAATACTCACATAAGATGAAGAGTTGACTAAGGACAAGGTTAATAGTTAAAAAAGAGAGATATTTAGTTGAAATGATGCATTTTTGACACCTCAGTATGGGGGAATTTCCCTCATGAAGGAGGCGTCTATTTCACATGCTTGAATGAGTTTTAAACTCCCAAATAATGAGATATTTTTATCTCTCCTCTCTCCTGTTTCAACTAGATCCAAAAAGTGAGCTAAAAATGGTAAAAAATTGACCAAACTGATCTAGAAAATTCTAGAATCAGTTTGCTTGGTTAGAGGCTCACTTTTTCCTATAAATAGAAGCCTCCCCCTTTGTTGAAGCTTAATAGTGTTTTTGCACTGTTACCCTGCCTCTCTCAAGTGCCAAAAACAATGAATTTTACTCATAATTCATTAGTTTTTGACCTTCCCTCTTCCAAAAGATTGGTGGCCACTCTTGTTTCAAACAAGAGTTGAACCCTCAAACCATCAAGCCAAAGGAAAGCTCCAAGAAATTATGTAAGTAGAGATTCTTGTAAATTTCTTTATTGATTTTATGTTTTTTTAATGTTTATGATTGTTTGAAGTGATAAATGGAAGCTATGCCTTGATCGAAAGGCTTTTCCCCTCTCTCTTCTTAGAATCAACCCTTCTTTATCCTAGTTAAAGTGATAATTATTGGAATTAAACTTTTTATAATGTTTTCTCTTTTATAAGTGAATTTTGATTAGCCTAGATTACTTTAAATCAACTAGAATTAAATTTTTAAGACAAATTAAGTAGGAAAATTTAAAAAATGGTCAGCCATACAAAGGAGGTTATGGTAAAATTTTTGGGAATAAGTATTATCTTTTATTATGCTAAAAGAGTAATCTCTATCATTTCTATACTTTAAAAGAGTCATTTTCATGCATAGAAGATGCATATTGATTATTAATTTTTATGCATGAAAGTATGCATGAAAGAATATTTTTTTATTATGAAAGTGTTACTTTCATCAAAATGGATTTTTGTGCATAAGAGAATATTTTTTTAATTATAAAAGTGTTACTCTTATCATTATTGATTTTTATGCATAAAAGTATGCATGAAAGAATATTTTTTTATTATGAAAGTGTTACTTTCATCAAAATGGATTTTTGTGCATAAAAGAATATTTTTTTAATTATAAAAGTGTTACTCTTATCATTATTGTTTTTTATGCATAAAAGTATGCATGAAAGAATATTTTTTTATTATGAAAGTGTTACTTTCATCAAAATGGATTTTTGTGCATAGAAGAATATTTTTTGGTACCCGGGACAAAACCTAACCAAATTCCAAATTGGATCCCATCACTACAGTGGTTGGGCGGTTGGCTAACCCATGGGATCGGATGGGGTTAGGCTGGACTGATGGATCCGTAAATCGAGACTCAACTTTTGTTAATATGATAGATAAAGTAAATCCCGGACAGTAATTGTTCTATGGATAGGAATCAACGGCTGTGCCTCTTGAATGGGGAAAAAAGCGTTGATCCCAATGATCCAAGTGCAAGTTTCTTCCTTGATCTGATCAAGTATCTTGAAGATACAATTGGATCAGCTTGATCAGAAATGATCTTGACTACGTTAGGGTAAAAAGTTTCTCTGGTGGAATCACCCGTGCTTTCCGGTAAAGGAAGTTTTTTCCGGGTTCGGTTTTGGAACAACCGATGGATTAGTCTCTTATCCGGATATCCGTGGGTGAGGCCCCGAATGTGGGACCCCTATTCCGCGCGAGAAGTGCTACTTCCGCTGCCAGTTTTCCGAATCCGTTGTTCGGTGGGAAGGGGTATCTCACAGTTGGTATCAGAGCCTTTGGTTAATAAAGATCAACTGAGAAGACAAATATGTCAAAAATTTATCTAGAAACACAAAGAGGTTATAATTGTGTGATATAATTCATACAATTTGATATTCAAACTGAAATTCGTAATTTGGTAATTGGGTCTTCAGATGGAAGTACCGCAATTATATAGAATCCCTGACTTGCTTGAGGCCTAGACATGATGGTATTTACCTTATAATTCTAAGGGCCGCATGCATAAAAGAAATTTATTTTTATCATAAAAGTGTTACTTTTATCATATTTGATTTTCATGCATAAAAGTATGCATAAAAGATTTTTTTATTATTATAAAAGTGTTACTTTTATCATAAATAATTTGTATGCATAAACATATGCATAAAAGATATTTTTTTATATTAAAAGTGTGATTTTCATCATAAATGATTTGCATGCATAAACATATGTATAAAAGATATTTTTTTATATTAAAAGTGTGATTTTCATCATAAATGATTTTATGCATAAATTAGATGCATAAAAGAAATTATTTTATATTAAAAGAGTGATTTTCATCATAAATGATTTGCATGCATAAACATATGTATAAAAGATATTTTTATATTAAAAGTATGATTTTTATCACATAAATGATTTTATGCATAAATTAGATGCATAAGAGAAATTCTTTTATTCTAAAAGTGTAATTCCTACTAAACTGGATTTATGCATACAAAGATGCATAAAGAAATCTATTTTTAGTTCAAAAGAGTTATTTTCGTCAATTTTGATTTTATGCATGAGATGCATAAAAGATTGAATTTTAATTCAGAAATGTCTTTCTCATTTAAAATGAAATTATGCATAGGAAGATGCATAAAAGATTGATTTTTATTTCCAAGTGTTATTCTCCTTAAAATGGAATTTATGCATAAATAGATGCGTAAAGAAATCTTATAAAAAAAATATAAGAATTCTCTTGTATTCTATAAATAGATATGAGGATGTGAAATGAATCAGATAGATGAAAATGAACGAAGAATCGATGGAGATGTATGAATATGAATGTGAATACGGATGTATAAATGTAGAATGTGGAAATGGATGTATGGATGTGGATGTATGAATGTGGATGTGGATGTATGAATGTGGAATGTGGAATGTGGAAATGGATGTATGGATGTGGATGTATGAATGTGGAATGTGGAAATGGATGTATGGATGTGGATGTATGAATGTGGAATGTGGAAATGGATGTATGGATGTATGTATGTGAATGTGGATGTGGATGTTTGAGTGTGGATGTGGAAATGGACGTATAGATGTGGATGTGAATCCGGGTGTTGTGGAAATGGATGTATGGATGTGTATGTATGATGTAGATGTGGATGTGGATGTATGAATATGGATGTGGAGATGGATGTACGAATGTGAATGTGTATGTGGAATAATGAATGCGAATATGTATGTGAATGAATGTGTATGTGGAATAATGAATGCGAATATGTATGTGAATGAATGAATGATATAATATGTGAATGAATGAGATGTAATGAGAAATGGATATGATGAGACGTTTCAAGAAAGTTAGGAATGGATGTATGTGAAGTGAATGAATCTGATGTGATGGGATGGAAAATGATGTATCTGGTTAAGAATGGATACGCATATGATTTGGATTTCGGTTAAGTAATATGGATTGATGTGGAACAATGTGGAACAATGTGGAAAGACGAGAATTCAATATAGAAATTGTATTTGTAAATGACTATTTTATGTCAAGAATGCTGGGGAAGCATTTTGACTGTCTTGTGATTAAGGTCGTGGAGACTTAACTGATTAAGAATGCTGGGGAAGCATTTTGACTGTCTTGTGATTAAGGTCGTGGAGACCTAACTGATAAAGTTGCAACTGCTGAGACGACGGAGAGTCATTGGAGGACGTCTCGCGTAGCAAGGTCAGCCGAGGTCTTGACCAGCCTCGGTTCGATTTAAATGGTGAGCTTTCGGTACGATGGATGAGGGACCAAGAAAGCAGCCTATGAGTGAAGCGCTAGGTGACCTGCGAAGGATCCTAGAGGGTGCTGACCATACGGTGCTCGGGCTCTGGGTCGCCGAAGATACCCACACGTGTGTCGTGGAAGATATTGGAACAAGGAGTAAGAGTTGTTTTCTAAAACCGAGTATGGATCTAGTTGATTGACCTTGCTGGTCCTCAACTGATGAGTCCATAGCTCTCTTATATGGATCTGTTGGTTAATCTTGCTGATCTTCAACGAGGATTCCCTCTTGATTTTTATAAGTGATTACCTGCCGGGTACTATGAGCTAGGAACTATAGAAAAGGCCCCTGAGTGAACAGGTGGTGAGCGTTCTGGTTGCCAACGATGCCACAGATACTCCGATGAAGGAATGATTAGAAAATAAGATTCAACCGGATACTTGGAAGTTTATGATCAGTAACACTATGATTTCATTAAATGACTGAATTAAATATATTTGAATCTAGGAAAAAGGCAATTTCATATTGGGTGTGTAAGTGGTGTGACTGGAGTTAAATTTGCTTGAAAATCCGGCTAGGGAGCCTGGGAACTCTTTTACCTCGTACCTGAGACAAAACCTAACCAAATTCCTAATTGGATCCCATCACTGCAGTGGTTGGGCAGTTGACTAACCCATGGGACTGGATGGGGTAGGCTGGACTGATGGATCCGTAAATCGAGACTCAAATTCTGTTTAGTTCGATAGATGAAGTAAATCCCGGACAAAAATTGTTCTATGGAAAAGAATCAACGGCTGTGCCTCTCAATGAGGAAAAAAGCGTTGGTCTCTATCTGAATCCAAGTACAGTCTTTTTCCCTGATCTGACTATGGGACTTACGGGTTCGGTCAGATGAGCTCAGTTAGTTAAGGCTTTTGACTACGTTAGGGAGAAGTTATCCTGGTGGAATCGCCCGTGCTTTCCAGGCAAAAGAAGTTTTTTCGAGTTCGGGTTGGCAGAATCGAAGAATTAGTCACCTGTCCGGATATCCATGGGTGAGGCCCCGAGTGTGGGACCTTGCCCCGCACAAGATGTGCTGCATAAATTCAATTTTAAGGAGAATAACACTTTCGAAATAAAAATAAATCTTTTATGCATCTTTCTATGCATAAATTCAATTTTAATGAGAATAACTCTTTAGAAATAAAAATAAATTTCTTTATGCATCTTTCTATGCATAAAATCAAAATTGATGAGAATAACTCTTTTGAAATAAAAATAAATTTCTTATGCATCTTTCTATGCATTAAATCAAAATTGATGAGAATAACTCTTTTGAATTAAAAATAAAATTTTTTATGCATCTTTCTATGCATAAAATCAAAATTAATGAGAATAACTCTTTTGAAATAAATTTCTTTATGCATCTTTCTATGCATAAAATCAAAATTGATGAGAATAACTCTTTTGAATTAAAAATAAATTTCTTTATGCATCTTTCTATGCATAAAATCAAAATTAATGAGAATAACTCTTTTGAAATAAATTTCTTTATGCATCTTTCTATGCATAAAATCAAAATTGATGAGAATAACTCTTTTGAAATAAAAATAAATTTCTTATGCATCTTTCTATGCATAAAATCAAAATTGATGAGAATAACTCTTTTGAATTAAAAATAAAATTTTTTATGCATCTTTCTATGCATAAAATCAAAATTAATGAGAATAACTCTTTTGAAATAAATTTCTTTATGCATCTTTCTATGCATAAAATCAAAATTGATGAGAATAACTCTTTTGAATTAAAAATAAATTTCTTTATGCATCTTTCTATGCATAAAATCAAAATTAATGAGAATAACTCTTTTGAAATAAATTTCTTTATGCATCTTTCTATGCATAAAATCAAAATTGATGAGAATAACTCTTTTGAATTAAAAATAAATTTCTTTATGCATCTTTCTATGCATAAAATCAAAATTAATGAGAATAACTCTTTTGAATTAGAAATAGATTTCTTTATGCATCTTTCTATTCATAAAATCAAAATTAATGAGAATAACTCTTTTGAATTAAAAATAAATTTCTTTATGCATCTTTCTATGCATAAAATCAAAATAATGAGAATAACTCTTTTGAAATAAAAATAAATTTCTTTATGCATCTTTCTATGCATAAAATCAAAATTTGATGAAAGTAATATTTTTATAAAAAAATTTCTTTTATGCATCTATTTATGCTTAAAAATCAATTTTGATGAAACTAACACTTTTATAATCAAAATATTCCCATTATGCATCTTTTTATGCATAGAAATTAATTCTAATGAAAATAACACTTTAGCGGTGAAGATTACTCTTTTTAAATAATAAATGATAAAACTTATTTCACAAAATTTAAGAAAATTTTGCCATAACTTCCTTTGTATGGCTGACCATTTTTCAATTTTTTCCCATTCTCAAGTTACTTAGAAATTATCCCAAATGGTTTAGGCTGAATTTAAGAAGAAGAGGGAAAAAGCCTTTCCAACAAGGCATAGCATCATTTTTAATTTTATAGAAAACAAAAATTAGAAAACCATTAAAAAGAAAAAGTAGGATTTCTAGCTTACATGAATTTTTGTGAGCTTTCCTTTGGCTTGATGGTTTGAGGGATCTACTCTTGTTTGCAACAAGAGTGGCCACCAATTCTTTTGAAGAGGAAATGGTCAAAAATTAATGAATTATCAATAAATTCGTTGTTTTTGGCTCTAGGGAGGAGTAGAGTAACAGTGCATAAAACACTATTATCCATTCACAAAGGGGGAGGCTTCATTTATAGGAAAAAGTGAGCCTCTAAGCAAGCAAACTGATTCTAGAATTTTCTAGATCAGTTTGGTCAATTTTTGACCATTTTTAGGTCAGTTTAGCTTACTTTTTGCATCTAGTTGAAGCAGGAGAGAGGAGAGATAAAAATATCTCATTATTTGTGAGTTTAAAACTCAACCACACATGTGAAATAGGTGCATCCTTCAAGAGGGAAATTCCCCCACACTGAGGTGTCAAAAATGCATCATTTCTCTAAATATCTCTTCTTTTTTAACTAATATCCTTGTCCTTAGTCAACTCTTCATCTTATGTGAGTATTTACTCATTTTTGGAAGATTTTCTTTATTTCTTTAATTTATCTCCTCCCTACATTTGGATTAATCTAATTTTTTTTGAAAATCTGGACCCTTAGGATAAGGCCTTTTGAACACATTATAATTGATTTCTAATGCACCTTCTAAAAATCTTTTTGAACTTCTGTTTTGGGGGAATTTATTTTAATAAGAAGAGATATTTTTCCATCCAAAAATATCTAAAAATTGAATAACCTTTCTCTAAAACAGTGTAAAACAAGATCTTTCTTTTATTTCAAAGAGGGGAATAATTATAAGATTAGAAGGGCAGGTTCTTACACTTGCACATCTCAAAAGCCGGAGGGAGGAATCTTACACATATCAACTTTTAGGCTAGCCCTTCTTTCATGAAGCCACTTATCCAAAATTTCCATGGTAGATCATTAACTTTAATCAAAGGCACATATCAACAAATATAAAAATTTCCGTGGTAGATCATTAACTTTAATCAAAGGCATATATCAACAAATAAATAAATATAAGCATCGTGGCTTCAACTTTATGCCTAGCTAGAGAAATTCTCTTTCGAGTGTTATCCAAGTAACCAAATAGCATAGAGAACATTAGCCTCCTCAATGGAAAAACCTGGTACAAGGCCGCCTTGGTGGTGTCACTTTATTTAAAACCTAAATATAGCACACGTGCACATAAGAATGTACTTAAAATACCCTTTTTTAAATCATTTTTTACATTTTAAAATAATTATTCACGCCCCTTTTGTAAGCATACATGTTTAAACCCTCTCTATAAGATCTACATAAATATATTACATTAAAAACTATTATTACTTAATCTCCTATTGCATGTATGCATCATTTAAGTCCCATGGTTTTTATGTACACTTTGGCACATAACGGCTCCCTCCTCCCTTCGAGAAGGAGAGCATATGGGTGTGCTTTCTTCACTCAAGCTTTTTCATATGCACGATAGACATGGGGATGACAGTTACAACCAAAATTTGAAGGCAGATCCGAAGGCTTTAACTTGAGAGCCTAGGAGGAGGAAGCTTGACCTTCATTTAAACGCTTGTGGATCCCAATTAAATGGCCTTTGTTTGAGATAACCCACTTTTTGACGATTTGATCTTTCGTTTGGCGTTGCTTTGGTTTGAAACCAAGTTGTCTTGTCCGGATGGTGACAATGGCCAACCTCTCGTTTGAAACCAAAGCTTCCGCCCGTCAACAACGCGTCTATGACACGGAGTCTCTTTGACGGGCCTCGTGACCACACTATGGCCCCATCCTCACCGGGCACCCTCTCCGGATGTCAAGAAGTTCTTCAAGTGGGTCTAATTTGAAGGACTTATACCAAATTTTCATTTGACGTACTCATCATTTCAACTTCTACTTTTTTTTTAAAGAAAAAAAAAGAGATTCAAAGGCCACACTATTATTTTTTTCAAAAATGTTCTTTCCCTTTTAGGATAAATTTTTAATAGCACTTCTTTGGAAGGATAAGCCCTATCCTAAAAGTGTTCTTTCCTTTTAGGGTAGTTTTTTAATAGCACTTCTTTGGAAGGATATGCCTTCAAAATCTAGCTAGGCTCTCTCCCACTCAAGCACTACACTCGCATGCACACAACCATTAGTGCTAAACTGGTAGACCATTGACGATAACCCTTAGAGCTGGTTCACCCACTAATACAATGGCTTCTTGTTTCTTAACAAATCATGGTAGTTATGATTATAAAAGTTACAAGGCTACACAATGGTTAAAGGATCTGAGTCCCATTAGGTTGACTTGGGTTCGAATCTTGCTAACTCGGGCTGCTCGAGTCCTGCTCACTACAATGATGCACGCCCATGCAATAAGCTGTAATTTTCGCCAAAGTATTTTTAAAAAGTACATGGTTCTCGGGTGTGTGTGGTTAGTATGGTGCAAGGTTAGAGAAAAGATAGGTTCGACTTAGCCCAAAACTTGTTCAACTTTAGGAAAAACCTTTTCAAAATTATGGGGAAGAAAAAAAACCTCTTAAAAAAGTTTCAAAAATTAGTTATATTTTGGAAAAAAATATAAAAAATGCCTGCTCAAATTGATAATTTCCTCCTCCACCTTGGGCAAAAAAGATTCATGTAAGGTTCAGTAAAAAGAGTTTTCTGAACATTGGTATGGTGTGTGTAGCGGGGTGATGTGCTACTAGGAATGGAATAAGACCTCATGGGAAAAAAAAGCATTTTTTGGTAACTTCTATCGATTTTTGACTTTGAGAAAATACTTTTTTACAATTATAAGTGCATTGTATATAATTTGCAAGTTCTCTCGTTGCCTTCAGCCAGCATAGTTTAACATGTACTTACAAAAATGAGAGGCTTTCAGTTAGTACCTTGATAAGTTTCTAAGATTGATTCATTGTCACCACAATGGATAAATCTATTTAATCTCAAGTAACTAGTTTTTTTAATTTTTTTAAAAAAATTTAAGGGACCGATTGTATAAGAAAAATCCAAAAGTTACACACCAGCTTTACAATTAAAAACATCAAACTAAACACCCTTTTTTACAATGTAATTATCACCTTGAGCTGGGAAAACTTATCACCATGAGCCATACAAAATTATGTACAGAGTGATATGGAGACTATGAGAGAAATAGGGGTTCTATTTGCATAAGATATGAGTACTATGCTTCTAAACATAAAAATAAAGCTTCTAAGGAACCCTAATTGCATTAGTATAGTGGCCTCTGCAATACTCTCTATGTTTGGTGACGGTCATGGTCATGGTGATGAAGACCCATGATGATGGATTCATAGAAAAGGAACCCATCATGCTACCATTGGAAAGGCTTATCCTCTCATCTCTGATCAGTGCCTTGACCTTCATCATACCATGCCATGATCATGGCTCTGCTGCAGGAAGCTCGAGGGTCCTCGGCTTCGAAAAGAGGGTGTCCTTGTAGTGCATGAGCTTGGAGATCAGCTCTGGCTTGCTATCAGAACCCTCATAATGGATGTTTCTGAGAAGGCATTCAAGTTGGAGATCAGATTTGAGGAGCCCAAGTTGCAAAAAAGCCTCTGACACAGACTCCATGTAGAGCGGCAGGGCGGCAAATTCGCCTCGGATAAATCCATCATCATCATCATCATCATAATCAGTATGCCCATCATCATCATCATGTGTATTGAAGTCACCCCTCTCATCCCTCCATGCCATGGCCTTTTCTACCATGCGGCAGAGATCATCCTTGACACCACTTGCTTCTTGTTTTAGCAGCCCACAGTTCTCCAACACCAATTCCAGCTGTGATGAGGTAAGGCATTGCATCCGATACATGGCCCTTGCAAAAGGATCATATCTATGGAGACCTCTTGCCAAAGAGCTGGACTTAGTGGCCTTAGCTTCTGCATCAATTGCAGAGAGAGGATAGTCAAGCCCACTCCCAGCAAATTTAAAGCTCCGCGGAGGGCTTTCCTCTGAAGAAAACCCTTGCTTTTCTGCATCAATTGCAGAGAGATCAGTATAATCAAACCAATCCTCACCAAATTTAATGCTCTGCGGAGGGCTTTCCTTTGAAGAAAGCCCTTGCTTGTGATCTGCATCAATTGCAGAGAGAGTATAATCACTGAATTTGCCCTGCGGATAAGGGCTTTCCTTTGGAGAGAGCCCTCGCTTTCCGGGCTTCTTTGGTGGGCTTATATGGTCGTAACAAGGGTACTGTGGGCAGGAAATCTCGTGTGCAGGTTTCCGGAAGGCCTTCTTCATGATTCGTAGGAGTTTGCGGCAGCCGGAAAGCAAGCGATGGCAGGGTCGACAGGCCATTCCTGCTGAAGGCGATGGAGAACGAAGAAGTGGGCAGAAAGGAGACAGTCGAAGGGGGGTGCAAAAAGGTGCCAAATGAAGTGCCATTGTTGTGGGTGCGGGAGAAGGTCATAGCAAGTCAAAGCACTTAGCGTGTCGAGCACGCAAACGGCGAATCTGTCGACGTACGTTATACGTGAAGAACAAAATGGTGTGTAAGGGGGCATGCACGCGTACACCCACACAAACATCACGCATACACGCCCACAAGCCTCTCACACGGCATGCACACGTACACACGCATGCATGCACCCACAAACATCTCGTCTCATCTCCTCTCCCCCTCTCTCTCATCTTCTCTCCCTCATTGGAGTGGTGGATCCCTTGTCCTTTTAGCCTTTCTGAAAACTAAGCCCTCTCAACATTTCTAGAAGGGCATAGCCCTCCAAAAGTGAGCATGGGTGTGCATCCAAGCACACACATGACTTCTACTATCACAAGCCTCAACTTTACCAGTTCACCTACGACATTCGGCATTCTGTGATTCTCCCATGGGTGTGCATCCAAGCACACACATGACCTCTAGTATCACAAGCATCAACTTTCACCTACTGCATTCGGTAATTCCCCCATGGTGGGTGTGCATCCAAGCACACACATGACCTCTAGTATCACAAGCATCCACTTTACCAATTCACCGGCTATACGGCATTCGGTAATTCCCCCATGGCCAAGCACACACATGACCTCTAGTATCACAAGCATCAACTTCATATAGTCAATAAAACTATTGTGGATTGAATGGATAATATTATTTGCTAACAAGAAACATTTGGCATCTTTGAAAGCTTCCCTTTGAAAAAATAAATGCTTTTAAAGCAAATGCGAAAAACACTTTACTCAAAAGTAAGGTTTTTTCCAAATGATTCAAAGATTTGACTTTTTCTCAAAGAATTGAGAATATCAGTAGTTTAAAAAGTGGCCAAAACTTTGGAGTGTGACTAATATAACAAATAAAACATGTATACTTCCACATTTCTAACAATAATTAAACAACCCAAAGTATCTGTCGAGCATGGTAGTTTCTAAAGAAAATTCATAAGCGAAAAATATCCATAATTACAAATTATGGCCAAAAATTATAATGTATACGACTTACATCCTTAAACAACATAAATGTCATATTTTCGTTTGCGATATCTACAATAGCATTGTCTGCATAATCTAACACTCTTAATTTGGAATACTTTGAGTCTACCACTCGGTACACATGCTAATTGCATGAATAAAAAGTTATATTTTATTCACCCCAAGAGTCTTCTTATTTAAATTTTCTTAAATTGGTTAACTTCCTTGTATACTTTTAAAAAATATACTAAATTGTTATCCTGATATGACAACCTTATCAAGAACTAGTGTATTTCTCATAAGAACCTTCTCAAGAACTAGAGTACTTCTCATTATCCTAATATGTCAACTTTGTCAATAACTAGAGTACTTTTCATAAGAACCTTCTCAAGACTCTAGAGTACCTCTCATGAGAATATTCTTTCTCTTTTTGTTCCTTGTGTGTGAAACTTGTTGGGTGGAGTAGACAACGGAAGCAAAGGAGACGGAAGCAAGAAGCAAAACGTGCTGCTGAAGTAGTGTTAACTGAAGAATCATTGAAAGTACAAAGAGTACACCCAATATGATGAAACCCTAGGATGGGTGTCCTAACACAACTAGGTGTCATAACAGGTACATGTACTAACTGTACCATGTAACCTAAAGTCTAATAAGTCTAATAACTAGACCTACAAGGCACATACCAAGGAATGTGCGGTACCTATGGATAGCCCATAGAGTAGCCTACAAACCCCCCTCGACGGTATGGGCTAAAGTATCTTGGAAACGTCTCAAGATACCTGAAAGACTAGGTCATGGTTGCACAAATTCATCCAATGTGGATATAGCAACCTATGACTGTACAGAGAATGCAGATCACGTAACAAAAGGGACCAAGTGTAAAGCTTGTCGAAAAGCTTCAAACTTAGGCCACGGAAGAGCCTTAGTGAATAGATCTGCCAAGTTGTCCTCAGTGGGAACATAAGACAACTTGATGTCACCATTTGACCATCTCTCTCTGACATAATGATAGTGAACCTCAATGTGCTTTGTGCGAGCATGAAACACTGGATTTTGTGCTATAGCCAAAGCACTCTGACTGTCAGTATGGATGACGGTAGGAGCTGTCTGACCAACCAGAAGATCTGCAAGTAATTTCCGTAGCCAAACACACTCTACTGTAGCTGTGAAAGCTGCTATGTACTCAGCTTCACAACTAGATGTGGCAACTGTAGCCTGCTTTTTGTTGCTGAACCATGAGATGCATGAAGAACCAAGCATAAAACAATTGCCACTGTGGGATCTGCGTGTATCCTGGCAACCAGCCCAATCACTATCAGTGAACCCATGCATGATAAGTGAAGTATCATCCCTGTAGAGAAGGCCCAAGTATTGCGTGCCTTTGATGTACCTGAAGACACGTTTCACTGCATGCCAATGGTGATGAGTGGGACTGCGCATGTATCTGCTCAACTGAGAAACCACATACTGCAAGTCTGGCCGAGTATGGCATAGATAAAGCAAACAACCAACTGCCGCCGCCGCCGCTGATAGGAGGTAGCATCACATGGACCACTGCCATCTTCAGTAGAGAAATGAAAACCAGTTTCTCTAATGGGGTGGAGACAGGATTACAATCCTCCATCTGAAATCTATGTAGAAGCTGCCCAATGTACTTCGATTGTGACATCACAATTCCCCCCTCAGATCAAGCAAATTGAATGCCCAAATAGTAGTGCAACTGGCCAAGATCAGTCATGGAAAAAGACTGTTGTAATTTCCACTTGAAATCTGCAATTTTCTCGGGATGTGGCCCAGTGAGAATCATATCATCCACATAGAGGATCAAAATCAACAAATCTGCCCCCCTCTTGCGGATATATAAAGTCACTTCTATAGGACTATTCTGAAAGCCAAGGCTGAGCAAATGAGTGTGTATCCTGTCATACCAAGCCCTGGGTGCCTGCTTCAATCCATATAAGGTTTTCTTAAGCCGGCATACCTTGCGTTCAGACCCTTCAACCTCAAAGCCTGGAGGTTGAGCAACATAGACTTCCTCTGCCAAAAGACCATTGAGAAATGTTGTCTTTATATCCAACTGATGCACCTCCCAATTATTATGGGCAGCCAGGGCAATAACACATCTAATGGTGGTGATGTGTGAAGTGGGAGCAAAGGTCTCTTCATAATCAATGCCCTCTTTCTGAGCATAGCCTTTGGCCACAAGACGGGCTTTGTACCTGTCAACTGAACCATCAGCTTTTCTTTTTACCTTGTATACCCACTTAGTCCCTACTGCATGTTTGCATGCAGGCAAGTCACATAACTCCCATGTTTGTTTGCATGAATGGAGTCCAATTCATCCTGCATGGCTGTCATCCACAATTCATTTGAGACGGCATCTTTGTGACAAACAGGCTCCTCATCACATGCTATAGCAATCAATGCATGAGCAACCAAGTTTGCCAAATCTCTTTTGGCTGCAGCTCTCGTACGGGCCTGCAAAGGAGCATCAAGTTTGTTGTCCTTCAGAGTGTCAAAGAGCCATTTAGGTGCTCTTTTGGGATGTCTAATATCAGCCAATTCTTGCTCTTCTGCCTCTTCCACAATGTCCTCAGTAGCACGTGGCATCTGTGTCAAAACATGTGGCTGTCCAGACTATGTAGTAGGCTGTAAATGAGCATTAGGTGGAGGAGCATAACCCTGTGGTGCATCATCTGAGGCATCAGATCCAAGCAATAGCACAAGACTATCAAAAATATCTGAGACACCAAGTGTAGACTGCATTTTGCAGTCCCGCAAGGGCATGGAAGATGTCTCATCAAAGATGACATCTCTACTGACAATTACCCTCCTGGTGGAAGGCTCATAAAGTCTATAACCCTTACTCTCTGCATTGTATCCCAAAAATATACATTTTATAGCCTTATCATCCGGCTTTGTCCGCCTCTGTGAAGGCACATGTGCATAGGCCAAACACCCAAAAGTACGCATGTGAGAAATGGTTGGCTTGTGTCCTTTCTGTCATGAGAATATATTTTAAGTCCTCTAGAAAAATATTATTTATCCCCTCTTGAGTAATTTAGGGACGCCTAGATTACTCTTGCGTCATGCCGGCTAGGTTAATATCGTGGGTGACACCATTATAAATATTAGTACATGCGGTATATGACGTATGTTTGAGGCCACCTATGATTATTTCAATTAGGTTTATATGGCAGGGTGATTCCTGGGGTACTTACGCCTGGTAGTCATGAGTTGGTGATGATTTGTGCCTGTTTAATATTTGTGAGATTAATTTAATAATTAATTGGGCTTATATTTTCAGGTGATGAAGACTATGGGAATTGAAGAGTTTACTTTGGAAGAAATGTCTTAGATCATCACATTTCATTTTTGGCAAGCATAGTAGCTTGTAACCTTATCAAATGATTTTTCCATTTTGAACTTTAGGAAAGATACATTTATTTTTTGTGGAATTTATTAAAGCCTATGGCTTTACCCTAGTCCCAATTTGACACTCTATTTTTGTTAAAGAAGAGTGCCGTGCTCTCTAAAAAGCACATCTTGTATTTTGGGGGCTATGGCCTAATTTTGGTGAAAAGGAAAGCTAATAAAGAAATACTCTTGTGTGGGGAGAGGCCACGCACAAGAGGGGAGGAAGATTGCACCCAATATGGTCTTTTTGGAGCTAAGTATTTTTGTTTAAGTGTTTAATTTTTCAATTGATTTGATTTAGTTGAAGCTTACAAGCAATGGTTTTTATGATTGAATTAATTCTCTACTTTTCCACAATCAATTCCTAGAATAAGATTCCGGTTGCAGTGGTATCAGAGCTTGGGCTAGGAGATTTGTGGAGAAGGTAGGAAAGGGCTTCAACTTCTCAAAAATCAAGAAAGTGCAGGAATTTATCCAGTGGACAGAAGGGTGTTTTGCAGGTCTTTACCCAAAGGTCAAAGATTCAAAACTAGATCTACTCTCAAACCCACTCACCACCCTACAAAACCATCCCTCTCTATCAAAAAGCGGTTTTTCCAAATACTCTGTGAAATCAAAATCTGACCGTATGGATGAAATCCTCATAGCCAAAAACCTCACGGGTAACTCTCAGAATTCAAGGTGTTGAGCAAACCTATAATGGATGGAGCAGATAAATCAGTGAAAAATCTATTAAATAAATCTCAACAAGCTTTTGGACAAGGAGGCGCATGGCGGCAGCCTGCCGGCGCAAAAACGCGTGGAGAGGAGAAATAAAAAAAAAGTAGCTCAAAGAGCTAATTACTCCATAAGCTAATCTCTCTCTTAATCCTAATCAAGCTCACTTTTCCCAATCCCCATGCAAGTCACATCACTTTTTGAGCCTTCACTTTTCCCTATTTTCAAATTTGAGGAGAAATTCAAAGGTTTCCGATTCTGAAAATTTCTGGGTGCAGAAAAGTGATTTACAGGTTTTAAAAAGCTTGAAAATTGCCTAGAAAAGGCCAGAAAATTCCGAAATCGCTTCTGAAAAATTCTAAAAAATTTCAGAAAATATTACAGAGTTTGGGCAAGGTTTACAGGACTGTTTTAGTAGGTTTCAAAGTGCAGAAAAATTATTTCATCAACAATTCGACTAGCCAAAGACTCTTGAATCACGCGGAATCGTTCGGGATTTGTTTGAGGCGACGAGAATTCAATTCAGCCATTGAACAACGTCTTGTTCAGCTTCAACCAAGATCGAATTGCGGGAGAAAAACAAGATAAGTACTCATTTTTGCTTTATTTATTTACATCAAATAAAGTAAAATTTTATTTATCTACATCATTTGCACAAGCACTATGGCAGATTTGCCTATCTCGCCATCAATTCAAGAGCAACTCCTTTCTTTACAACATCAAATTGTAGAAGAAAGAGAGAAGCGTATTGAATTGGAGAGACAGCTCTTGAATCGTAGACGCAAGCGTGACTCTTCGCTATCTTTTGATGACGAAGATGACACTATTCAAAGGGCTGTAAATGCTACATTGCAAGCACAAAGGTCACAAAAAGAATCCAAGATTAGTCGGAAAGCTTTCACATTTCAAAATTATGATGGAAAGAAGGATGCTAGGGTCATTTTAGCTTGGCTTAGTCAACTAGATGACTATTTTTCTAGAGAAAAATTTTCAGAGAATGATAAAATTAAATGTGCAGTCAATCATTTGGTAGACAGTGCAGCTTTATGGTGGAGTGTAGTAAAGCAAGGTCGTGACAAGCCAGACTCTTGGAAAAGATTTCAACGGCTGGTTAAAAAGTACTTTTTACCCTCACAATTCAAGTCCAAAGTTAGGCACCAATGGGACACTTTGCATCAATTGGAAAAGGAGACTATGTCACAGTATGTAGAAAAGTTCTGGAATACTTTATTACAGGTGCAGGTTGTGGATAGAGTCAGCGAGAAGGATCAAAAAAGGAAGTTCATATCGGGCCTTAGATCTACCATTAGGGCCGATGTGAATATGTTTCGACCTCATTCACTATCTTCTGCAATATCTTTGGCAACTAATTCAGAACGCAAAAATGGTTTTCCTAAAGAGATTAAAGTACATGAGGGTACTTCTTCTAAACCATTTACTAAATCTTTTTATGCTTCAAAGAAGATGTATAAACCAGGTTATGACAAAGGCAAAGACGAGGCTAAAGGCAACATGAGTACTAATAAGAAAGTCAATGGTGGCAAACCGAAGACATCTCTTATCAAATGTTTCAAGTGCCACAAAGAAGGTCACATAGCACCGAATTGTCCGGAGTGTACCAAGAATTCAACACCAGCAGCAGCAGCTCGAGTCAACATGATTGAAGAAGATGACAATGAAGAAGAATCATTCGAGCAAGAGGGTAATTCCGATCCAGATTACTCAGAACAAGAAGGTAAACCTCATGTTCATTCTTTGCTTAAAATAAAAGGAACGATAAATGGACATGAAGTTCTTATTTTGCATGATGATGGTAGTACACATGATTTCATTTCTGAAAAGGTACTTAGAGCATTAAATCTTCATTCTTCACCTACGCACTATAAAGTCAAAGCAGCATTTACTGGAACAAAGTATAATTGCATGCAAGTGGTGAAAAATTTGGATTTATGCATCAAACCTTTAACAGAAAAGAGGGATTTCTTAGTTGCACCTTTACAAGGGGTAGATATAATTTTGGGTATGCCTTGGAGACACAAATACAATCCTATTATAGACTATGACACTCATAGCATTTCTCTAAGGAAGGACAATGAAAATATTATCCTCCAGTGTCAAGTCAAAGGAGAAATGAGTCCTTTGTTGAGTCACACTCAAGCAAAGAGAGCTCTAAGAAAAAGAGACAAGACTTATATGGTATGGGTTAACCAGCTTGATGCTGAGTTGGACACATCCAAAAGACCAAAGTTTGATTCTTTTATCTCCAAATTTAGTGATTGTTTCATGGAAGATCTGCCTCCAGGATTACCTAAGTCTAGGCCTGAGGATCATAGTATTGATTTATTGCCTGGAAATTCCCCGCCTTGTAAAGCTCCCTATAGAGTCAACAATTTAGAGCAAAGAGAAATCCAAAGCCAAATAGAAGACTTGCTAGAGAGAGGCCTTATTCGACCTAGTAGTTCACCTTTTGGAGCTCCAGTACTTCTTGTTAAGAAGAAGAACGGAACTTACCGAATGTGTGTAGACTATCGTGCATTGAATAAGATTACTGTCAAGAACAGATATCCTATTCCTAGGGTAGATGATCTTCTTGATAAGCTTAGAGGATCAAAGGTCTTTAGCAAGATTGACCTAAAGTCTAGGTATCATCAAGTTCGTATGACTCAATCTGACATTTTCAAGACAGCTTTTAGAACCCAAACTGGTCATTATGAGTTTTTGGTTATGCCATTTGGTTTGACCAATGCTCCAGCTACTTTCAGCCGTATGATGAATCGCATATTCCTTAAGTTTCAAAGTTTTGTTATAGTGTTCTTTGATGACATTCTTGTTTTCAGCAAGGATCGACAAGAGCATGAACAACACTTGGAACAAGTGTTCAATCTTTTGAGAGAAAATGAATTGTATGTCAATCCTGAAAAGAGTTCTTTCTTTCAAGAGGAGATTGAATACTTAGGTCATATAGTGTCGGCCGAAGGGATTCGTGTAGATCCTAAGAAAATTGAGTGTATTGCTTCTTGGCCTACGCCTAGAAACATACATGATCTTAGATCTTTTCTTGGCTTATGTAGTTATTATAGGAAGTTCGTCAAGAATTTTGCTTGTATTGCACATCCTTTGACTGAACTCCTTAAGAAAGCTACAAATTTCAATTGGACTGATAAGCAAGATAAATCTTTTGCAACACTCAAGAATGCTTTAACACAAGCACCAGTTCTTACACTACCTGATTTTCAAAGACCATTCTTTATAGTAGTGACTGATGCTAGTGGCAAAGGATTTGGAGCTGTTCTTATGCAAGACAACCATCCTATTGCTTATCAAAGTAGAAAGCTTAAGCCTGCAGAGCAAAATTATAGCACTTATGACAAGGAATTAGCAGCAGTAGTGCATGCTTTGAAAATCTGGAAGCATTACCTAATGGGCTCTGAATTTCTTATCAAGACAGACCAACAAAGCATTAGGCATTTGCTTACGCAACCTCTTATTTCAGATAGGCATATCAAATGGGCAGCTTTCATTCAAAGTTTCCAACCTATGATTCAATATCAACCTGGAAAAGAAAATGTTGTTGTTTGCCGATGCTTTGAGTCGAAGACCAAATATCAACAACATTTCTATAATTGAAAGTGAACCATTTGTCCTCATGAAAGAAACTTATGAAGTTGATCCAGATTTTTCTCAAATATGGATTAAATTGCGTGAAAACAATTGGACACCTCAAGGAAGTTATCCTCATAATGATGGCTATCTTTTCTTTGAGAAAAGATTGTGTGTTACTCAACCTTACAGACAACTTGTCTTGGAAGAGATGCACCAACCACCATTTGTGGGACATAGAGGAGTTTCTGCAACACTTCAAGTAGTTTCTCGAGAATTTTATTGGCCTCATTTGAAGAATGATGTAGCTAAGTTTGTAGCTGAATGTAACATTTGTCAAACAATTAAAAGCTACAAAGGCAAAGCTTCTCGAGAATTTTATTGGCCTCATTTGAAGAATGATGTAGCTAAGTTTGTAGCTGAATGTAACATTTGTCAAACAATTAAAAGCTACAAAGGCAAAGCTTTAGGATTGCTTATGCCTCTACCTATTCCTGATAGACCATGGGAACAAGTGTCTATGGATTTTATTACTGGCTTCCCTACTACTTCTAGTCACCATGACATGATTTGGACAATAGTGGACAGATTAAGTAAGCAAGCCTATTTCATTCCATGTAAAAAGACACTAACTTCTCAGCAAGCCGCGAACATATTTATTAAGCAAATTTTCGTTCATGGTCTACCCAAAGTGATAGTTTCTGATAGAGATTCTAAATTTTGTAGTCACTTTTGGGTTGCTCTTTTCTCAAACTTAGGCACTAAGTTAGATTTTTCTACGGCTTTCCATCCGGAATTGAATGGACAAACCGAAGTTACAAATAGCACTATCTTAGATATGCTTAGAGCCTATGTTTCCCATCAACCTAGTGCATGGGATAAGTACATACACCTACTCCAATTTGCTTATAATAATACTCCTCATACTGCTACTGGTCGAGCACCATTTGAGATTATCTATGGAAGAGCATTGCCTATTCCGGCTACTAGACTCTCTCATAAGATTGAAGCAGCCGACCAATATGTTAGAGACTTTGATCGCATTCTATCTGAAGTGCGTGATTGTATTGCAAAAGCTCAAGAGAAGTATACATCTCAAGCAAATAGGAAGCGCAAAGATTTTTTATTTCAAGAAGGTGATTATGTACTTTTGAGAATTGAAAAGCGTCGATTAAAGAGTGTGGAAAAATTCCCTGCAGTGAAGCTAGCGCCTAGATATTATGGGCCATTTAAAATCCTTCAAAAGATTAATGATGTGGCCTATAGACTAGAGCTTCCATCTAATTGGAATATCCACAATTCTTTTCATATCCATCTCTTGAAACCTTTTCGAGGAACACTTCCTACTCACCCAACATATGAGGAACCACCTCTTATTGAAGGAGAGGAAGAAGTATTAGTTCTTGATACCATCATTGACCAAGAGATAACAACAACAAGAACAGGTAATCAATACTTCAAGTATCTTTTGACTTTCAAGAATTATCCACAAGAAGATGCTAAATGGATGCCTGAGAAATTTTTCCGAGTTTACCCTGAAATTCTTCATTCTTTTCAAACCCAGCAAATCCGCAATTGAGGACAATTACAAACTCAAGCAAGAGGGATGTCATGAGAATATATTTTAAGTCCTCTAGAAAAATATTATTTATCCCCTCTTGAGTAATTTAGGGACGCCTAGATTACTCTTGCGTCATGCCGGCTAGGTTAATATCGTGGGTGACACCATTATAAATGTTAATACGTGCGGTATATGACGTATGTTTGAGGCCACCTATGATTATTTTAGTTAGGTTTGTATGGCAGGGTGATTCCTGGGGTACTTACGCCGTCTGGTAGTCATGAGTTGGTGATGATTTGTGCCTGTTTAATATTTGTGGGATTAATTTAATAATTAATTGGGCTTATATTTTCAGGTGATGAAGACTATGGGAATTGAAGAGTTTACTTTGGAAGAAATGTCTTGGATCATCACATTTCATTTTTGGCAAGCATAGTAGCTTGTAACCTTATCAAATGATTTTTTGGCAAGCATAGTAGCTTGTAACCTTATCAAATGATTTTTCCATTTTGAACTTTAGGAAAGATACATTTATTTTTGTGGAATTTATTAAAGCCTATGGCTTTACCCTAGTCCCAATTTGACACTCTATTTTTGTTAAAGAAGAGTGCCGTGCTCTCTAAAAAGCACATCTTGTATTTTGGGGGCTATGGCCTAATTTTGGTGAAAAGGAAAGCTAATAAAGAAATACTCTTGTGTGGGGAGAGGCCACGCACAAGAGGGGGGAAGATTGCACCCAATATGGTCTTTTTGGAGCTAAGTATTTTTGTTTAAGTGTTTAATTTTTCAATTGATTTGATTTAGTTGAAGCTTACAAGCAATGGTTTTTATGATTGAATTAATTCTCTACTTTTCCACAATCAATTCCTAGAATAAGATTCCGGTTGCACTTTCCAAGTCTCATAGGGTGTGAATGTTTTCAATGCTTTGGTGGGGCTCCCGTTGAGCACATAATTGGCACACATCACTGCATCCAGCCAAAACATATTGGGCAAATTCTTGCCCTTAAGCATACACCTAGCCATTTCCATAACTGTCCTATTCTTTCTCTCAGCAACTCCATTCTACTGAGGAGTGTAAGGCACTGTACACTCATGATGAATACCACGGGATTTCATGTAATCATTAAATTCCTCTGACATATATTCACCACCTCTGTCTAATCTCAAGTGTGCAATCTTCAAGCCTGAATCATTTTCAGCCAAGGCAATGAAATGCTTGAAGCAAGTAAACACCTCTGACTTGGACTTCAATGCAAAGATCCAAGTATACCTAGTAAAGTCATCAATGAATGTCACAAAATAATAGAAACCTCCAATTGAAGCAGCCCGCATAGGACCACACACATCACTGTGAATCAAGAATAGCTTGCGTGATGCCCCAACTCTACCCTCCTTAGGTATGACAAAGCGGTGCATCTTGCCAAGCAAGCAAGCTTCACAGACATGCTTATGAGGAATCTGCATCTGTGGCATATCTTCAACCATTTTAGGCAACCTTACCATAGCATTAAAGTTAAGATGCCCAAACCTCTCATGCCACAAATAAGTATCAGGCAAAACATCTGCATCAACTGCATGAGCATCATATCATATGCATCCAAGCTATACAAGCCCCCCTGAAGAGTACCAGTCAATACAATAGCATCGGCATGACTCAAGTCATAGACTGCACACCTATGCCCATCAAAGACAATCCGAAATCCACATGTAGCTATGGCTGAAATAGAAATCAGATTTTTCCATATGCCTGGTACATACAAGACATTCTCCAGAGTGACAACACTGCCTATAACTGATGTAACGGCCACTTGCCCAATACCCTTAACCATATAAGATGCATTGTTGGCACATGTCACGGAACCCCCCTTTGGGGCATCAGTAAGAGAAGTAAAAAAAGTTTTACAGGAGGTAATGTGCTTAGAAGCACCACTCTCAAAGAACCATGTAGAGGCTGAAACTGCCATACAAGCATATGAACTTGTATCATGCACTGGAGGATTGTAATGGCATTGAACAATGAAGCCCCAAGTCTGATCCTCCCTGGCATAATTAGCTTGCTCATTAGCATGCTCATGTGTATTTGCATCAGTGCTACAGGTAGTTGTGACTGAAAGTCCAGCTTCTTTCTTCTTCTTTTCAGAAGAAGCAATCCTCTTCCTACATTCAGCAATTTCATGGCCCGACTTCCTGCAATAATTGCACCTCTTTTTCTTCTTCTGATCACCCTGAGAGGATGAAGTAGAAGGCTGATTATTTGCTGTATTTTTAGGGACAGATTTTTGAAATCTCCCCTTATTCTGATCATTGGCTGCAAATGCTTGATCTGAGTGCATACTGGCATTCCGATTCACACGGCTCTGCTCCTCCTGCAGTAAAAGTGCAACCAATTGATCAAAGGAATAGTAGTTGGCATTGCCCATGGAAACCAACCTCAAGGTAGTGGCAAAACCTTGGTAAGAGTCAGGCAACCCATCCAATGTGCCTCTGATACAATCTGTGAGTCAGGGATGTCCTCATCAATATTAGCCAATTGCTCCTTTAAATCTTGGATAGCTGTAAGATATGCATCCATGTTATCACCCTCATTCAGACGAGTATCCTTCAGCTGCTTGCGAAGATAGGCAACACGGGCCTCATTGCGTACCTGATACAAAGAGGCAAGCTTACCCCAAGAGTCCTTAGCAGTAGTGCATGATCTGATATGAGGAACAATACTTTTTCTGATAGACAGAGCAATAAATGCCTGTGCTTTAGCTGAGAGAGTAGGAGGAGTAAAGGCATCACGGGAAGAACCGCCGGTGGATGGAACATCACTGGAAGAAGGTGTAGCCTGCCTGACGGGCCTAGGCTCATTGCCAGACACTAGATTCCACAAGTTCTTGGACATCAAGACATGCTTCATCTCATGAATGACCACATAGGGTAGTTAACCCAATTAAGCTTATCATCAGCACCGAAGGCCCCAAAGAAATCATCTTTGCCACCAGCCATTATGCAGACAAATGCACAAGAATGAAAAAAGCAAAGAGCAGGAGCCTCAAGCTCTCAACTGCAAATCTCAGTGAGATTGAATGCGTAAGCCTCAAGGCTTTTCAAAGCATAACCTCAATTGAGCAAGATCACTGCCAAAGTGTACTGCTGTCCACTGTCAAATGGTACCTGAAAAGCCAAGTCCAGAGGCACAAGGGCCTTGCCAACTGTGCAACAGAAAGAACAGAAGCTTACCAGATGAACCTGAATAGGTGTCGCCCAGCTAAATGGTGCCCAGTAGGAGAGGCGACCAGCAAAAAACAGCAGATCTTTGTGCAGATTTGAAGTCGCCCTGCTGAAAATCACCCAGAAAGAGTGTCGACCAGCAAATGGGAGCCCGAGAATGCGCAGTTGTCAAGCTCCAGGAGAGAGAATCGATGCAGTTTCTAGCAAATGCAGTTGTAGATGCGGTCGCCCAGCAGAAGGAAGCAGTTTGGAAGAACTTTTCACGACAGAAACCTTCGGGAAGGATGCAGGAAGCCACAAAGAGAGGTGACTTGCTGAAAATCAGTCCTGGAAGAAGGTGGGCAGCAAAAGTGTGATCTAGACGAAGCTTTCACGTGGGGGAAGGCTGGAAGCCAAGGTAAAACCTACTCTGATACCACTGTTGGGTGGAGTAGACAACAGAAGCAAAGGAGACGGAAGCAAGAAGCAAAACGTGCTGCTGAAGTAGTGTTAACTGAAGAATCATTGAAAGTACAAAGAGTACACCCAATATGATGAAACCCTAGGATGGGTGTCCCAACACAACTAGGTGTCATAACAGGTACATGTACTAATTGTACCATGTAACCTAAAGTCTAATAAGTCTAATAACTAGACCTACAAGGCACATACCAAGGAATGTTCTGTACCTATGGAGGATAGCCCATAGAGTAGCCTACAAAACTCCTCACTTCTTGGTTGTATTTCCTTAGAGTGCATTGAGATGGTTTATTTTGTACCAATAAATCATGATGGACAATACTTTATCTCCTTCCTCTTTTTTTTCCCCCTCAACCACTTTGAATGATTACAGAATCCAAGATAATTCTTGGAAGGGAACACAGGCACCGAGAGTGGTCAATCTTGCAAAAATAAAAGAAATTTCCAAAGGCATCATCTACTACCATTGTTTCCACAAGCCTTGATGGCATTAAGGGCATCACTTGTCTATGTAAACTCCTATGCTAGAGTGAACCATTTGCTAAGGTCACCCCATAAGGAGGGTGAAAAAAGTGGGTAAGGGTGACACCAAGGTCACAATTCAAGATGGATCTGAAGAAGATACGATCGACACCGGATCCACTCAATCAAGAGAAGAGAGGTATCAAGTGGTCAAACCAAATGAGCCTGACCAAGAGATACAAGGGGAAAGACCATCAACTCCTAAAGGAGTTGATGAGTACCCAAATGCTGAAGAGGAGATAAGGAAGCTTGAAGAAGCCAGGGCCCTAGTTGAAGAGTGTCAATGACTTCACGAAGCCAAGTTACAGGCTAACCGGGTCAGGGATACAATGTATCCAAGAAACGAACCAAGAAGGGAAAGGGAATTGGACGTACCTACTCCAATTCGAGAAGAGACGGAAGAGGGATCTCAACATGATGTCAAGAATGTGTTTGGGGAAGATGCGTAAGATGAGTCCATCCATTCATTCCCTTGGGATGGATGCGAGACACACACATGGAAGGAACTCTCAATTTCCAGAGAACCCAGAGACATAGGCAGCAGCCTCACGGTTGTATTGTCCACTTTTGTGCCTCGCGGTTGTATTGTCCACTTTTGTGCAAATGCCATTGGGACAACTGCTGCTACGCAGTTCACCAACATTATGGGCAGATTATGAAGGAATGGGTAGAGAGCAAGGCCGAGAGCAAGGCTGGCCGACACTATAGAGGATGTTCTGTCACCTCTGGCAAAAAGAACCTTAAAACACACAAGGGAAAGAACAACCAGAGTCGTCAAGATACTGGTTAATCAATTGGGGCGTTATTACAAAAGCAACGACACTAATGCTACGATCCCAATTCATCATAACGGATACCAAGCACTGGCTATCCTAGATGGTGGGGTGGGGGTTAGCATCATCACAAAACGATGTTGGGAAAATTGGGAAAAACCCAAGCTAAAAAGTGCAGATCTTATCGTTAAAATGGCAAACGACAGTTCAAGGCCCATTGGGCTTTTAGAGAATGTGAGACTCAAACTCTTTACGTTTTGCTACCATCATACATTAGTAATGGACTTTCTACGCCAACCAAACTCATATGACATAATATTGGGGAGACCTTCATGAGGGAATCCAAATTGGTGCACGATTGGGCATTAGACCATGTGTATGTTTGCAGGGATTCACAAATTCTAACGATAGATCTGAGAACATGGAAGGGCAACTATTTGGTAATGATTCACAATCGAGTGAACCACATCCGTACAAATATGCCAACCCACGATGGAAATTTCCAAAGAGGTAGAGGAAAACGGAAATGTATGCATCACTTCCTCCTCCAGATTTCAGTAAAAACTGGATGCATGTGCTAGCTACCATCATAGATGTGATGCAACCCCAAGGAACCCAATATGTGGAATCTAGAACTATTCCCACTACCTCTGTTTATATGGTCAATTGGAAAACCATTGATGAGGAATCAGAAGAGGAGGTCTCTAGCATATAAGGGACTTGATTACAAGGCTGTACCAATGCCCAACACCTTAGAAGATGGTGAAAGCAAAAACGATATATTGCTCAATGAAATGCCCTACTACAAAGAAAACCCACGGTGGCTGAGATACCTCGAAGCTACTAAGGTACATGAAGAGTTTTCTAAGGATTGGGGTGAGGAATTGAGTAAGATATCCCTTGAAGGAAAACATAGGGAGAAAGTCATCCTTTGAGAACCGGAAACGCCTAAGCTTACAAAAGCTGGGCATCGAAAATGAAACAAAGCAGAAGCTGAGCAAGAGGCTAGGAAAATTATGGCTAAAACAAAAAGTGAGTGAGGATAAACTAGACCTGCTTTCAGTACCGGACCATTTCAAAACCTACACAATTGATGAATGGTGGTCCGACTGCCGGCAAAAAGAGTTAAGAAAGATGGGTGGTCCACATCATATGCTAGCCCACAACTGAAGTCAAGGAAGCTGATATTACTGAACCAGGGGAGGAAGCCAAACCTGTTTATATCGCTAAGGACTTGACTCAAGTTGAAGAAAATGAGCTTGTCGCTCTCCTTAAAGAGTTTAAGGATCGTTTCGCTTGGAACTACAAAGAAATGAAGGGTGTACCACCTGAGGTGGTGCAATATACAATCCCAATCATGGACAGATAAAGACCAACTAGGCAAAAACCATGCCAGATGAATCCTAAATATGCGATGATTGTAAAGGAGGAAATCGATAAACTCACTGCAAATTTCATCTATGAGATAGAACATACAGATTGTTTGTCACCAATCGTAATTGTGCCAAAGAAGAATGGGAAACTTAGGGTATGTGTCGATCTTAAGAAGGTCAATGTAGCTACTAGGAAGGACCATTATCCATTGCTTTATACGAAACATATTTTGGAGCGAGTAGCTGATGAAGAAGCTTACAGCTTCTTGGACGGATTTTCAGGCTACAATCAGGTGTCTATAGCACCAGTAGTTCAGCTTAAGATAGCCTTCAATACAATGTGGGGGACGTTTGCTTACAAAGTCATACCTTTCGGTCTCACCAATGCCCCAGCAACATGTGCATAACCTTCAAATACTACTCGCAAAAGTGGTTGGAGGTATTCATTAATGATCTGTGTGCACACTCTCGATGGACAGACCATCTGGCTTGCTTAAGGAAGGTGTTTGAACAATGTTGATTATATCGTATATCCTTGAACCCTTTAAAATGCCAATTTTGGGTGAAACACGGTGTGATATTTGGACACATTGTCTCTAAGAATGGTATATCCACAGATGACAGCAAGGTCAGGTTGATCTTGGAGCTGCCACCACCCACTAATTACAAAGGTGTACAAAGATTTATGGGCCATGTAGGGTATTACCGCCGCTTCATAATCTTCTATGCTAAAATCGCCAAACCATTATATAAGCTACTCATTGTCTTTGAATGGACCGAAGCATGCCAAGAAGCATATGATAGATTGAAGGAAGCGCTGGCTAGCGCGCTAATTCTAAGACCACCTAATTCGGACCTTATATTTCATGTGCATATCATTGCATCGAACTCTGCCATTGGATCCGTATTGGCATAGCTTGGTGAGTTCAAATTGGACTACCCAGTCTACTTTACTAGTCGGCCAATTGAATGATGCAAAGGTGAATTATACTACCACAGAGCAAGAAGGGTTGTTGGCCATGGTTTATGCAGTCAAGAAGTATTAACATTACCTATTAGCCAACAAATTTATGTTCTTTGTGGACCATCAGGCCTTATTATACTTGGTAAACAAGCCTTGCACCATGGGAAGAATCACACGCTGGTTGCTTACTATTGGAATTTGACTTCATGGGTGGTTACGGGTGAGAAAGGGGACACAGCATGTGTTGGCCGATCACGAGAATTCCAAATGGGAAACGAGCAACTGGTGTTGATGATGACCTCCCTGATGCTTGTTTGTTCAAATTGGACATGGTGCCCGAATGGAGTGAGGAAATATCCAATTATCTAGCTTATGGTAGGGAGATCTATACAAGCTAGGTAAGGACAATGTCCTAAGGATATGCGTGAGGGAAGATGAGTTTATCACGATATTGGATGAAGCACATTTAGGGGTAGCTAGAGGACATTTTGCTGGAGAGATTACAGCTCGCAAGGCGCTTCAATCAGGGCTATGGTGGCCTACGTTGTTCGGGGACGCCATAGAGTTTGTCAAAAGGTGCAAAGAATGTCAGTGATTTTCTATCCCGCAACAAAGGGACAGGATGCCACTTACCCATGTTATTGTAAGACAACCCTTCGAAAAATGGGCAATTGATTTTGTTGGACCTATTAGTCCAGCTGTATCTATCTCACAAGCTTGATATGTGATTGTGGCCATGAACTATTTTACGAAATAGGCAAAAGTGAGAGCCTCTAAGCGAGCTAATGCACAAACAATAGCTAGGTTCTTATATGTGATTGTGGCCATGGACTATTTTACGAAATAGGCAAAAGTGAGAGCCTCTAAGCGAGCTAATGCACAAACAATAGCTAGGTTCTTATATGAGCAAATTATTTCGAGATTCGGCTACCCATTAGAGTTAGTCAATGATCACGGTTCACATTTCATTAATGATGTGATTGATCACTTACTTGCTGGACTCTTTGTAGTCCACCGGAAGTCATCACCTTATTATCTACAGGCTAATGTATCTATCTCACAAGCTTGATATGTGATTGTGGCCATGGACTATTTTACGAAATAGGCAAAAGTGAGAGCCTCTAAGCGAGCTAATGCACAAACAATAGCTAGGTTCTTATATGAGCAAATTATTTCGAGATTCGGCTACCCATTAGAGTTAGTCAATGATCACGGTTCACATTTCATTAATGATGTGATTGATCACATACTTGCTGGACTCTTTGTAGTCCACCGGAAGTCATCACCTTATTATCTACAGGCTAATGGTCAAGAGGAGAGTACAAACAAGATTTTGTGTACTATCTTGATAAAAACACTAGAAGCAAGTCAAATGGATTGGGAACAAAAGCTATCAGCAGCCTTATGGCCATATTGAGCATCATATGAGGTAGACGACGGGATATACTCCCTTCTGTCTAGCTTGTGGTGTTGAGGCAGTTATGCCTATGGAATACCTAGTTCCAAGCTTGAGAACGCTTGACAGAGAACACATTAGTTGAAAGGCTAATCGATTTAGAGAAGCTTGATGAAACCAGACTAATTACATCGCATGGACTTATGGTCAAAAAACTACGAAGAAAACATTCGTTCGAAAATAACTTAAAACAAAAAGAACTAGAAACGGGGACCTTGTCCTCATGTATGGTGTAGGGAGCACCAAAAAAAATAAACTCAAGTACAGAGGTCTAGGACCTTTTCGAGTGTTCGAGATTGTAAGATTCCTCCCTCCAGCTTTTGAGGTGTGCAAGTTTAAGAACCTCCCCTTCTGATTTTATAATTATTCCCCTCTCTGAAATAAAAGAAAGATCTTGTTTTACCCTGTTTTGGCCTGGAGAGAGAAAATGTCTAGAGGGAGGTAATTCAAAATTGAGATATTTTTGGATATAAAAATCCTCCTAGTGACCAAGATTTTTCCTCTTCCTTTTCCACAGTGATTACATCTAACAATTTTTCCTTTTCCAACATACAAAGCATTTTGACTTATTCCTTGAGTCACATTTGATGTGTTTTTGAGTTTAGACTCATGCTCAAGTAGTGAAGACTCAACTTCAATTAGAGTTTTGTCGACATTTTTAAGTGTGGACATGAGAATGTCATAGGGGGTTTTGTCTTGACGCTATTAAGGGAGAACTACAACTACTTTGTCTTCTTGATTCTTGCTAGTTGTTGTTTGAGTTCCTTGAACTTGTTGATTATGTGAGGCACCATTATGTTAGTTTCTTCTTTGTCTAATCTATAAAACTGCATCAAAAAGTTAATCTTTGAGCTGAGGGTAAGCAAGATCAATAGCTCAATCCACAATCTCATATGCATGCCCTCACTCCATGTGACTCCTCATAGCATTGAGATGCAATAACTGGCTCAATGGCATCCAATACCCTTAGCAATGCTCAAAGATATGAGAATATGTGTCATATCAATGTAAAATTGGTGCCAATAGCTCATTCATGGGTTCCATAACTCTTCCAATGCATAGAATCACATCCATTGCATTCATGTGCATGCATAATACCATTCATTTGATGAAGATTCCCTTCTCTAATGATTAATGGCATCCCAATGGAGTATGGTAAGCCATAGATTCATCATAAGGGCATGAATGCTTGCCTTGATCATCAAACTCTTCAAAAAGGCATCCCACATGTGGCTCAATGGCAAATGAGAGAAAATAGTTTGCTATATACTCCCATTTTTGGCATGAATTGCACTTGGATCATAGAGACCAACGCTTTTTTCCTCATTGAGAGGCACAGCCATTGATTCTTTTCCATAGAACAATTTTTTATCCAAAATTCACCTCATCTATCGCACTATACAGAAATTGAGTCTCGAATCACGGATCCATCAGTCCAGCCTAACCCCATCCAGTCCCATGGGTTAGCCAACCGCCCAGTCACTGTAGTGATGGGATCCAATTGAGGAATTTGGTTAGGTTTTGTCCCGGGTACTAGGGAAAAGAGTTCCCAGGCCCCCTAGCCGGATATTCATACAAACATAAAACTAGTCACACCACTTACACACCCAATATGAATTTACCTTTTTCTCAGATTCAACAATCTTTAAAACAATCATTTAATGAAACCATAGTATTACTGATCATAATCCTCTAATTTTTCAGTTGAATCCTAATTTCCCATTTCTTTCCTTCATCGATGTTCCTATGGCATCATTGGTAACCATTACGCTCACCACCTGTTTTACTGATCATAATCCTCTAATTTCCCAGTTGAATCCTAATTTCCCATTTCTTTCCTTCATCGATGTTCCTATGGCATCATTGGTAACCATTACGCTCACCACCTGTTTTACGCAGGGGCCTTTTTAATAGTTCCTAGCTCATAGTACCCGACAATATAATCACATAAAAATATCCAGATGGAATCTCCGTTGAAGATCACCAAGATCAACCAGCTGTTCCATATAAAAGAACCATGGACTCATCCGTTGAGGACCAGCAAGGTCAATCAACCAGATCCATGTCCGAATTCAGAAAACAACTCTTACTCCTTGTTCCAATATCTTCCCCGACATACTCGTGGGTATCTTCGGAGACCCAGAGCCCGAGCACCGTATGGTCAGCACCCTCTAGGATCCTTCGCAAGTGACCTAGCACTTCACTCCTAGGCCGCTTCTTTGGTCCCTCATCCATTGTACCGGAAGCTCACCATTTAAATCAAAGCGAGGCTGGTCAAGACCTTGGCAAGACCTTGGCCGACCTTGCTATGCGAGACGTCCTCCAATGACTCTCCGTCACAACAGTTGCAACTTTAACAAATAGGTCTCCACGACCTCATTCACAAGACGGTCAAAAAGCTTCCCCGAGCATCGTATGGTCAGCACCCTCTAGGATCCTTCGCAGGTGACCTAGCACTTCACTCATAGGCCGCTTCTTTGGTCCCTCATCCACTGTACCGGAAGCTCACCATTTAAATCAAACTGAGGCTGGTCAAGACCTCGGTCGACCTTGCTACGGGAGATGTCCTCCAATGACTCTCCGGCAGTTGCAACTTTAACAGATAGGTCTCCACGACCTCATTCACAAGACGGTCAAAAATACTTCCCCAGCATTCTTGACATAAAACAGTCATTTAAAAATAGATTTCACATACAATACAGTTCCTACAATATTTCCATCTTTTCTCATTAGTCCACATCCTTTCACATTAGACCCCATCTTTTTCATCTTACCACAATTTTATTTTCTTCATGGATCCCTATCACATCACATCATTCCCACATCAATTCACATCCAATCACATCATCCATGCATCAGTCCACATCATCCATACATCCATCCATGCATCAGTCCACATCATCCATACATCCATCCACATCAATCCACATCATCTATACATCTTTTCACATCATCTACACCAATCCACACATCAATCCATATCATCCATACATCCATTCACATCATCCACATCGATTCACGCATCAATCCACATCATCCATACATTCATACATCAATCCACATTCATTCATACATCAATCCACATTATTCATACATTCTTTCACATCATCTACATCAATTCACACATCAATCCATATCATCCATTCATCCATTCACATCATCCTCATCAATCCACATCATCCATACATCCTTTCACATCATCTACATCAATCCATATCATCCATACATCCATTCACATCATCCACATCGATTCACGCATCAATCCACATCATCCATACATTCATACATCAATCCACATTCATTCATACATCAATCCACATCATTCATACATCCTTTCACATCATCTACATCAATTCACACATCAATCCATATCATCCATTCACATCATTCTCATCAATCCACATCATCCATACATCCTTTCACATCATCTACATCAATCCACACATCAATCCATATCATCCATACATCCATTCACATTATCCGCATCGATTCCCGCATCAATCCACATCATCCATACATTCATACATCAATCCACATTCATTCATACATCAATCCACATCATTCATATATCCTTTCACATCATCTACATCAATTCACACATCAATCCATATCATCCATTCATCCATTCACATCATCCTCATCAATCCACATTCATTTCATAAGCATCCCCATTCTCATCTAATCACATCTTTTTCTATCTCAATACTTAATTCCTCATTTATCCTCATCAGATCTCATCCACTTGCATCTACCCATACATCTCATCACTTCACATACATTATCATCTATCCAGTTTACATTACATCTTATCACATCCATTTCACATCATATTACATTCATTCACATCCTATATCATTCATTCACATCCCGTATCATTCATTCACATCCTGATTCACATGCTAACACATCCATTCACATCCCATATCATTCATTCACATCCTGATTCACGTACTAACACATTCATTCACATCCCATATCATTCGTTCACATCCTGATTCACATACTAACACATTCATTCACATCCTATATCATTCATTCGCATCTTGATTCACATACTAACACATTCATTCACATCCCATATCATTCATTCACATCCTGATTCACATAATACTAACACATTCATTCACATCCGATATCATTCATTCACATCCTTTATCATTCATATCTATCCAATTTACTTCCATCCCATCGCCTCTATCCTCCTTCATATCCATCACATTCACATTCACATATATTCTTTCACATACATCCACATCCATACTTATCACATACACATCCACATCTATCCTTTCACATACATCCACATCCATCTTTTCACATACATACATCCACATCCATTCTTTCACATACATCCACATCCATCCTTTACATACATCCACATCCATTCTTTCACACACATCCACATCCATCCTTTACATACATCCACATCCATCCTTTCACATACATACATCCATATCCATCATTTACATACATCCACATCCATCCTTTACATACATCCACATCCATCCTTTCACATATATACATCCACATCCATTCTGTCACATACATCCGCATCCATCCTTTACATACATCCACATCCATCCTTTCACATACATACATGCACATCCATTCTTTCACATACATCCACATTCCATCCTTTACATACATCCACATCCATCCTTTCACATACATACATCCACATCCATTCTTTCACATACATTTACTTCTATTCTTTACATACATTCACTTCTATTCATTCCCATCTTTCTAATTCGCATCCCATCTCATCACATCTATTTATAGAATGTAAGAGAATTCTTATTTTTAATATAAAGATTCTTTACACATCTATTTATGCATAAGAACAATTTCAGTGGGAAATAACACTTTTATAAAAATCTGTTTATGCATCTAACTATGCATAAATTTAATTTTAAGGAGAATAACACTTTCGAATTAAAAATAAATTTTCTTATGCATCTTTTTATGCATAAAATCAAAATTGATGAGAATAACTCTTTTGAAATAAAAATAAATTTCTTTATGCATCTTTCTATGCATAAAATCAAAATTGATGAGAATAACTCTTTTGAAATAAAAATAAATTTCTTTATGCATCTTTCTATGCATAAAATCAAAATTGATGAGAATAACACTTTTGAAATAAAAATAATTTCTTTATGCATCTTTCTATGCATAAAATCAAAATTGATGAAAGTAACACTTTTATAATAAAAAATTTATTCTTTCATGCATAAAAATCCATTTTGATGAAAGTAACACTTTCATAAAAAAATCATTCTTTTATTCATTAAAAAATAATCAATATGCATCTTTTATGCATGAAAATGATACTTTTAAAATATAGAAATGATAGGGAATATTCTTTTAGAATAATAAACGATAATACTTATTTCTAAGGTTTTTTAAAATTTTGCCATAACCTCCTTTGTATGGGTGATCATTTTTCAAAATTTTTTACTTAATTTTTCATAAAAATTAACTCCAATTAGTTTAAAGTAATCCAAACTAATCAAAATTCACTTATAGAAGAGAAAACAATATAAAAAGTTTAACTCCAACTATTATCACTTAACTAGGATAAAGAAGGGCTGATTCTAAGAATGAGAGAGGGGAAAAGCCTTTCGAACAAGGAATAGCATCCATTTATCACTTCAAACAACATAAAAATTAGAAATTATAAAAATCAATAAAGAAAAAATAGAAGATCTCTAACTTACGTAATTTCTGGGAGCTTTCCTTTGGCTTGATGGTTTGAGGGTTCTACTCTTGTTTGTAACAAGAGTGGCCACCAATCTTTGGAAGAGAGAAAGGTCAAAAACTAGTGAATTATTAATAAATTCCAGTTCTTGGGAGGAGTAGAGTAACAGTGCATAAACACTATTATTTTTCAACAAAGGGAGAGGCTTCTATTAATAGGAAAAATTGAGCCCCTAACCAAGCAAACTGATTCTAGAATTTTCCAAATCAGTTTGGTCAATTTTTGACCATTTTTAGGTCAGTTTAGGTTACTTTTTGGAACTAGACTTGAATTAGGAGAGAGGAGAGATGAAATATCCCAATTTTTTAAGATTTAAAACTCAATTGCACATGTGAATTAGGTGCCTCATTCATGAGGGGGGGAATCCCCATTGTGAGGTGTCAAAAATCTATTTTTTTTGAATTCCTTTGGTCCTTAGTCCACTCTTCATCTTATGTGAGTATTTACTCATTTTTGGGGGGATTTTCTTTATTTCTTCTATTTATCTTCTCCACACATTTGGATGAATCTCATTGGCCCCTCAAAAATTTTCAAAAATCAGGACCCCTAGGATAAGGCCTCTTGAACAGATTATACTTGATTTTATAATGCACATTCTGAAAATCTTTTTGAACTTCTGTTTTGTGGGAACTTATTTTAATAAGAAGAGGTATTTTTCCATCCAAAAATATTCAAAATCTGAATATTCTCTCTCTAGAATATTTTCTCTCTCTAGGCCAAAAGAGGTAGAAACAAGATCTTTTATATTTCTGAAGAGAGAATTGATTACATGGAAAGATACTGGACATCCTGAGAGACTCGGGAGGAATCTTACATTCTACCCCACTTAAAAAACGCGAGATGTCCTCATCTCACAAAACTAGAGGAGAATTCTTTTCCTTAAGATCCAACTGATTCTGGGTTCCTTATAGATTGGAGAACCCAACAGAATCCCGGAATAAAGATCCCTTATATAAAACTCATCATTAGATAACAATTCACTCAGATCATAACATTCAATTCCTTCTCACAATAATGGTCCATTAGATCGAATTTTCTATCTAAACAGTCCTTCATGGAAATTTCCAATTTTATAAATTTTTAATTTGACACCCCTTAACTTGATCCACTGGGTCAAGTGTTAACAGCAGCAATCTACCAGTACAATCCACTAATCTCATAGTGATTTGCTGAAGTCATTAATGTCATTCCAACTATGAACATTATCACAAGGACTCATCCCATTCATCCTCATTGTGGTTTTGTTTAGTTAATTACAATTCAGCCAAATTTCAGAAATCTTCATTTTTTAATCTGAATCCAAATCAACTCATCATTTCTCAATCAGAATTTAAAATCATATCAACCACATTCAAATTCATCGTCTGGATGGTATTAATGCTTATAATTTCAAGTCTTAGATTTACTCGTATACTGCCAGTAAAGAGCTACAGTTATACCCTCGGTATATACGGGTAGTCACGGTCCTTGGAACTATAAGGTAAATACCATCATGTCTAGGCCTCAAGCAAGGCAAGGATTCCATACAATTGTGGTACTTCCATCTGAAGACCCAATTATCAATTTACGAATTTCAATTTGAATAGCAATTTGTATGAATTTTATCACACAATTACAACCCTTTATTGCTTCTTCATAATTTCTTTTATCATTCTCGGCTTCTCGGTTGATCCTCATTAGCCAATTTTTGCTCTGATACCAACTGTAAGATCCCTATCCCCATCACGCAATGAATTCAGGAGTGCTAGCAGTGGAAGTAGCACTTCTTGCGCGGGGCAGGGTCCCACACTCGGGGCCTCGCCCACCACGGATATCCGAACAAGAGACTAATCCATCGGTTCTTCCAAAACCGAACTCGGAAAAACTTCCCTTGCCCGAAAAGCACGGGCGATTCCTCTAGGATAACTTTTCTCTAACGTAGTCAAAAGCTTTAACTAACAGAATTGATCTGATCGAACCTGTAAGTCCCATAATCACATCAGGGGAAAAAACTGCACTTCGATCATAGAGACCAATGCTTTTTTCCTCATTGTTGAGAGGCACAGTCATTGATTCTTTTCCATAGAATAATTTTTTATCCAGGATTTACCTCATCTATCGTACTATATAGAAATTGAGTCTCGAATTACGGATCCATCAGTCCAGCCTAACCCCATCCAGTCCCATGGGTTAGCCAACCGCCCAGCCACTGTAGTGATGGGATTCAATGTAGGAATTTGGTTAGGTTTTGTCCCGGGTACCAGGGAAAAGAGTTCCCAGGCCCCCTAGCCGGATATTCATACAAACATAAAACTAGTCACACCACTTACACACCCAATATGAATTTACCTTTTTCTCAGATTCAACAATCTTTAAAACAATCATTTAATGAAACCATAGTATTACTGATCATAATCCTCTAATTTCCCAGTTGAATCCTAATTTCCCATTTCTTTCCTTCATCGATGTTCCTATGGCATCATTGGTAACCATTACCCTCACCACCTGTTTACGTAGGGGCCTTTTCAATAGTTCTTAGCTCATAGTTCTCGACAATATAACCACATAAAAATATCTAGATGGAATCTCCGTTGAAGATCAGCAAGATCAACCAACTGTTCCATATAAAAGAACCATGGACTCATCCGTTGAGGACCAGCAAGGTCAATCAACCAGATCCGTCTGAATTCAGAAAACAACTCTTACTCCTTGTTCCAATACCTTCCCCGACGTACTCGTGGGTATCTTCAGCGACCCAAGGCCCGAGCATCATATGGTCAGCACCCTCTAGGATCATTCGCAGGTGACCTAGCGCTTCACTCATAGGCCGCTTCCTTGGTCCCTCATCCACTGTACCGGAAACTCACCATTTAAATCAAACCGAGGCTAGTCAAGACCTCGGCCGACCTTGCTATGCGAGACGTCCTCCAATGACTCTCTGTTCAGTACTTGCAACTTTAACAGAAAGGTCTCCACGACCTCATTCACAAGACGGTCAAAAATGCTTCCCGAGCATTCTTGACATAAAACAGCAGTCATTTAAAAACAGATTTCGCACACAATACAGTTGCTATAATATTTCCATCTTTTCTCATTACTCCACATCCTTTCACATTAGACCCCATCTTTTTCATCTTACCACAATTTTATTTTCTTCATCGATCCCTATCACATCACATCATTGCCACATCAATTCACATCCAATCACATCATCCATGCATCAGTCCACATCATTCATACATCCATCCACATCATCCACATCAATCCACATCATCCATACATCCTTTCACATCATCTACATCAATCCATATCATCCATTCACGTCATCCACATCGATTCACGCATCAATCCACATCATCCATACATTCATACATCAATCCACATTCATTCATACATCAATCCACATCATTCATACATCCTTTCACATCATCTACATCAATTCACACATCAATCCATATCATCCATTCATCCATTCACATCATCCTCATCAATCTACATCATCCATACATCCTTTCACATCAGTCCATATCATCCATACATCCATTCACATCATCCACATCGATTCACGCATCAATCCACATCATCCATACATTCATACATCAATCCACATTCATTCATACATCAATCCACATCATTCATACATCCTTTCACATCATCTACATCAATTCACACATCAATCCATATCATCCATTCATCCATTCACATCATCCTTATCAATCCACATCATCCATACATCCTTTCACATCATCCTTATCAATCCACATCATCCATACATCCTTTCACATCATCTACATCAATCCATATCATCCATACATCCATTCACATCATCCACATCGATTCCTGCATCAATCCACATCATCCCCATACATTCATACATCAATCCACATTCATTCATACATCAATCCACATCATTCATACATCCTTTCTTCACATCATCTACATCAATTCACACATCAATCCATATCATCCATTCATCCATTCACATCATCCTCATCAATCCACATTCATTTCATAAGCATCCCCATTCTCATCTAATCACATCTTTTTCTATCTCAACACTTAATTCCTCATTTATCCTCATCAGATCTCATCCACTTGAAATCTACCCATACATCTCATCACTTCACATAGAATATCATTTATCCAGTTTACATTACATCTTATCACATCCATTTCACATCATATTACATTCATTCACATCCTATATCATTCATTCATTTCTCGTATCATTCATTCACATTCATATTCAAATGCTAACACATTCATTCACATCCAATATCATTCATTCACATCCTGATTCACATACTAACACATTCATTCACACCCATATCATTCGTTCACATCCTGATTCACATACTAACACATTCATTCATATCCCATATCATTCATTCGCATCCTGATTCACATACTAACACATTCATTCACATCCCATATCATTCATTCACATCCTGATTCACATACTAACACATTCATTCACATCCCATATCATTCATTCACATCCTGATTCACATACTAACACATTCATTCACATCCCATATCATTCATTCACATCCTTTATCATTCATATCTATCCAATTTACTTCCATCCCATCGCCTCTATCCTCGTTCATATCCATCACATTCACATTCACATATATTCTTCCACATACACCCACATCCATACTTATCACATACACATCCACATCTATCCTTTCACATACATCCACATCCATCTTTCCACATACATACATCCACATCCATTCTTTCACATACATCCACATCCATTCTTTCACATACATCCACATCCATCCTTTACATACATCCACATCCATCCTTTCACATACATACATCCATATCCATCCTTTACATACATCCACATCCATCCTGTACATACATCCACATCCATCCTTTCACATACATACATCCACATCCATTCTTTCACATACATCCGCATCCATCCTTTACATACATACATCCACATCCATCCTTTCACATACATACATCCACATCCATTCTTTCAAATACATTCACTTCTCTTCTTCACATATATTCACTTCTATTCATTCCCATCTTTCTAATTCACATCCCATCTCATTACATCTATTTACCTCTCATTCTCACCACATCTATTTATAGAATGTAAGAGAATTCTTATTTTTAATATAAAGATTCTTTACACATCTATTTATGCATAAGAACAATTTCAGTGGGAAATAACACTTTTATAAAAATCTGTTTATGCATCTAACTATGCATAGATTCAATTTTAAGGAGAATAACACTTTCGAATTAGAAATAAATTTTCTTATGCATCTTTTTATGCATAAAATCAAAATTGATGAGAATAACTCTTTTGAAATAAAAATAAATTTCTTTATGCATCTTTCTATGCATAAAATCAAAATTGATGAGAATAACACTTTTGAAATAAAAATAAATTTCTTTATGCATCTTTCTATGCATAAAATCAAAATTGATGAGAATAACACTTTTGAAATAAAAATAATTTCTTTATGCATCTTTCTATGCATAAAATCAAAATTGATGAAAGTAACACTTTTATAATAAAAAATTTATTCTTTCATGCATAAAAATCCATTTTGATGAAAGTAACACTTTCATAAAAAAATTATTCTTTTATTCATTAAAAAATAATCAATATACATCTTTTATGCATGAAAATGATACTTTTAAAATATAGAAATGATAGAGAATATTCTTTTAGAATAATAAACGATAATACTTATTTCCAAGGTTTTTTAAAATTTTGCCATATCCTCCTTTGTATGGGTGATCATTTTTCAAAATTTTCTACTTAATTTTTCATAAAAATTAACTCCAATTAGTTTAAAGTAATCCAAACTAATCAAAATTCACTTATAGAAGAGAAAACAATATAAAAAGTTTAATTCCAACTATTATCACTTAACTAGGATAAAGAAGGGCTGATTCTAAGAATGAGAGAGGGGAAAAGCCTTTCGAACAAGGAATAGCGTCCATTTATCACTTCAAACAACATAAAAATTAGAAATTATAAAAATCAATAAAGAAAAAATAGAAGATCTCTAACTTACGTAATTTCTGGGAGCTTTCCTTTGGCTTGATGGTTTGAGGGTTCTACTCTTGTTTGTAACAAGAGTGGCCACCAATCTTTAGAAGAGGGAAAGGTCAAAAACTAGTGAATTATTAATAAATTCCAGTTCTTGGCTTGGGAGGAGTAGAGTAACAGTGCATAAACACTATTATTTTTCAACAAAGGGAGAGGCTTCTATTTATAGGAAAAATTGAGCCCCTAACCAAGCAAACTAATTCTAGAATTTTCCAAATCAGTTTGGTCAATTTTTGACCATTTTTAGGTCAGCTTAGGTTACTTTTTGGAACTAGACTTGAATTAGGAGAGAGGAGAGATGAAATATCCCAATTTTTTAAGATTTAAAACTCAATTGCACATGTGAATTAGGCGCCTCATTCATGAGGGGGGGAATCCCCATTGTGAGGTGTCAAAAATCTATTTTTTTTGAATTCCTTTGGTCCTTAGTCCACTCTTTATCTTATGTGAGTATTTACTCATTTTTGGGGGGATTTTCTTTATTTCTTCTATTTATCTTCTCCACACATTTGGATGAATCTCATTGGCCCCTCAAAAATTTTCGAAAATCTGGACCCCTAGGATAAGGCCTCTTGAACAGATTATACTTGATTTTATAATGCACCTTCTGAAAATCTTTTTGAACTTCTGTTTTGTGGGAACTTATTTTAATAAGAAGAGGTATTTTTCCATCCAAAAATATTCAAAATCTGAGTATTCTCTCTCTAGAATATTTTCTCTCTCTAGGCCAAAACAGATAGAAACAAGATCTTTTATATTTCTGAATAGAGAATTGATTATAGGGAAAGATACTGGACATCTTGAGAGACTCGGGAGGAATCTTACATTCTGTCCCACTTAAAAAATGCGAGATGTCCTCATCTCGCAAAACTAGAGGAGAATTCTTTTCCTTAAGATCCAACTGATTCTGGGTTCCTTATAGATTGGAGAACCCAACAGAAACCCAGAATAAAGATCCCTTATATAAAACTCATCATTAGATAACAATTCACTCATATCATAACATTCAATTCCTTATCACAATAATGGTCCATTAGATCGAATTTTCTATCTAAACAGTCCTTCATGGAAATTTCCAATTTTACAAATTTTTAATTTGACACCCCTTAACTTGATCCACTGGGTCAAGTGTTAACAGCAGCAATCTACCAGTACAATCCACTAATCTCATAGTGATTTGCTGTAGTCATTAATGTTATTCCAACTATGAACATTATCACAGGGACTCATTCCATTCATCGTCATTGTGGTTTTGTTTAGTTAATTACAATTCAGCCAAATTTCAGAAATCTTTATTTTTCAATCAGAATCCAAATCAACTCATCATTTCTCGATCAGAATTTAAAATCATATCAACCACATTCAAATTCATCGTCTGGATGGTATTAATGCTTATAATTTCAAGTCTTAGATTTACTCGTATATACTACCAGTAAAGAGCTACAGTTATACCCTCGGTATATACGGATAGTCACGGTCCTTGGAACTATAAGGTAAATACCATCATGTCTAGGCCTCGAGCAAGGCAGGGATTCCATACAATTGTGGTACTTCCATCTGAAGACCCAATTATCAATTTACGAATTTCAGCTTGAATAGCAATTTGTATGAATTTTATCACACAATTACAACGCTTTACTGCTTCTTCATAAATTTTTTTGTCATTCTTGGCTTCTCGGTTGATCCTCATTATCCAATTTTTGCTCTGATACCAACTGTAAGATCCCTATCCCCATCACGCAACGAATTCAGGGGTGCTAGTAGTGGAAGTAGCACTTCTTGCGCGGGGCAAGGTCCCACACTCGGGGCCTCGCCCACGGATATCCGGACAAGAGACTAATCCATCGGTTCTTCCAAAATCGAACTCTGAAAAACTTCCCTTGCCTGGAAAGCACGGGCGATTCCTCTAGGATAAGTTTTCTCTAACGTAGTCAAAAGCTTTAACTAACAGAATTGATCGGACCGAACCCGTAAGTCCCATAGTCAGATCAGGGAAAAAAATTGCACTTCGATCATAGAGACCAATGCTTTTTTCCTCATTGAGAGGCATAGCCGTTGATTCTTTTCCATAGAACAATTTTTTATCCAAGATTTACCTCATCTATCGTACTATACAGAAATTGAGTCTCGAATTACGGATCCATCAGTCCAGCCTAACCCCATCCAGTCCCATGGGTTAGCCAACCGCCCAGCCACTGTAGTGATGGGATCCAATTTAGGAATTTGGTTAGGTTTTGTCCCGGGTACCAGGGAAAAGAGTTCCCAGGCCCCCTAGCCGGATATTCATACAAACATAAAACTAGTCACACCACTTACACACCCAATATGAATTTACCTTTTTCTCAGATTCAACAATCTTTAAAACAATCATTTAATGAAACCATAGTATTACTGATCATAATCCTCTAATTTCCCAGTTGAATCCTAATTTCCCATTTCTTTCCTTCATCGATGTTCCTATGGCATCATTGGTAACCATTACCCTCACCACCTGTTTACGTAGGGGTCTTTTCAATAGTTCTTAGCTCATAGTTCTCGACAATATAATCACATAAAAATATCCAGATGGAATCTCCGTTGAAGATCAACAAGATCAACCAACTGTTCCATATAAAAGAACAATGGACTCATCCGTTGAGGACCAGCAAGGTCAATCAACCAGATCCATGTCCGAATTCAGAAAACAACTCTTACTCCTTGTTCTAATATCTTCCCCGACGTACTCGTGGGTATCTTCGGCGACCCAAGGCCCGAGCATCGTATGGTCAGCACCCTCTAGGATCATTCGTCGCAGGTGACCTAGCACTTCACTCATAGGCCGCTTCCTTGGTCCCTCATCCACTGTACCGGAAGCTCACCATTTAAATCAAACCGAGGCTAGTCAAGACCTCGGCAGACCTTGCTACGCGAGACGTCCTCCAATGACTCTCTGTTCAGCACTTGCAACTTTAACAGAAAGGTCTCCACGACCTCATTCACAAGATGGTCAAAATTGCTTCCCCAGCATTCTTGACATAAAACAGTCATTTAAAAACAGATTTCGCATACAATACAGTTCCTACAATATTTCCATCTTTTCTCATTACTCCACATCCTTTCACATTAGACCCCATCTTTTTCATCTTACCACAATTTTATTTTCTTCATCGATCCCTATCACATCACATCATTCCCACATCAATTCACATCCAATCACATCATCCATGCATCAGTCCACATCATCCATACATCCATCCACATCATCCACATCAATCCACATCATCCATACATCCTTTCACATCATCTATATCAATCCACACATCAATCCATATCATCCATACATCCATTCACATCATCCACATCGATTCACGCATCAATCCACATCATCCATACATTCATACATCAATCCACATCATCCATACATTCATACATCAATCCACATTCATCCATACATTCATACATCAATCCACATTCATTCATACATCAATCCACATCATTCATACATCCTTTCACATCATCTACATCAATTCACACATCAATCCATATCATCCATTCATCCATTCACATCATCCTCATCAATCCACATCATCCATACATCCTTTCACATCATCTACATCAATCCACACATCAATCCATATCATCCATACATCCATTCACATCATCCACATCGATTCACACATCAATCCACATTATCCATACATTCATACATCAATCCACATTCATTCATACATCAATCCACATCATTCATACATCCTTTCACATCATCTACATCAATTCACTCATCAATCCATATCATCCATTCATCCATTCACATCATCCTCATCAATCCACATGATCCATACATCCTTTCACATCATCTACATCAATCCATATCATCCATACATCCATTCACATCATCCACATCGATTCACGCATAAATACACATCATCCTCATACATTCATACATCAATCCACATTCATTCATACATCAATCCACATCATTCATACATCCTTTCACATCATCTACATCAATTCACACATCAATCCATATCATCCATTCATCCATTCACATCATCCTCATCAATCCACATTCATTTCATAAGCATCCCCATTCTCATCTAATCACATCTTTTTCTATCTCAACACTTAATTCCTCATTTATCCTCATCAGATCTCATCCACTTGCATCTACCCATACATCTCATCACTTCATATACAATATCATCTATCCAGTTTACATTACATCTTATCACATCCATTTCACATCATATTACATTCATTCACATCCTATATCATTCATTCACATCCCGTATCATTCATTCACATTCATATTCACATGCTAACACATTCATTCACATCCCATATCATTCATTCACATCCTGATTCACATACTAACACATTCATTCACACCCATGTCATTCGTTCACATCCTGATTCACATACTAACACATTCATTCACATCCCATATCATTCATTCGCATCCTAATTCACATACTAACACATTCATTCACATCCCATATCATTCATTCACATCCTGATTCACATACTAACACATTCTATCACATCCCATATCATTCATTCACATCCTGATTCACATACTAACACATTCATTCACATCCCATATCATTCATTCACATCCTTTATCATTCATATCTATCCAATTTACTTCCATCCCATCGCCTCTATCCTCGTTCATATCCATCACATTCACATTCACATATATTCTTCCACATACATCCACATCCATACTTATCACATACACATCCACATCTATCCTTTCACATACATCCACATCCATCTTTCCACATACATACATCCACATCCATTCTTTCACATACATCCACATCCATCCTTTCACATACATACATCCATATCCATCCTTTACATACATCCACATCCATTCTGTACATACATCCACATCCATCCTTTCACATACATACATCCACATCCATTCTTTCACATGCATCCGCATCCATCCTTTACATACATCCACATCCATCCTTTACATACATCCACATCCATTCTGTACATACATCCACATCCATCCTTTCACATACTCCACATCCATTCTTTCACATGCATCCGCATCCATCCTTTACATACATCCACATACATCCATCCTTTACATACATCCATCCTTTACATATATCCACATCCATCCTTTACATACATCCACATCCATTCTTTCACATACATCCGCATTCATCCTTTACATACATCCACATCCATCCTTTACATACATCCACATCCATCCTTTCACATACATACATCCACATCCATCCTTTACATACATACATCCATCCTTTCATATACATACATCCACATCCATTCTTTCAAATACATTCACTTCTATTCTTCACATACATTCACTTCTATTCTTCACATACATTCACTTCTATTCATTCCCATCTTTCTAATTCGCATATCATCTCATCACATCTATTTACCTCTCATTCTCACCACATCTATTTATAGAATGTAAGAGAATTCTTATTTTTAATATAAAGATTCTTTACACATCTATTTATGCATAAGAACAATTTCAGTGGGAAATAACACTTTTATAAAAATCTGTTTATGCATCTAACTATGCATAAATTTAATTTTAAGGAGAATAACACTTTCGAATTAAAAATAAATTTTCTTATGCATCTTTTTATGCATAAAATCAAAATTGATGAGAATAACTCTTTTGAAATAAGAATAAATTTCTTTATGCATCTTTCTATGCATAAAATCAAAATTGATGAGAATAACTCTTTTGAAATAAAAATAAATTTCTTTATGCATCTTTCTATGCATAAAATCAAAATTGATGAGAATAACACTTTTGAAATAAAAATAATTTCTTTATGCATCTTTCTATGCATAAAATCAAAATTGATGAAAGTAACACTTTTATAATAAAAAATTTATTCTTTCATGCATAAAAATCCATTTTGATGAAAGTAACACTTTCATAAAAAAAATTATTCTTTTGTTCATTAAAAAATAATAATCAATATGCATCTTCTATGCATGAAAATGATACTTTTAAAATATAAAAATGATAGGGAATATTCTTTTAGAATAATAAACGATAATACTTATTTCCAAGGTTGTTTAAAATTTTGCCATAACCTCCTTTGTATAGCTGATCATTTTTTAAAATTTTCTACTTAATTTTTTATAAAAATTAACTCCAATTAGTTTACAGTAATCTAGACTAATCAAAATTCACTTATAGAAGAGAAAATAATATAAAAAGTTCAATTCCAACTATTATCACTTAACTAGGATAAAGAAGGGTTGATTCTAAGAATGAGAGAGGGGGAAAGCCTTTCGAACAAGGAATAGCGTCCATTTATCACTTCAAACAACATAAAAATTAGAAATTATAAAAATCAATAAAGAAAAAATAGAAGATCTCTAACTTACGTAATTTCTGGGAGCTTTCCTTTGGCTTAATGGTTTGAGGGTTCTACTCTTGTTTGTAACAAGAGTGGCCACCAATCTTTGGAAGAAAGAAAGGTCAAAAACTAGTGAATTATTAATAAATTCACAGTTCTTGGCTTGGGAGGAGTAGAGTAACAGTGCATAAACACTATTATTTTTTAACAAAGGGAGAGGCTTCTATTTATAGGAAAAATTGAGCCCCTAACCAAGCAAACTGATTCTAGAATTTTCCAAATCAGTTTGGTCAATTTTTGACCATTTTTAGGTCAGTTTAGGTTACTTTTTGGAACTAGACTTGAATTAGGAGAGAGGAGAGATGAAATATCCCAATTTTTGAAGATTTAAAGCTCAATTGCACATGTGAATTAGGCGCCTCATTTATGAGGGAGGGAATCCCATTGTGAGGTGTCAATCTTTTTTTTTTTTGAATTCCTTTGGTCCTTAGTCCACTCTTCATCTTTTTTTTTTGAATTCCTTTGGTCCTTTACTCATTTTTGGGGGGATTTTATTTATTTCTTCTATTTATCTTCTCCACACATTTGGATGAATCTCATTGGCCCCTTAAAATTTTTCAAAAATTTGGACCCCTAGGATAAGGCCTCTTGAACAGATTATACTTGATTTTATAATGCACCTTCTGAAAATCTTTTTGAACTTCTGTTTCGTGGGAACTTATTTTAATAAGAAGAGGTATTTTTCCATCCAAAAATATTCAAAATCTGAATATTCTCTCTCTAGAATATTTTCTCTCTCTAGATCAAAATAGGTAGAAACAAGATCTTTTATATTTCTAAAGAAAGAATTGATTATTACAGGGAAAGATACCGGACATCGTGAGAGACTAGGGAGGAATCTTACATTCTACCCCACTTAAAAAACGCGAGATGTCCTCATCTTGCAAAACTAGAGGAGAATTCTTTTCCTTAAGATCCAACTGATTCTGGGTTCCTTATAGATTGGAGAACTCAACAGAATCCCGGAATAAAGATCCCTTATATAAAACTCATCATTAGATAAAAATTCACTCAGATCATAACATTCAATTCCTTATCACAATAATGGTCCATTAGATCGAATTTTCTATCTAAACAGTCCTTCATGGAAATTTCCAATTTTACAAAATTTTAATTTGACACCCCTTAACTTGATCCACTGGGTCAAGTGTTAATAGCAACAATCTGCCAGTACAATCCACTAATCTCATAGTGATTTGCTGAAGTCATTAACGTCATTCCAACTATGAACATCACAGGGACTCATCCCATTCATCCTCATTGTGGTTTTGTTTAGTTAATTACAATTCAGCCAAATTTCAGAAATCTTCATTTTTCAATCAGAATCCAAATCAACTCATCATTTCTCAATTAGAATTTAAAATCATATCAACCACATTCAAATTCATCGTCTGGATGGTATTAATGCTTATAATTTCAAGTCTTAGATTTACTCGTATATACTGTCAGTAAACAGCTACAATTATACCCTCGGTATATACGGGTAGTCACGGTCCTTAGAACTATAAGGTAAATACCATCATGTCTAGGCCTCAAGCAAGGCAGGGATTCCATACAATTGTGGTACTTCCATTTGAAGACCCAATTATCAATTTACGAATTTCAATTTAAATAGCAATTTGTATGAATTTTATCACACAATTACAACCCTTTACTGCTTCTTCATAAATTTTTTTGTCATTCTTGGCTTCTCGGTTGATCCTCATTAGCCAATTTTTGTTTTGATACAACTGTAAGATCCGTATCCCCATTGCACAACGAATTCAGCGATGCTAGCAGTGGAAGTAGCACTTCTTGCGCGGGGCAGGGTCCCACACTCGGGGCCTCGCCCACCACGGATATCCGGACAAGAGACTAATCCATCGGTTCTTCCAAAACCGAACTTGGAAAAACTTCCCTTCCCGGAAAGCACGGGCGATTCCTCCAGGATAACTTTTCTCTAACGTAGTCAAAAGCTTTAACTAACAGGACTGATCTGACCGAACCCGTAAGTCCTAGAATTTGGTTAGGTTTTGTCTCGGGCACCAAGGAAAAGAGTTCCCAGGTCCCCTAGTCGGATATTCATACAAACATAAAACTAGTCACACCACTTACACACCCAATATGAATTTACATTTTTCTCAGATTCAACAATCTTTAAAACAATCATTTAATGAAACCATAGTATTATTGATCATAATCCTCTAATTTTCCAGTTGAACCCTAATTTCCCATTTCTTTCCTTCATCGATGTTCCTATGGCATCATTGGTAACCATTATGCTCACCACCTCTTTACGCAAGGGCCTTTTCAATAGTTCCTAGCTCATAGTACCCGACAATATAATCACATAAAAATATCCAGATGGAATCTCCGTTGAAGATCAGCAAGATCAACCAACTGTTCCATATAAAAGAACCATGGACTCATCCGTTGAGGACCAGCAAGTTCAATCAACCAGATCCATGTCCGAATTCAGAAAACAACTCTTACTCCTTGTTCCAATATCTTCCCCGACATACTCATGGGTATCTTCGGTGACCCAAGGTCCAAGCATCGTATGGTCACCACCCTCTAGGATCATTCGTCGCTCGCAGGTGACCTAGCGCTTCACTCATAGGCCGCTTCCTTGGTCCCTCATCAACTGTACTGGAAGCTCACCATTTAAATCAAACCAAGGCTGGTCAAGACCTCCGCCGACCTTGCTACACGAGACGTCCTCCAATGACTCTCTGTCCCTAGCAATTGCAACTTTAACAAATAGGTCTCCACTACCTCATTCACAAGACGGTCAAAAATGCTTCTCCAGCATTCTTGACATAAAACAGTCATTTAAAAACAGATTTCACATACAATACAGTTCCTACAATATTTCCATCTTTTCTCATTACTCCACATCCTTTCACATTAGACCCCATCTTTTTCATCTCACCACAATTTTATTTTCTTCATCGATCCCTATCACATCACATCATTCCCACATCAATTCACATCCAATCACATCATCCATGCATCAGTCCACATCATCCATACATCCATCCACATCATCCACATCAATCCACATCATCCATACATCCTTTCACATCATCTACATCAATCCACACATCAATCCATATCATCCATACATCCATTCACATCATCCACATCGATTCACGCATCAATCCACATCATCCATACATTCATACATCAATCCACATCATTCATACATCCTTTCACATCATCTACATCAATTCATACATCAATCCATATCATCCATTCATCCATTCACATCATCCACATCAATCCACATCATCCATACATCAATCCACATCATTCATACATCCTTTCACATCATCTACATCAAGTCATACATCAATCCATATCATCCATTCATCCATTCACATCATCCTCATCAATCCACATCATCCATACATCCTTTCACATCATCTACATCAATCCACACATCAATCCATATCATCCATACATCCATTCACATCATCCACATTGATTCACACATCAATCCACATCATCCATACATTCATACATCAATCCACATTCATTCATACATCAATCCACATCATTCATACATCCTTTCACATCATCTACATCAATTCACACATCAATCCATATCATCCATTCATCCATTCACATCATCCTCATTAATCCACATCATCCATACATCCTTTCACATCATCTACATCAATCCACACATCAATCCATATCATCCATTAACATCATCCACATTGATTCACGTGCCACATCATCCATACATTCATACATCAGTCCACATTCATTCATACATCAATCCACATCATTCATACATCCTTTCACATCATCTACATCAATCCATATCATCCATTCATCCATTCACATCATCCTCATCAATCCACATTCATAAGCATCCCCATTCTCATCTAATCACATCTTTTTCTATCTCAACACTTAATTCCTCATTTATCGTCATCAGATCTCATCCACTTGCATCTACCCATACATCTCATCACTTCACGTACATTATCATCCATCCAGTTTACATTACATCTTATCACATCCATTTCACATCATATTACATTCATTCACATCCTATGTCAATCATTCACATCCCGTATCATTCATTCACATCCTGATTCACATGCTAACACATTCATTCACATCCCATATCATTCGTTCACATCCTGATTCACATACTAACACATTCATTCACATCCCATATCATTCATTCACATCCTGATTCACATATTAACACATTCATTCACATCCCATATCATTCATTCGCATCGTGATTCACATACTAACACATTCATTCACATCCCATATCATTCATTCACATCGTGATTCACATACTAACACATTCATTCACATCCCATATCATTCATTCACATCCTTTATCATTCATATCTATCCAATTTACTTCCATCCCATCGCCTCTATCCTCGTTCATATCCATCACATTCACATTCACATATATTCTTCCACATACATCCACATCCATACTTATCACATACACATCCACATCTTTTCTTTCACATTCATCCACATCGATCTTTCCACATACATACATCCACATCCGTTCTTTCACATACATCCACATCCATCCTTTACATACATCCACATCCATCCTTTCACATACATACATCTATATCCATCCTTTACATACATCCACATCCATCCTTTCACATACATACATCCACATCCATTCTTTCACATACATCTGCATCCATCCTTTACATACATCCACATCCATCCTTTCACATACATACATCCACATCCATTCTTTCACATACATCCGCATCCATCCTTTACATACATCCACATCCATCCTTTCACATACATACATGCACATCCATTCTTTCACATACATTCACTTCTATTCTTCACATACTCTCACTTCTATTCCTTCCCATCTTTCTAAGTCGCATCCCATCTCATCACATCTATTTACCTCTCATTCTCATCACATCTATTTATAGAATGTAATAGAATTCTTATTTTTAATATAAAGATTCTTTACACATCTATTTATGCATAAGAACAATTTCAATGAAAAATAACACTTTTATAAAAATCTATTTATGCATTTAATTATGCATCTAATTATGCATAAATTTAATTTTAAGGAGAATAACACTTTCGAATTAAAAATAAATTTCCTTATGCATTTTTTATGCATAAAATAAAAATTTATGAGAATAACTCTTTTGAAATAAAAATAAATTTCTTTATGCATCTTTCTATGCATAAAATCAAAATTGATGAGAATAACACTTCTGAAATAAAAATAAATTTCTTTATGCATCTTTCTATACATAAAATCAAAATTGATGAAAGTAACACTTTTATAATAAAAAATTTATTCTTTCATGTATAAAAATCCATTTTGATGAAAGTAACACTTTCATTAAAAAAATTATTCTTTTATGCATAAAAAAATAATAATCAATATGCATCTTCTATGCGTGAAAATGATACTTTTAAAATATAGAAATGATAGGGATTATTCTTTTAGAATAATAAAAGATAATACTTATTTCCAAGGTTTTTAAAAATTTTGCCATAACCTCCTTTGTATGGCTGATCATTTTTTAAATTTTTCTACTTAATTTTTCATAAAAATTAACTCCAATTAGTTTAAAGTAATCTAGACTTATCAAAATTCACTTATAGAAGAGAAAACAATATAAAAAGTTTAATTCCAACTATTATCACTTAACTAGGATAAAGAAGGGTTCTTTCTAAGAATGAGAGAAGGGGAAAGCCTTTCGAACAAGGAATAGCGTCCATTTATCACTTCAAACAACATCAAAATTAGAAAACATAAAAATCAATAAAGAAAAAATAGAAGATCTCTAACTTACGTAATTTCTGGGAGCTTTCCTTTGGCTTGATGGCTTGAGGGTTCTACTCTTGTTTGTAACAAGAGTGGCCACCAATCTTTGGAAGAGGGAAAGGTCAAAAACTAGTTAATTATTAATAAATTCACAGTTCTTGGCTTGGGAGGAGTAGAGTAACAGTGCATAAACACTATTATTTTTCAACAAAGGGAGAGGCTTCTATTTATAGGAAAAATTGAGCCCCTAACCAAGCAAACTGATTCTAGAATTTTCCAAATCAGTTTGGTCAATTTTTGACCATTTTTAGGTCAGTTTAGGTTACTTTTTGGAACTAGACTTGAATTAGGAGAGAGGATAGATGAAATATCCCAATTTTTTAAGATTTTAAACTTAATTGCACATGTGAATTAGGTGCCTCATTCATGAGGGGGGGAATCCCCATTGTGAGGTGTCAAAAATCTATTTTTTTTAAGTTCCTTTGGTCCTTAGTCCACTCTTCATCTTATGTGAGTATTTACTCATTTTTGGGGGGATTTTCTTTATTTCTTCTATTTATCTTCTCCACACATTTGGATGAATCTCATTGGCCCCTCAAAACCTTTATTTATAATTTTTCAAAAATGTGGACCCCTAGGATAAGGCCTCTTGAGCAGATTATACTTGATTTTCTAATGCACCTTCTGAAAATCTTTTTGAACTTCTATTTCAGGGGAACTTATTTTAATAAGAAGAGGTATTTTTCCATCCAAAAATATTCAAAATCTGAATATTCTCTCTCTAGGCCAAAACAGGTAGAAACAAGATCTTTATATTTCTGAAGAGAGAATTGATTACAGGGAAAGATAATGGACATCCTGAGAGACTGGGGAGGAATCTTACATAAGTGATGTGCTATCACTACCTTCACTATGTTCAATTAGATCCCATATCCCTTTTCTCATTAATTTTCATTTGCCAAGTTGAAAAAATTATCCCCATTAAACTTATTTTTCTCTAATGTGAGTTTCTCCATCATGTACAATAAGGGGGTCTTACCGATATAGTATTGATAGTGTCTATTCCTTTTCACAATATGAAATAAGAAGGTCGGGAAGTTCTTTGCACGTGATAATGTTTCATAGCCAGTGTCTAGTCCCGATATAAGATCGGTGATAAAAATTCACTTCAGTTGATTTCAAGATGCTAATGCAATGCTAGAAATATGTAATGAAAATTATTTGAAAATGATTGAGGGCTAAAAGAGAGTTTTCTTAATGCAAATCTACTACCAATTTTTAATTTTGCATCTTAATGAGCCTAATTTTTACTAATGATACACTAATGATAGGGATTATGAGTAAAAACCATAGATTAAAGGCTATAAACTTTGGAGGACACAATTACGCTTGTATTGACACAATTTGTTGGAACTATTGCTTTATGCTTATTCTCCTCAATGGGTGGGATGCTCCAATGTAAAAAAAATTCAACTAAATCTTGGCAACAATTGGCACATTTTGTTAGAAAAGGCGTACTCATTTTCTTCTTGGTACACAACACTCATAGCTTTACATGTAAAACCCTCTCAACTGTGAGAACCTTATACCTAGCTGATCTTATGTGTAAGATTCCTCCCCAACCCCTCAAGATGTCCAGTTTCTTCCCGTGTAATCAATTCCCTTTTCAGAATAATAAAAGATCTTGTTTCTGGCCTAGAGAGAGAAAATATTCTAGAGAGAGGTAACTCAATTTTTAGATATCTTTGGATTGAAAAATATCCTTTCTTATTAAACTAAATTCCCCTGAAACAGAAATTCAAAAAGAACTTTCTAATGTGCAATTGGAATTATTTGAAAATAGGTAAAAAGGACTTTATCCTGAGGGTCCAGATTTTCTAAAAATTTTGGATTAAGGTTCCTATGGACCAATAAGATTAATTCAAATTTAGGGAGGAGATAAATTGAAGAATAAAAGAAAATCCCCCCAAAAATGAGTAAATACTCACATAAGATGAAGAGTTGACTAAGGACAAGGTTTATTAGTTAAAAAAGAAGAGATATTTAGAGAAAATGATGCATTTTTGACACCTCCATGAAGGAGGCACCTATTTCACATGTTTGGATGAGTTTTAAACTCACAAATAATGAGATATTTTCATCTCTCCTCTCTCCTGTTTCAACTAGATCCAAAAAGTAAGCTAAACTGACCTAAAAATGGTCAAAAAGTGACCAAACTGATCTGGAAAATTCTAGAATTAGTTTTCTTGGTTAGAGGCTCACTTTTTCCTATAAACAGAAGCCTCCCCCTTTGTAAAAGCTTAATGGTGTTTATGCACTGTTACTTTGCTTCTGTCCTGAGCCATTTAACATTGAATTTCTTGATAATTCAATTATTATTTTTTGGCCTAATCCTCTCCAGTGAATTTGGTGGCCACTCTTGCTGCAAACAAGAGTAGAACCCTCAATCCCTCAAGCCAAAGGAAAGCTTACAAGCTCCATGTAAGCTTAATTCTTACTTATTGTGAATTTTTAAATCTATGGTTTTCTCAAATTTTATGCTTTGTAAATGTTGAATTAAAATCTGATGCTATGCCTTGATGGAAAGGCCACCCCCTTCTCTTCTTTACAATTTAACCCTTCTCAATCCTAGAAAGTTTAATTAAAATATTGATTAAACTCTTTTCATTGTTTACTCTCTTGATTTTTGGAAAATGGAGTAGATTAGAGATATTAGAATTCAAATTGGATTGAATGATAAATTTGAGAAATGGTCAGCCATACAAAGGAGGTTATGGCAAAATTTTCTTAAATTTTACGAAACTAAAATTTATCATTAGGTTACTCTAAAAGAGTAATTCTCTCCGTTTGTGCATTCTAAAAGATTTATTTTTATATCAAAAGTTCTATTCTCATTAAAATTGAATTTATGCATAGGAAGATGCATAAAAGATTTGCTTACCCATTGATATTGGGTAGGCCATGGCTTCGCCAAGTGAAGGCAATTCAAAAGTGGGAGACAGGTGATCTTATTCTACAAGGTGAGAATAAGAAGGTCCACTACAACATCGAGAGTCATCGCAAGAAAGTGGTAAGAGGTGAGCCTTCAACTTTCGAAAGTTCAGAGTCAGAGTCATCCGATGAAGAGGAGACAAGTGGTAGCTCCGAGGATTCCATCTCAGAAGGGGAGGTGGAGAGAGTTGCATTTGGTCTTTCCCTAGGAAGGGATCGAGGGGATGCTGAAGATAATGGAACCTTGGAAGGGGAAGCTTCTTCAACCATATGCAAGAAAGGAGATGTGGACCTCACTAGTCTTCACCAACAATAGAATGAGCTTCTTCTTGATGAGTCCATAGCAGGTACTGAAAGGGAGAATTACTTAAAAATGTTGGATGGATTTCCTAACCTTTTTGCAAACAGCTACTCACATGTACGCCAAGTTACCCTAGTAGAGCACAAGATTGATTTCAAGCCCCAAAGTAAGCCACTTATTTCAAAAGTGTTATTCTCATTAAAATTAAATTTATGCATAGAAAGATGCATAAAAGATTGATTTTTATTTCAAAAGTGTCATTCTCATTAAAATTGAATTTATGCATAGAAAGATGCATAAAAGATTGATTTTTATTTCAAAAGTGTCATTCTCATTAAAATTTTATTTATGCATAGAAAGATGCATAAAAGATTTATTTTTATTTTAAAAGTGTCATTCTCATTAAAATTTAATTTATGCATAGAAAGATACATAAAAGATTTATTTTTATTTCAAAAGTGTTCTTCTCATTAAAATTGAATTTATGCATAGACAAATGCATAAAAGATTTATTTTTATTTCAAAAGTGTCATTCTCATTAAAATTGAATTTATGCATAGACAGATGCATAAAAGATTTATTTTTATTTCAAAAGATTGAATTTATGCATAGAAAGATGCATAAAAGATTTATTTATTTTTATCGGCATAAGAAGATGCATAAAGGATTTAATTTTATTTCAAAAGTGTTATTTTCCTTAAAATTGAATATGCATAAATAGATGTGTAAAGAATCTTTATATTAAAAATTAGAATCCTCTTAAATTCTATGTTTAAATTCTGTAAATAGAAGTGATGAGAATATAAGGCGAATAGATGTGATGAGATAAGATGTGAATCAGATAGATGATGATTGGATGGATGGATGTGATGTGGATTAGATAGATATGAATGAATGGATGGATGGGTGTGATGTGAATAGAGGTGATGAGATGAGAGGTAAATAGATGTGATGAGATGTGATGTGAATTAGATAGATGTGAATGGATGGATGGATGTGATGTGAATAGAGGTGATGAGATGTGAGGTGAATAGATGTGAGATGTGATGTGAATCAGATAGATGGAATGAATGAATGGATGTGATGTGATGTGAATAGAGATGATGAGAATGTGAGGTGATTAGATGTGATGAGATGTGATGTGAATCAGATAGATGGGAATGAATGGATGGATGGATGTGATGTGAATAGAGGTGATGAGATGTGAGGTGAATAGATGTGATGAGATGTGATGTGAATCAGATAAATGTGAATGAATGGATGAGATGTGATGTCATCATGTGAATCAGAATGTAGATGAATAATATGAGTTGTGAGTGAATGTGTATGTGAAGAATGGATGTGATAGAGTATGTGAAAGAATGGAAGAAGAAGATTTTCAGCCTCTCACCTTGTGTGTTCTCTATTAGGGTTTTGTGAGTGTGTGTGTGCTTGCAAGAGCTCAAGCTCTCTTCTCCCCTGCATCTTTTCATGGTATCAGAGCCTGGTTCATGCTAAGGGCTGAGCTGCAAGCAAGAGAAGCACAGGAAGCGGTACGAGGGTAAGAGCTTCAACTACTCTTCCCTATTTGTGTTGGCAACTACACCCTTGTCGGGGAGCTCTACGGGAAGCACCGACAAACGATCTCTAATTGAGGAGCTTTCTTCGCAGAAGTAAAGCTATAGGGCAACTATATCATCCTATAGGACAACATTTTATAGGCCAAAAACGCATTTCGGGCGTGTCAGGACCTTCGTTTTTCATAAAGCAGGCGATTTCGAGCACTGCGGGGGTAAGTCATCGATTCTCTGCAGAACTCTGTTTTTAAGAACTGCAGGAAGACAGATTGGCTGTGCAGACACTGTGTGTGCTGCAAGGAGGTCAACAATTGCCATTGGGTGTATGTATGCACATTGAGGTCACTGGTTGTGATATTTGAGTGTACTACAGTACCGCTACAGAAAATACAGGAGTTTGTGGAGGACAAACTAGAGTGCTGTTTCTGATAAATTTGTGTGTCTGGCAAGATGTCAAATGATGGCATAAACCAGATTGTTGCTCAGAAGCTTGATAAGAACAACTTCCATGCTTGGAGGTTCAGGTTGACGAATTTCCTGATAGGAAAGGGTTATTTTGGGACTACATTGAAGGTGAGCATGAAGAGGCACCGGAGATATCGGAGATCAATCCGACTGCTACAGATGTGAAAGAGTTCAAGGATTGGAATCAAGGAGCCAAAAAAGTTATGTATTGGCTCTCTATCAGTATACAGGACACCATGATTGGGCACATTCAGGATGCCAAGTCCCCCAAGGAGGCATGGGACACCTTGGTAAAGCTCTATGAAACAAATACCAAGGCACGTAAGATACAGTTGAAGAATGAACTTCATACTGTGGAAAAAAAGAGTATGTCTGTGAATGACTATGCATTGAAGATAAAGGGTATTGTGGAATCCCTTGCATCTATTGGTGTGTCAGTAGATGATGATGATAAGGTGGAAGTCTGTCTACGTGGTCTCGGGCCACAATAGAAGGCGTTCAAGACGTCTATTCAGACTCGGAAAAACATTCCCAATTTTACAGATTTGGTGTCTATGCTGATTATAGAAGAGAAGAGCTTGGGTGAAGACCAACAGTCTTCACAAAACAAAACAAAAACAGTTCAGAGCAACATGCCTTCTACACAAGTTCAGGAAGAGGACGAGGTAGAGGAGGCCGTGGACGCGGTCAAGGAGGTGGCCGAACAGGTAATCAGAATTATGGCCAACAGAGCAGCAACAACAACACTCCCAGAATTCACAAACAACAACAACAACACGCAGGTGGAAGAGGCTAATTCAGAGGTAGGGGGAGTCAAAGAGGTCGTGGAAATTGGCAAAGGCAGTATAATGACACACGTGGATGCTTTTATTGTGGTAAGCCTGGACATGTGCAGGCAGATTGTTATAAGAAGCAGGCTGACATGCAAAATGGGAAATTGCAGCATAACAACTATGCATCCTCGAGCAGAAACAATGAGGATAATGAAAGGTTGTTTGTTATGCAGCATGTCGTTAATGCCATGTCTGAAAATGTTGAAGCAGCACATAAAGATGATGTATGGTACGTTGATTCAGGTGCTTCGAACCACATGACAAGTTATGGGGCGTGGTTCAAGGAGATGAAAAACCTTGAAAGACCAGGTTTTGTGGAAACAGGGGATGTTGCCCATGTTGGAGATGTGCCATTGTCTATGCAGGATGGCAAAGTGAAGTACCTTGCAGATGTAGTTCACGTTCCAAACATAACAAAGAATTTGGTTTCAGTTGGCTAGATGATTGAGCAGGGTTTGCAGGTTTGATTTAACCATGATGGTTGTTATGTTGAAGACTTTAAAGACAAGTGCAGGTTGGTTGCAAAAGGCAACAGAGTGGGCAGAATGTTTACGTTGAATGTAAACATGCCTGAAGTGAGTGCTGCGATGTTTGCAAATGGTTCAGGAATTGTTGCAGACACAGACATTTGGCATAAAAGAATTGGACATGTGAATGTGCAGAGAATGAAGTCTATGCAGACTAAAGGGATTGTGACAGGGCTGCCAAAATTTAAAGTGGAAGGTATGCAGAGAATATGTGAAGCATGCCAATTTGGAAAGCAAACAAAGCATGTATTTCCACGTAATAGATATGTGAGCAAAAATGCACTAGATGTTATGCATTCAAATGTATGGGGTCCTACGAAGACCATGTCTATGGGAGGCTATAGGTATTATGTGACATTTATTGATGACCACACAAGGAAAGTGTGGGTATACTTCATGAAGGAGAAGGGTGAGGTGTTCACTCACTTTTAGAATTTTAGAGTTATGGTTGAAAAGCAAACAGGGAAATATGTAAAGTGCCTAAGGTCAGATGGAGGGGGAGAGTACTTCTCCAATGAGTTCTCTGAATTTTTGAAGAAGAATGGTATTTGGAGATAGTTTACATGTAGATACACTCCGTAGCAAAATGGAGTTGCTGAGTGGAAAAACAGGCACATTGCTGAGATTGTGCAAGCATTGATGGAAGAGAAGAATATGCCGCATAACTATTGGGCTGAGGCTATTTCTACAGCAGTTTACATCATGTACAAGACTCCAACTGTAGCCATACATGGTGTAACTCCAGAGGAGAGGTTTACTGGCAGAAAACTTGATTTGTCTCATCTAAAAGTTTTTGGATGCATTGCATATGTGCATGTGCCAGATGAGCTGAGAACTAAGCTAGATCCAAAAGCTAAAAAATGTGTGTTTATTGGATATTCCCTTGAGCAAAAGGGATACAGTTGTTATAACCCTGCTACACGTGAGTTGAGGGTAAGCAAGGATGTTGTTTTTGATGAGATGAGCAGCTGGTATGCTGTTTGAAAAAGAAGCTGTTGGGGCTGATGTGAGTGGAAATGTGGTTGCATAGAATGCAAGTCAACAATCACAGTCTTTGAGTGGACCAGGAGAGTCCTCATCTAGTGGTTCAATTGATAGACCATAGAGTGGAAGGCTGCGTCATAATACCAATCCTGCAAATGTGATTAATACATCACAAAAAGGAAAAGAGAAAGTGGTTGAGCCCCTTGGTATGCCTGACATTTCTGCAGGGCATTCTCATGTTGATGGAGAGTTGAGTGGCTCAGAGATGAGCCTTGATGAGGAGCTTGGGATACCAGATATGAGAACACCTAGTGTAAAGAAGGCTATGGAAGCCATGAATGCAAAGCTGCGAAGATCTGGGAGAGTGAAGAACCCTATGCAGAGGTTTACCTATGATGGTTATGTGGCACATCACTATACATACATGGCAAAGGTTGTGCAGGTTGTTGTAGAGCCCACATGCATTGATGAGGCTGTTGGAAATGTGTGTTGGGAGAAAGCTATGGATGAGGAGATGGATGCACTATATGGAAATGAGACTTGGGATTTAGTGCAATTGCCTGAAGGTAAGAAAGCCATTGGATTCAAGTGGGTGTACAAAGTAAAACATAACAGTGATGGAAGCATAAACATGTATAAGGCTAGATTGGTAGCCAAAGGATATGCACAGAGTCAAAACAAAACCTGCAATGGGATGCTGGCAGCATAGCCCAAGGGTACAAAACCTAACTTAGGGTGACCTACCAAAAAAAAGAGAAAAAGGAACACAATCATACCAAATATGCCATGGCTGTACCATTCGCATCCCCCATTTGCCATGGCCACACCAATTAGAACTTCAAATTTTCCACGGACGTTTCGAATATGCCACGGCTGCACCAACATTAACTTAAACTGCCATGGCTGTTCCAACTTTTGATCAACTTGCCACCACGGCCATATAAACCCATAAATGAAGTGCCACAACCGTTCCATCATCAAACCTAACTACCCCACGACCATTCCGAAAGTGCCACGGCCACCCCACGACCATTCCGAAAGTGCCACGGCCACACCACCTTTTGCTCAAATCACCACCACAACCGTACCACTCCCCCAAATGAAGTGCCACGGCCATTCCATCCTTAGCATAATTGATATATTGCATGATTGCATGCATACATCATATTATGCATATGTCTAGGTGTAAGAGCCACTAATTAGTGTAAAATTGTGTTCATGATGCAAGACTCTATACATGTGTAGAGATAGCTAGATGCATAGAGCATTTATCTATGAATGCATGCTCGAAGAAGGCAATTAAAAGGAGAAGAAGAAGAAGAAAAAGAAAAAGAGGAGGAGGAGGAGGAGCAGGAAGAAGAACTAGAAGGAAATCAAAGGAGTTTTTCTTCTTCTTTGTGCGTGACAAAAGAAAAAGTATAATAAATAGAAGAGATATATGAAGATCACCTTTGCATAAGAAGTAGAATCTAATGAGAATAGCTCACCTACGCATAATAAAATTAAAGAAAAGAGAAAGAAGAAGGTGCATAAGAAGAAAATGGAAAAGAACAAAAACATGAAGATCGCCTTTACTTGTAAAACTCACCAAGGAGGTCACCTTGCCATGAGATCTCAAACTATCTTATAGAGTGTGGGCATGGCTATTGTGCAAGAAAGACATTTTTAGTTCTACCTAAAACAAGAAGTACGAAGTAAGGAGATTTCCCAATGTTGTTATGTTCCCTACTATTGGCATTGTTATATTGTTCAAAAATGGGCATAGCAAAGCGAATTTAAAAAAAAACTTCTAATAGATCACTTTCTTCCAAATCACGAGTAGATGTCAACATGATGAAAGAGATTATAAAAAATATATGGCATTTTATTTCTTTTATTTCTTTTATAAAATCAATTCACCCTATTCTTAGTCCCATACTAATATTTAAACCATACCAAATTGTAAAAATTCCCATTAATAGCTGTGAAAACACTTTTCAAGAACTTGAATATACTTTTGAGATTGCCAGTGAGGGAAATAGCGAGGGAGTAGACTACTATCTGATGAGTTACACTAGGCCAAAGTGCATGCTTGACCAGGATACAGTGGATGATCATGGGTTTTCTTATGACGCCCATAGCATGATTGTGGCAGGCCGGTTCTACCAGCAGATTCGACTTCATCGGGGGAGTCTTGAGTTGCAGAGCAGTGGAAGTGGGAGTTAGAGGCATTCAGTTCTCTCATATAGTGGTTGCTACCAGGCTCACTCTTGTTCGAGTACAGAGCCGAAAACACAGTTCTCACCTTTGTTTTCGGCTTCGAGTGGATGACCATGAGAGCATTCTAGAGCAGTTGAGAGCTAGAGAGGGTGCTGCTGACTAGATCTCTATCTTGATAGTGACTAAACTCAGACTAGCTGGGTTAGCTCACTTACATTGTACTTAGATTTTTGGGCAGTGACTAACCTCAGACTAGCTGGGGTAGCTCATTTTCATTCTGATGTACTTATTTGATGTTTATATCATTATGAGTTTTCTCATTATTGAGTATCATTACATTTTAGTTGATGTTCTTGATTTTATTATATTTTTTAACACTTTGGCTATCATATTGTTTGTTGAAAATCCCCATGCCATCGTACCCAAATATTCTCTGATGGGGACCAAACTTTGCAACCATGGGGAGGGGACCCACCCCCACATGCTTGCAAAGTTTGGTCACAATTAGAACATGTTTGGATTGGTAACTAGCGCCCAGTGCGGGTTTTTCAAGTCTCTTGGTGCTTAAGAGGCCATGGAAAATCCAGGCCTTCCCCCACATGCTTGCAAAGTTTGGTCCCCATCGGAGCATGTTTGGGTACGATGGTATGGGGAAGGCCCGGATTTTCCATGGCCTCTTAAGCACCAAGAGACTGCAAAAACCCGCACTCGGCGCTAATTACCAATCCAAACATGTTCTGATTGTGACCAAACTTTGCAAGCATGTGGGGGTGGATCCCCTCCCCATGCTTGCAGAGTTTGGTCCCCATCAGAGCATGTTTGGGTACGATGGCATGGAGATTTTCAACAAACAATATGATAGCCAAAGTGTTAAAAATTATAATAAAATCAAGAACATCAACTAAAATGTAATGATACTCAATAATGAGAAAACTCATAATGATATAAACACCAGACTTGAAAAACACACACTGGGCGCCAATTACCAATCCAAACATGCTCTGATTGTGACCAAACTTTGCAAGCACGTGGGGGGGACCCACCCCCACATGCTTGCAAAGTTTGGTCCCCATCGGAGCATGTTTGGGTACGATGGTATGGGGAAGGCCCGGATTTTCCATGGCCTCTTAAGCACCAAGAGACTTGAAAAACCCGCACTGGGCGCTAATTGCCAATTCAAACATACTCTGATTGTGAACAAACTTTGCAAGCATGTGGGGGGGCCCCACCCCCACATGCTTGCAAAGTTTGGTCCCCATCAGAGCATGTTTGGGTACGATGGTATGGGGAAGGCCCGGATTTTCCATGGCCTCTTAAGCACCAAGAGACTTGAAAAACCCGCACTGGGGGTGCCAATTACCAATCCAAACATGCTCTGATTGTGACCAAACTTTGCAAGCATGTGGGGGGGACCCACCCCCACATGCTTGAAAAGTTTGGTCCCCATCGGAGCATGTTTGGGTACGATGGTATGGGGAAGGCCCGGATTTTCCATGGCCTCTTAAGCACCAAGAGACTTGAAAAACCCGCACTGGGCGCCAATTACCAATCCAAACATGCTTTGATTGTGACCAAACTTTGCAAGCATGTGGGGGGGACCCACCCCCACATGCTTGCAAAGTTTGGTCCCCATCGGAGCATGTTTGGGTACGATGGTATGGGGAAGGCCCGGATTTTCCATGGCCTCTTAAGCACCAAGAGACTTGAAAAATCCGCACTGGGCGCTAATTGCCAATCCAAACATACTCTGATTGTGACCAAACTTTGCAAGCATGTGGGGGGGACCCACCCCCACATGCTTGCAAAGTTTGGTCCCCATCGGAGCATGTTTGGGTATGATGGTATGGGGAAGGCCCGGATTTTTCATGGCCTCTTAAGCACCAAGAGACTTGAAAAACCCGCACTGGGTGCCAATTACCAATCCAAACATGCTCTGATTGTGACCAAACTTTGCAAGCATGTGGGGGGGACCCACCCCCACATGCTTGCAAAGTTTGGTCCCCATCGGAGCATGTTTGGGTACGATGGTATGGGGAAGGCCCGGATTTTCCATGGCCTCTTAAGCACCAAGAGACTTGAAAAACCCGCACTGGGCGCCAATTACCAATCCAAACATATTTTGATTGTGACCAAACTTTGCAAGCATGTGGGGGTGGGTCCCCTCCCCATGGTTGCAAAGTTTGGTCCCCATCAGAGCATGTTTGGGTACGATGGCATGGAGATTTTCAACAAACAATATGATAGCCAAAGTGTTAAAAAATATAATAAAATCAAGAACATCAACTAAAATGTAATGATACACAATAATGAGAAAACTCATAATGATATAAACATCAAATAAGTACATCAGAATGAAAATGAGCTACCCCAGCTAGTCTGAGGTTAGTCACTGCCCAAAAATCTAAGTACAATGTAAGTGAGCTAACCCAGCTAGTCTGAGTTTAGTCACTATCAACAGCAACCCAATCAAAATCGTCATCTCTAACCGTGTGCGTCGAGGCTGCTGAGCACGTCGAGGAGGCTGTGCCGGCTACGAGGGTCGTCGAATGTCTGCGGGGAGGTCTGCCTCAAAGGCAGGATCGTGAGCTGGTGCCGGTGTACTCGGGAGCTCACGAGTCCCAAAAGCTGCTATGGCCCTCTCTCTCTCTCTCTACGTCATCCTAATGTAAGACGCCTCTGTCTGTAAACCCAAAATCTATAATCTGCAATGGCGCGTGTCTGCCACTCTGCTCGTGTAAGCTCCTCTGCTCTGTAAGGACACGCTGCTCATGAGAAGCAGCACTGCTGCTAGCACCATCACCCGCTAGGGCCAGCACCACCCACGCGCTCATATGCTGTGACCTGGCTCTCATGTAGGACTCTCTGGTAAGAGTCGAACTCATGTGAGCTCCACTCTATCTCAGGAGGCACCTCAGGCTCCTGGGCTCTATCGTCGAAGGCGTCGAGTCCCAAGTCCATAGCTGATGTAAAGTCGACAGGCCTGCCACTCCTGGCATCTACTCGAACAAGGCGTGGGTGAAGATCATCGATGCCCAATACCCTATACGTCGCTAGGCCGACGCGTGCACGGCAGGAGGGGCATGTTGAGAACCGGACTAGCTCCTGGGTGATGCAAGACAAGTAGAAAATATGTCCACATCCCAGGGCATATCATCCTGTACTATCAATGTCCTCGATACATAAAGAGCAGCACGCATCACGTAGGAAGGGTGGTGCATCCTAGATGACAACAAGCACAACCCCTCTATGACTGTGTCTCACATACAGCGAGAAATCTGCATTGGCTACATGAAAGCCATTAGTGACAAGATATTCAGAAATCTTGTCAGGACCATGCTCTTGGTGCTTGTTTTAAGCCATACAAGGCTTTCTTCAACCTGCAAACATGCTCGGGGTGACTCACATCCTCATAACCAGGTGGCTACAACAGATACACCTCTTCCTGCAAATCCCCATGCAAGAATGCATTCTTTACATCCATCTGATGTAAAGACCATTGCTTTGACGCAGCCACTGCTATCACAACTCTATGTAGATGACTTGATCATTATGGGGGACCATGATGTAGAGATCTTTGATGTTAAGATCTTGCTTAGACAGAAGTTTGAGATGAAGGATCTGGGGGAGCTCAGATATTTCTTGGACTAATATACCTTGTACTCAGTCAACTCTTCATTTTATGTGAGCATTTACTCATTTTTGGGTATTTTCTTTTATTCTTTTGGATTTATCCCATCCCAACACTTGGATTAATCCAATTGGCCCATTGGAACCTTAATTGGACCATAATTTAAAAATTTCTGAAAATGTAGACCCTTAGGCTAAGGTCTCTTATACCATTTTCAATTAATTCCTAATGCACATTGGAAAGTTTATTTTGAACTTCTGTTTCAGGGGAATCCATTTTAGACTCTAGGAGGATTTTTATATCCAAAGATATCTCAATTTTGGATTATCTCTCTCTAGGCCAAAATAGGGTAAAATAAGATCTTTCTTCTATTTCAGAGAGGGGAATAATTATAAGAACAGAAGGGGAGGTTCTTACACCTTTACACCCCAAAAGCTCGAGGGAGGAATCTTACAGCTGCTATGGTTCTCTAAAATTAATTATATATTGATTTTATGTAACTCTCCAATAGGGAAAATGAAAGAGTCACCAATCCTTGGGAGGGGATGGATTTCATAAAACAACTGTCACATTGATTGGCAAGCAAACAATATCTCTTGAGTTGCCAGAGGGAAAAACAACACTTCCTCTACTAGAGACTGCAGCTCCTCCTACAACATGAGATGCATCACCAATAAGATAACTTCTTTTTCAATCGCTCATTCTCGTCTCAACAATCGAGTCTCACCAGAAGAAAAGGAAAAGAAAAACTCAAATCCAAAAGAAACCACTCTTGAATGGATTCCTAAAGAGAAAATTGCAAAGGGTTCTCTTAATAAAAGGATCCACCAATGGTCCAAAACCTTGAAGTATCTTTATTCAAGAAGGCTTGTGTGGGAAATTTAAATACCAAAGAGCTTGCTCAAAGCGCAAGGATATTATCAAGGGAAAGATCAAATTTGGGTGCCAAAGCACTTGTGCCAATCCCAATTTTCCCTAGAAGTGACCAAAGGGGAACCTTTCCCAAATGGGTATGTCTTAATATAAGAATATCCTTCAAAGCTGGAAGCAGAGCCTATTTCCATCACAATGATTTTGTTTCTAGAAGTTTTATCAAAGAATTGCCTATCTCTTATCACCCATCTTGGGAAATTTGTTGAGATTTGAGGTGACATGTGAGCTAGAGAGAAGAGTTGAGAATTATCCCACAATTGATGTTCAAGCCCAAGAGTGTACCTCCTCATATAAAAGGGAGACATTTCAAGCAATTGAATATAAGCACATCTCAGGCTTCTCTACTATGAGTGCAAGTTAATCTATCTCGCAACCTAATTAGCTTGTGATTATCACTTTGTTTCACATACTCTCATCATGAACTTGCTTAGGCATCACCCACCTTAGGATTAAGTTAATCATGTATCATTAGTGTGTGCTTAATGTGTCATTAGTCTAATTAGTTTCTTGTGTAGGAGGTATCATGAATTTCTAACTTGGTATCAGAGCCATGTTCTCTCCTCCTTGAGCTTCTCAAAGTTATTCTCATAAGCTCTCCAAGATTTTATGTAAGATATCCAAGGTTTCATTAGTATTCTAGAAGTCTTAATCACTCTCATTATCCCTTAATCCCAAGCATATCCATTCACCCTTTATTCAATTGTTTTTAGCCTAATCAATTGGTGGCCACTATTGCTTCAAACAATAGTAGAACCCTCAATCCCTCAAGCCAAAGGAGAGCTTACAAGCTCCATGTAAGCTAATTTTCTTACTTGTTTACAAATTTTAAATCTATGGTTTTCTTGATTTTTATGTTTTGCAGTTGATTGAATTAAATTCAAATGCTATGCCTTTGATGAAAAGGCCACCCCCTTCTCTTCTTTACATTCCAACCTTTCTTAATCCTAGAAAGATTAACTAAGTGATTAATTAAACTCTTCTTATTGTTTACTCTCTTGAATTTAGAAAACTGTGTAGATTAGAGTTCTATAATTCTAAATTGGGTTAATTAAGTTAAATAAAGGAAGATAAAAATGAGAAATGGTCAGCCATACAAAGGAGGTTATGGTAAAATTTTCTAAAATTTTGTGAAAAAGAAAGTTTGTTTTTATGTTATTCCTCCAAAAGAGTAATTCCCACCATTTTTGCATCTAAAAGAAATATTCTAATTACTCCATGTACATATTCACCTATGAATATGCATGGATATCACTGATATTAATTATTAAATTTAATTTCTATGCATAGAAAGATGCATAATGAAATTTTTTGATTATAAAAGTGTTAATTTTATTAAATTGATTTCTATGCATAGAAAGATGCATAATGGAATTCTTTTTTAATTACAAAAGTGTTATTCTTATAAAAAATTGATTTCTATGCATAGAAAGATGCATAAAGGATTTTTTTAAACAAAAGTGTTATTCTTATTAAAATTGGTTTCTATGCATAGAAAGATGCATAAAGGAAGTTTTTTTATTATAAAAGTGTTATTCTTATTGAAATTGATTTTTATGCATAGAAAGATGCATAAAGGAATTTTTTTATTACAAAAGTGTTATTCTTATTAAATTTTATTTTTATGCATAGAGAGATGCATAAAGGAATTTTTTTATTATAAAAGCATTATTCTTATAAAAAATTGATTTTTATGCATAAATAGATGAATAAAGAAATTCTTTTTATTTTAAAAATGTTATTCCTATTAAATTTGATTTTATGCATAAATAGATGCATAAAAGGATTTTTTTATAAAAGTGTTATTCCCATTGAAGTTGATTTTTATGCATAAATAGATGCATAAAGAAATTCTTTTTATTTTAAAAATGTTATTCCTATTAAATTTAATTTTATGCATAAATAGATGCATAAAAGGATTTTTTTAAAAAAGTGTTATTCCCATTGAAGTTGATTTTTATGCATAAATAGATGCATAAAGAATTTTTATATCAAAATTAGAATTCTCTTAAATTCTATGTTTAAATTCTATGAGTATTTGATAAAGGAATAATTAAATACTTTAGAGAGAAATTTCTATCTTTTTATATTCACACGGATTGTAAAAAGAAAATTCAAGAAATCTATCGAGATCAAAATATTCAGATAAATGATTAATTTATTCCTCATTGGAATTCGTAACTGATTTAGAAATCAGTTAAGTGAATATTCAAATAAAGAAATTCAGTAAAATAGTAACTGAATTATCAATCCTTTTCGAGAAAGATAGTTCAAGAAAAATCTTATCCGACTCGGACCTTGAATCAGACTATGACCAAGACCAAACTCTTTTGTTGGTTTCGAGAGGAAAGAAGGTGTGACCAGTTTAGAAAATTACACTCAAAACTCCTACAAAATCTGAAACTAGGTTGGAGACCCTTCGAATTGATCTGTGGATTAAGGTTACATAATTCGAGGAATTGTGGTATAAAAATTTAGAATTCCGTTCAAGAAGTTTTGGGGATACTGATTCAAGAAATACTCATTGTCAGAATGTTGGAGGGAGCATTTGGTATATGTTTTTCTAAGGGAAGTTCGGTTGCAACAGCTGGCGGGGAGTGTTCAAAGGACAGCTTACACGGCAAAGCCTGCCCAGGTCTTGCCTAGTCTCGGTATGGTTGAAAAATGGTACGCTTCCGGGGCGGTACGATGGACGAGGGCCGACGAAGTGGTCCCTAAGTGAAGTGCCAGGACACCTAAGGAGGATCCTAGAGGGTTCTGACCAGGCGATGCACGGGCTCGCGGTGCCTAGGACACCCATGCGTATGTCGTGGAAGATATGTATGATGGATGAAATGATTATTGTAATCTGTTTACTAAATCTCGTTGGGCTGACCAGCTGGTCTCAATGGAGAGTCCAGAGTGATACTGTTTTTGAGAAACAAGGGACTGGATGGAAATTTTGAGTTATGATATCTGTAACCAATAACTGTTTGTCAATGGATTATTTAATATGTTGAAGTTTTAAAGAGGAGTGTGTGTGTATCTGAATTCGAAAGCAAAAGTTAAGAAAGGCATTCAATTATGGGTGGGTGAGTAATTGTCTGGTTCTACCGATTCCAGTGGTGGTTGGGTGGTGGCTAACCCATGGGCCGGATGGGGTTAGGCTGGAATCAGTGGAGTTTTAATAATTAAATTGAAATAAAAGGAATACGCTTAGAATTCGAGCAGTTAAATAAAACCCTGAAGAATTTCTCAAATGAGTAGATTAATGGCTATGCCTGACTTCGGTTAAGAAAAAAGCGTTGATTTCCTCAAATGATTAGATCAACAACTGTGCCTAATTTCGGCTAGGAAAAAAGCTTTGATTTCTTCAAATTAAGTCGGTGATAGTTTTCCTTCTATCTGGTTTAATCAGGTGAAGGATAGTTTAGTCTCTTGACCCGTTAGAAAATTTGTTAAGAAAATCAAAAAGGTGGAATTGTCCCCGTTTTCCGGGTAAGAGAAATTTTCCCAGTTTCAGTTTCAGAATGACCACCAAATTAGTCTCAGGTTCGGACATTCGAGGGCAAGGCCCCAAGTGGAAAACCTTGCCCCGCGCAAGAGGAAGCTACTTCCACTGCTAGCAACAACCGAGAATTTGGTGCGGGGAGGGGGTAGGGGGTCTCACAGCTGGTATTAGAGGGCTGTTGTAAACTTATGAAACAGCAGCAGAAAACGGCCTAAAATTTTAAAGTAAATCTAGAAAATAATATTTTCACTTATTAAGATTATGTTTGAAATGAAATTCATAAATTGAAAAGTCATAAATTGAACTGGATTTTCAGATGGATACCCAAAATTTGTTTAGCATTTGTGGACTCTCCCCCAGAGGCAGGATATGATTGCCTTTGCCTTCGAAAATCTCATCAACTCCGCTCTACAACCCGAGAAAGCAGAGTGAGACTCGCTCGTCACTTTGAGGATCTATACTTTCCTGATCCAGTAGAGCGACGTCAGCATATGTGGTTCTCTGGAGGGCGAAGTATTCGCGTCAATACCAATCAATGATAGAGACTCGGATAGAATATCTCGCTAGCCATGATCTTGATAAGGCTATGAGTTATTCATTATGTACAACTCTATAATCACTCACCCCGGAATTTTAGAATTTCTTACTGTATTTTTAGACTTCTTAGCCACTTTTTTCCTAGGAGAAGAATTATAGCACCATTATCAATGATGAATCGTGTATATCATAGCATGTCTCCATCGCAGTATCACCTTTTTATGCATACACGATTGAGGCGGTGACTTTTGGAGCCGAGACGCTCTATGTGTATATCAAAAACTTTTGATAATAAATGATGTTTTGCAAAAGATTCCAAATTGTTTTCATGGTTGTGAATATTGGTTAATAAAATTATCAGAGTGAATCTTGTTTTCAAGAATTATGATGGAATATTTGTTTGTTTAAGAAATAAATCTCAAAAATTAAATAGTCATAAATCTGATGACAAAGTTAAGTTGACAAAAATATCGTTTTGTCATAATCATGAGGCGCGCGGCCCGTGTGGTAGGCAGCCGGATCCTCTTACCAATATGAAGAGTTAGATTCGGACGTTCGTAAAGCCATGCACCGATCCCAGCCTGGTCCCTTCAAGGGTGAAGGGGAACAGTTAGGAGAAGTAGTGGAAACATGGATCGAGGCAATGGAAGAGTATTACCAGATCAGGATTAATGATCAAGATATCCCAAAGACAGCCATCAATACTCGCTATGGGCACTATGAATTTACTGTCATGCCGTTTGGATTGACAAAAACCCCAACTACATTCAATCGCCTAATGCAGGACATTCTCTGAGAATACTTGGATGATTTTGTTCTTGTTTTCTTTGATGATATTCTGATTTACTCAAAGAATGTAGCTGACCATGAAGCTCACGTCCGTAAAGTTCTTGAGATTCTAACGAGGCACCAACTCTTTGCAAAAAAGAGCAAATGCACTTTCTCTGTCTTCCATGTTGAATACTTGGGCTTTCTGGTATCCAAGGACGGAATTTCTCCAAATTTCGCAAAAGTCCAAGCAGTCATAGATTGGCCTGAACCAAAGACAGTGAAAGAAGTCAAGGGATTCTTGGGATTGACTGGCTGGTATAGAATTTTTATACCTAAGTATGCTCTCATAACTTCTCCCCTGACTAATCTTCTCAAGAAGAATACCCCGTTTCAATTGTCTGCCAGGTGTCATAGTGCTTTTGATAAGCTAAAGACCGCCTTGGTAACCAATCCCATTCTAAAGTTGCCAAATTTCTCTCTACCCTTTGAGATAGTAAACTGATGTCAGTGGTTTTGCCCTGGTGGGAGGTGTGCTCATGTAGGATGGTCATGCAGTGGCCTATGAATCCCGAAAACTCAGAACGCATGAGAGAAATTATGCTGTCCATGACCTAGAGCTAAAGTTGTGGAGACATTACCTACTGGGTCAAAGATTCACTTTGATGTTGACAGATCATCGGAGCTTAAAGTGGATCTTCATTCTGAAGGATCTCAACATGCGCCAAAGAAGGTGGATGCAGACCCTGTAGGAATTTGATTTTGAAATCAAGTACTGCCCAGGCAAAGAAAATATGGTAGCAGATGCCCTCAGCAGCAGCAGACAGAAAAGCCTCCTTGCTTGCAATCACAGTGGTGTCAAATCCATTGATTAATGAAGCAAGAGAGAAGATCATGCAGGATAGATTCTTTGGCCCTATTGCTACCCTTCTTATGCAGGAAAGCAAAGGAGTTGAACTGAGGTCAAGGGTATAGCCTGGATGAAGGAATTATGTATTATAATAGCAGGCTATGCCTTCCCAATGATGAGGGAACTAAGGGTCGAATTCTGAATGAAGCCCATGATAGCCTTATAGCAGGACATCCAAGACCTACATGTCTGTAAAGAAAAGCTTCTTTTGGCCTGGACTAAAAAAGGATGTATTTAATCATGTACATCAATGCTTGATATGTCAGAAAGTCAAAGCCAAGAGAGTAAAAATGCCTGGGAAGTTACATCCATTAGACATCCCCCAGATGAAGTGGGAATGTATCTGTATGGATTTTATTACTGGATTACCTTCAGTGCAATCAGGTTACAACTCCATCTTCGTGGTAGTTGACAGACTAACAAAAGATGCCCATCTGATTCTAGTAAAAGAAACCTACACTGCAGTGCATGTGGCTAGAGTGTTCCTCAAGGAAATCTTCAGATTGCATGGCCAACCCACCAGGAGAACAGTAAGTGAACGAGATCCCAAATTCACATCAAGATTCTGGACTGCATTCTTCAAAGCAGTAGGAACTTTCTTGGATCTCAGCACAGCTTACCACCCCAGACCGATGGTCAAATAGAAAGGGTGAACCAAGTAATTGAAGATATACTTTGGTCATGCTGTGGGGGCAGGGAACCCAAGAAGTGGCTAAGCTATCTGCACCTAGTCGAATTTGCCTACAATGCTTCTTATCACCGAAGTATCGAGATGAGCCCTTTCAAAGCTCTGTATGGACAAGACTACCTAAAACCATTAACTTGGTCCGCCGACCCATTGATTAGGGTGGAGATGTCCAAGCAGATGCTTGACGACATGGAGCAGCAGATGAAGTCAATCCGCAAGGATATAAAAGCTACCCAGGATAGAGAGAAGCAGTATGCATATAAGAAGAGGTCATGCAAAAAATTCGAAGAAGCAGATATGGTCTTCATTCGAGTACGCCCCAAAAGAAGTTCTCTATCTCTTGGGAAGTACAAGTAGTTATCCCCCAGATACTGTGGGCCATATCTAATTACAAAGAAAGTAGGTGACTTAGCCTATGAACTTCTTCTGCCTCCTCATCTCAAAGTACATAATGTATTTCATGTCAGCCTACTTAAGAAGTATGTACCGAGCCCGAATCATGTGCTTAATAATGAACTCTTAACTTCTTCAACCCAAGGGAAGATGGAACTCCTACCTGAAGAAATCTTTGATGTTCGAGAGAAGGTTCTCAGGAACAGAATTCCGAGAGAATTATTAGTCAAATGGAAGTTCTATCCTTTTGAAGACGCCACCTGGGAGAAAGAAGCCGAACTGATGTCGGATTACCCCCAGTTTGCGAGATGAGGATATCTCGCGTTTTTCAAGTGGGAGAGGATGTAAGATTCCTCCCCAGCAACTCAAGATGTCCAGTTTCTTCCCCCATAATCAATCCCCTTTTCAGAATAATAAAAGATCTCTTTTCTACCTGTTTTGGCCTAGAGAGAGAGAAAATGTTCTAGAGAGAGATAATTCAATTTTTAGATATCTTTAGATGGAAAAATATCCCTTCTTTTTAAAATAAATTTCCCCAAAATAGAAGTTTAAAAAGAAATTCCTAAGGTGCATTAGAATTAAATTATAATGTGCACAAAAGACCTTAGCCTAAGGGTCAAGATTTTTTGAAAATTTTGGATTAAGGTTCCTATGGAGGACCAATAAGATTAATCCAAATGTAGAGAGGAGATAAATTGAAGAATAAAAGAAAAACCCCCCCAAAAATGAGTAAATGAGCGCTCACATAAGATGAAGAGTGGACTAAGGACCAAAGAAAAGAATAAAAAAATTAAATTTTGACACCTCAGAGTGGGGATCTCCCCTCATGAAGTGGGCACCTTTTTCTCATCATTACCTCCAATTTTTAATCAATAAAATGAGATATTTTCAATTCTCCTCTCTCTTGTTTCAAAACTAGATCCAAAAAAAAAAAGCTGAACTGACCCAAAAATGGTCAAAATTGACCAAACTAATTGGAAAATTCTAGAATCAATTTGCTTGGTTAGAGGCTCACTTTTTCCTATAAATAGAAGCCTCCCCCTTTGTAAACGCTTAATGGTGTTTATGCACTATTATTCTATTCCTGTGTCCTGAAGAGCCATCTACATTGATTTTTTTAATAATTCAATTGTTTTTGGCCTAATCCTCTCCAAAGTGAATTGGTGGCCACTATTGCTTCAAATAATAGTAGAACCCTCAATCCCTCAAGCCAAATGAGATCTTACAAGCTCCATGTAAGCTAATTTTCTTACTTGTTTACAAATTTTAAATCTATGGTTTTCTTGATTTTTATGTTTTGCAGTTGATTGAATTAAATTCAAATGCTATGCCTTTGATGAAAAGGCCACCCCCTTCTCTTCTTTACATTCCAACCTTTCTTAATCCTAGAAAGATTAACTAAGTGATTAATTAAACTCTTCTTATTGTTTACTCTCTTGAATTTAGAAAACTGTGTAGATTAGAGTTCTATAATTCTAAATTGGGTTAATTAAGTTAAATAAAGGAAGATAAAAATGAGAAATGGTCAGCCATACAAAGGAGGTTATGGTAAAATTTTCTAAAATTTTGTGAAAAAGAAAGTTTGTTTTTATGTTATTCCTCCAAAAGAGTAATTCCCACCATTTTTGCATCTAAAAGAAATATTCTAATTACTCCATGTACATATTCACCTATGAATATGCATGGATATCACTGATATTAATTATTAAATTTAATTTCTATGCATAGAAATATGCATAATGAAATTTTTTGATTATAAAAGTGTTAATTTTATTAAATTGATTTCTATGCATAGAAAGATGCATAATGGAATTCTTTTTTAATTACAAAAGTGTTATTCTTATAAAAAATTGATTTCTATGCATAGAAAGATGCATAAAGGATTTTTTTAAACAAAAGTGTTATTCTTATTAAAATTGGTTTCTATGCATAGAAAGATGCATAAAGGAAGTTTTTTTATTATAAAAGTGTTATTCTTATTGAAATTGATTTTTATGCATAGAAAGATGCATAAAGGAATTTTTTTATTACAAAAGTGTTATTCTTATTAAATTTTATTTTTATGCATAGAGAGATGCATAAAGGAATTTTTTTATTATAAAAGCATTATTCTTATAAAAAATTGATTTTTATGCATAAATAGATGAATAAAGAAATTCTTTTTATTTTAAAAATGTTATTCCTATTAAATTTGATTTTATGCATAAATAGATGCATAAAAGGATTTTTTTATAAAAGTGTTATTCCCATTGAAGTTGATTTTTATGCATAAATAGATGCATAAAGAAATTCTTTTTATTTTAAAAATGTTATTCCTATTAAATTTAATTTTATGCATAAATAGATGCATAAAAGGATTTTTTTAAAAAAGTGTTATTCCCATTGAAGTTGATTTTTATGCATAAATAGATGCATAAAGAATTTTTATATCAAAATTAGAATTCTCTTAAATTCTATGTTTAAATTCTATGAGTATTTGATAAAGGAATAATTAAATACTCTCAGAGAGAAATTTCTATCTTTTTATATTCACACGGATTGTAAAAAGAAAATTCAAGAAATCTATCGAGATCAAAATATTCAGATAAATGATTAATTTATTCCTCATTGGAATTCGTAACTGATTTAGAAATCAGTTAAGTGAATATTCAAATAAAGAAATTCAGTAAAATAGTAACTGAATTATCAATCCTTTTCGAGAAAGATAGTTCAAGAAAAATCTTATCCGACTCGGACCTTGAATGAGACTATGACCAAGACCAAACTCTTTTGTTGGTTTCGAGAGGAAAGAAGGTGTGACCAGTTTAGAAAATTACACTCAAAACTCCTACAAAATCTGAAACTAGGTTGGAGACCCTTCGAATTGATCTGTGGATTAAGGTTACATAATTCGAGGAATTGTGGTATAAAAATTTAGAATTCCGTTCAAGAAGTTTTGGGGATACTGATTCAAGAAATACTCATTGTCAGAATGTTGGAGGGAGCATTTGGTATATGTTTTTCTAAGGGAAGTTCGGTTGCAACAGCTGGCGGGGAGTGTTCAAAGGACAGCTTACACGGCAAAGCCTGCCCAGGTCTTGCCTAGTCTCGGTATGGTTGAAAAATGGTACGCTTCCGGGGCGGTACGATGGACGAGGGCCGACGAAGTGGTCCCTAAGTGAAGTGCCAGGACACCTAAGGAGGATCCTAGAGGGTTCTGACCAGGCGATGCACGGGCTCGCGGTGCCTAGGACACCCATGCGTATGTCGTGGAAGATATGTATGATGGATGAAATGATTATTGTAATCTGTTTACTAAATCTCGTTGGGCTGACCAGCTGGTCTCAATGGAGAGTCCAGAGTGATACTGTTTTTGAGAAACAAGGGACTGGATGGAAATTTTGAGTTATGATATCTGTAACCAATAACTGTTTGTCAATGGATTATTTAATATGTTGAAGTTTTAAAGAGGAGTGTGTGCGTATCTGAATTCGAAAGCAAAAGTTAAGAAAGGCATTCAATTATGGGTGGGTGAGTAATTGTCTGGTTCTACCGATTCCAGTGGTTGGGTGGTGGCTAACCCATGGGCCGGATGGGGTTAGGCTGGAATCAGTGGAGTTTTAATAATTAAATTGAAATAAAAGGAATACGCTTAGAATTCGAGCAGTTAAATAAAACCCTGAAGAATTTCTCAAATGAGTAGATTAATGGCTATGCCTGACTTCGGTTAAGAAAAAAGCGTTGATTTCCTCAAATGATTAGATCAACAACTGTGCCTAATTTCGGCTAGGAAAAAAGCTTTGATTTCTTCAAATTAAGTCGGTGATAGTTTTCCTTCTATCTGGTTTAATCAGGTGAAGGATAGTTTAGTCTCTTGACCCGTTAGAAAATTTGTTAAGAAAATCAAAAAGGTGGAATTGTCCCCGTTTTCCGGGTAAGAGAAATTTTCCCAGTTTCAGTTTCAGAATGACCACCAAATTAGTCTCAGGTCCGGACATTCGAGGGCAAGGCCCCAAGTGGAAAACCTTGCCCCGCGCAAGAGGAAGCTACTTCCACTGCTAGCAACAACCGAGAATCTGGTGCGGGGAGGGGATAGGGGGTCTCACAGCTGGTATTAGAGGGCTGTTGTAAACTTATGAAACAGCAGCAGAAAACGGCCTAAAATTTTAAAGTAAATCTAGAAAATAATATTTTCACTTATTAAGATTATGTTTGAAATGAAATTCATAAATTGAAAAGTCATAAATTGAACTGGATTTTCAGATGGATACCCAAAATTTGTTTAGCATTCGTGGACTCTCCCCCAGAGGCAGGATATGATTGCCTTTGCCTTCGAAAATCTCATCAACTCCGCTCTACAACCCGAGAAAGCAGAGTGAGACTCGCTCGTCACTTTGAGGATCTATACTTTCCTGATCCAGTAGAGCGACGTCAGCATATGTGGTTCTCTGGAGGGCGAAGTATTCGCGTCAATACCAATCAATGACAGAGACTCGGACAGAATATCTCGCTAGCCATGATCTTGATAAGGCTATGAGTTATTCATTATGTACAACTCTATAATCACTCACCCCGGAATTTTAGAATTTCTTACTGTATTTTTAGACTTCTTAGCCACTTTTTTCCTAGGAGAAGAATTATAGCACCATTATCAATGATGAATCGTGTATATCATAGCATGTCTCCATCGCAGTATCACCTTTTTATGCATACACGATTGAGGCGGTGACTTTTGGAGCCGAGACGCTCTATGTGTATATCAAAAACTTTTGATAATAAATGATGTTTTGCAAAAGATTCCAAATTGTTTTCATGGTTGTGAATATTGGTTAATAAAATTATCAGAGTGAATCTTGTTTTCAAGAATTATGATGGAATATTTGTTTGTTTAAGAAATAAATCTCAAAAATTAAATAGTCATAAATCTGATGACAAAGTTAAGTTGACAAAAATATCGTTTTGTCATAATCATGAGGCGCGCGGCCCGTGTGGTAGGCAGCCGGATCCTCTTACCAATATAAAGAGTTAGATTCGGACGTTCGTAAAGCCATGCACCGATCCCAGCCTGGTCCTTTCAAGGGTGAAGGGGAACAGTTAGGAGAAGTAGTGGAAACATGGATCGAGGCAATGGAAGAGTATTACCAGATCAGGATTAATGATCAAGATATCCCAAAGACAGCCATCAATACTCGCTATGGGCACTATGAATTTACTGTCATGCCGTTTGGATTGACAAAAACCCCAACTACATTCAATCGCCTAATGCAGGACATTCTCTAAGAATACTTGGATGATTTTGTTCTTGTTTTCTTTGATGATATTCTGATTTACTCAAAGAATGTAGCTGACCATGAAGCTCACGTCCGTAAAGTTCTTGAGATTCTAACGAGGCACCAACTCTTTGCAAAAAAGAGCAAATGCACTTTCTCTGTCTTCCATGTTGAATACTTGGGCTTTCTGGTATCCAAAGACGGAATTTCTCCAAATTTCGCAAAAGTCCAGTCATAGATTGGCCTGAACCAAAGACAGTGAAAGAAGTCAAGGGATTCTTGGGATTGACTGGCTGGTATAGAATTTTTATACCTAAGTATGCTCTCATAACTTCTCCCCTGACTAATCTTCTCAAGAAGAATACCCCGTTTCAATTGTCCGCCAGGTGTCATAGTGCTTTTGATAAGCTAAAGACCGCCTTGGTAACCAATCCCATTCTAAAGTTGCCAAATTTCTCTCTACCCTTTGAGATAGTAAACTGATGTCAGTGGTTTTGCCCTGGGAGGTGTGCTCATGTAGGATGGTCATGCAGTGGCCTATGAATCCCGAAAACTCAGAACGCATGAGAGAAATTATGCTGTCCATGACCTAGAGCTAAAGTTGTGGAGACATTACCTACGAGGTCAAAGATTCACTTTGATGACAAATCATCGGAGCTTAAAGTGGATCTTCATTCTGAAGGATCTCAACATGCGCCAAAGAAGGTGGATGTAGACCCTGTAGGAATTTGATTTTGAAATCAAGTACTGCCCAGGCAAAGAAAATATGGTAGCAGATGCCCTCAGCAGCAGCAGAAAAGCCTCTTTGCTTGCAATCACAGTGGTGTCAAATCCATTGATTAATGAAGCAAGAGAGAAGATCATGCAGGATAGATTCTTTGGCCCTATTGCTACCCTTCTTATGCAGGAAAGCAAAGGAGTTGAACTGAGGTCAAGGGTATAGCCTGGATGAAGGAATTATGTATTATAATAGCAGGCTATGCATTCCCAATGATGAGGGAACTAAGGGTCAAATTCTGAATGAAGCCCATGATAGCCTTATAGCAGGACATCCAAGACCTACATGTCTGTAAAGAAAAGCTTCTTTAGGCCTGGACTAAAAAAGGATGTACTTAATCATGTACGTCAATGCCTGATATGTCAGAAAGTCAAAGCCAAAAGAGTAAAAATGCCTAGGAAGTTACATCCACTGGACATCCCCCAGATGAAGTGAGAATGCATCAGTATGGATTTTATTACTGGACTACCTTCAGTGCAATGAGGTTACAACTCCATCTTCGTGGTAGTTGACAGACTAACAAAAGATGCCCATCTGATTCTAGTAAAAGAAACCTACACTGCAGTGCATGTGGCTAGAGTGTTCCTCAAGGAAATCTTCAGATTGCATGGCCTACCCACCAGGAGAACAGTAAGTGAACGAGATCCCAAATTCACATCAAGATTCTGGACTGCATTCTTCAAAGCAGTAGGAACTTTCTTGGATCTCAGCACAGCTTACCACCCCAGACCGATGGTCAAATAGAAAGGGTGAACCAAGTAATTGAAGATATACTTTGGTCATGCTGTGGGCAGGGAACCCAAGAAGTGGCTAAGCTATTTGCACCTAGTCGAATTTGCCTACAATGCTTCTTATCACCGAAGTATCGAGATGAGCCCTTTCAAAGCTCTGTATGGACAAGACTACCTAAAACCATTAACTTGGTCCGCCGACCCATTGATTAGGGTGGAGATGTCCAAGCAGATGCTTGACGACATGGAGCAGCAGATGCTTGACGACATGGAGCAGCAGATGCTTGACGACATGGAGCAGCAGATGAAGTCAATCCGCAAGGATATAAAAGCTACCCAGGATAGAGAGAAGCAGTATGCATATAAGAAGAGGTCATGCAAAAAATTCGAAGAAGCAGATATGGTCTTCATTCGAAAGAAGTTCTCTATCTCTTGGGAAGTACAAATAGTTATCCCCCAGATACTGTGGGCCATATCTGATTACAAAGAAAGTAGGTGACTTAGCCTATGAACTTCTTCTGCCTCCTCATCTCAAAGTACATAATGTATTTCATGTCAGCCTACTTAAGAAGTATGTACCGAGCCCGAATCATGTGCTTAATAATGAACTCTTAACTTCTTCAACCCAAGGGAAGATGGAACTCCTACTTGAAGAAATCTTTGATGTTCGAGAGAAGGTTCTCAGGAACAGAATTCCGAGAGAATTATTAGTCAAATGGAAGTTCTATCCTTTTGAAGATGCCACCTGGGAGAAAGAAGCCGAACTGATGTCGGATTACCCCTAGTTTGCGAGATGAGGATATCTCGCGTTTTTCAAGTGGGAGAGGATGTAAGATTCCTCCCCAGCAACTCAAGATGTCCAGTTTCTTCCCCCATAATCAATCCCCTTTTCAGAATAATAAAAGATCTCTTTTCTACCTGTTTTGGCCTAGAGAGAGAGAAAATGTTCTAGAGAGAGATAATTCAATTTTTAGATATCTTTGGATGGAAAAATATCCCTTCTTTTTAAAATAAATTTCCCCAAAATAGAAGTTTAAAAAGAAATTCCTAAGGTACATTAGAATTAAATTATAATGTGCACAAAAGACCTTAGCCTAAGGGTCAAGATTTTTTGAAAATTTTGGATTAAGGTTCCTATGGAGGACCAATAAGATTAATCCAAATGTAGAGAGGAGATAAATTGAAGAATAAAAGAAAAACCCCCCCAAAAATGAGTAAATGAGCGCTCACATAAGATGAAGAGTGGACTAAGGACCAAAGAAAAGAATAAAAAAATTAAATTTTGACACCTCAGAGTGGGGATCTCCCCTCATGAAGTGGGCACCTTTTTCTCATCATTACCTCCAATTTTTAATCAATAAAATGAGATATTTTCAATTCTCCTCTCTCTTGTTTCAAAACTAGATCCAAAAAAAAAACTGAACTGACCCAAAAATGGTCAAAAATTGACCAAACTAATTGGAAAATTCTAGAATCAATTTGCTTGGTTAGAGGCTCACTTTTTTCTATAAATAGAAGCCTCCCCCTTTGTAAACGCTTAATTGTGTTTATGCACTATTATTCTATTCCTGTGTCGTCCTGAAGAGCCATCTACATTGATTTTTTTAATAATTCAATTGTTTTTGGCCTAATCCTCTCCAAAGTGAATTGGTGGCCACTATTGCTTCAAATAATAGTAAAACCCTCAATCCCTCAAGCCAAATGAGATCTTACAAGCTCCATGTAAGCTAATTTTCTTACTTGTTTACAAATTTTAAATCTATGGTTTTCTTGATTTTTATGTTTTGCAGTTGATTGATATAAATTCAAATGCTATGCCTTTGATGAAAAGGCCACCCCCTTCTCTTCTTTACATTCCAACCTTTCTTAATCCTAGAAAGATTAACTAAGTGATTAATTAAACTCCTCTTATTGTTTACTCTCTTGAATTTAGAAAATTGTGTAGATTAGAGTTTTATAATTCTAAATTGGGTTAATTAAGTTAAATAAAGGAAGATAAAAATGAGAAATGGTCAGCCATACAAAGGACTGTGTAGATTAGAGTTCTATAGTTCTAAATTGGATTAATTAAGTTAAATAAAGGAAGATAAAAATGAGAAATGGCCAGCCATACAAAGGAGGTTATGGCAAAATTTTCCAGAATTTTGTGAAAAAAGAAAGTTTGTTTTTATGTTATTCCTCCAAAAGAGTAAATTCCCACCATTTTTGCATCTAAAAGAAATATTCTAACTCCATGTACATATTCACCTATGAATATGCATGGATATCACTGATATTAATTATTAAATTTGATTTCTATGCATAGAAAGATGCCTAATGGAATTTTTTTATTATAAAAGTGTTATTCTTATTAAATCGATTTCTATGCATAGAAAGATGCATAATGGAATTTCTTTTAATTATATAAACTTACGAAACAACAGCAGAAAATGCCTAAAATTTTAAAGTTAATCTAGGAAATAATATTTTCACTTGTTAAGATTATGTTTGAAATGAAATTCATAAATTGAAAACTCCTAAATTGAATTGGATTTTTAGATGGATATCCCAAATTTGTCTAGCATTCCTGGACTCTCCCCCAGAGTCAGGATATGATCGCCTTTGCCTTCAAAAATCTCAGTGAAATAATATTTTCACTTGTTAAGATTATGTTTGAAATGAAATTCATAAATTGAAAACTCCTAAATTGAATTGGATTTTTAGATGGATAAATTTGTCTAGCATTCCTGGACTCTCCCCCAGAGTCAGGATATGATCGCCTTTGCCTTCGAAAATCTCATCAACTTCGCCTACAGCCCGAGAAAGCACAGTGAGACTCACTCGTCACTTTGAGGATCTATACTTTCTTGATCCACTAGAGCGACGTCAGCATATGTGGTTCTCTGGAGGGCAAAGTATTCGCATCAATACTAATCAACAACAGAGACTCAGACAGAATATCTCGCTAGCCATAATCTTGATAAGGCTAGGAGTTATTCATTATGTCCAACTCTATAATCACTCACCTCGGAGTTTTAGAATTTCTTGCCGTTTTTTTAAACTTCTTAGCCACTTTATTCCTAGGAGAAGAAATACAGCACCATTATCAGTGATGAATCGTGTACATCATAGCATGTCTCCATCGCAGTATCGCCTTTTTATGCATACGCGATTGAGGCGATGACTTTTGGAGCCGAGATGCTCTATGTGTATATGAAAAACTTTTGATAATAAATGATGTTTTGCAAAAGATTCCAAATTGTTTTCATGGTTGTGAATAATGGTTAATAAAATTATCAGAGTGAATCTTGTTTTCAAGAATTATGATGGAATATTTATTTGTTTAAGAAATAAATGTCAAAAATTAAATAGTCATAAATCTGATGACAAAGTTAAGTTGACAAAAATATCGTTTTGTCAGAATCATGAGGCACGCGGCTTGTGGTAGGCAGTCGGATCCTCGTACCGATGATGAAGAGTTAGATCCGGATGTTCCTAAAGCCCTGCACCGATCCCAGCCTTGTCCCTTCAAGGGTGAAGGGGAACAGTCAAGAGAAGTAGTGAAAAAATGGATCGAGGCAATGGAAGAGTATTTTGATGTAGCCGATTATAACGAGAAGTAGTGGAAAAATGGATCGAGGCAATGGAAGAGTATTTTGATGTAGCCGGTTTTAACGAGAAGAGCAAGATGGCTCTCGCTAGATTGAAAATTGTGGAAACGGCTAGGGTTGCATGGAGGAACCATTGCAAGACAAACCGTCTCGACCGAAATACCCAGACCTGGTCAGATCTTAAAGCTTATCTCAGGAAGAGGTTCTGTTCTTCGGGCTTCCTGGAAACCAAAATGAATGAGTTCTTGGAACTAAAGCAGGATAGCCGGACGATTGAAGAATACCATCAGGCATTTGCCCTTCTCCTCAAATATTCTCCACTTTTGGATGAAGAGCAGCTGATGTGGCCAGATTCATTCGAGGGATGAACGAGCCATTGGACACTTTAGTGAAAAATGCCAAACGAGTCTCAATGGAAAAAGCTGTCAGAATGGCAAAGGACTTTGCCAAAGCATTTGTTGTTAAGGTCCCACACCGAAGCCTGCACCCTCAAACTTTAAAAGGTTCCAAACCCCGGGAAGTGCTTCAAACTTTCCACCCCCAAAGAGGCAGCAAGGCCGTAATCAAAATCAAGATGCTGGGATATTCAATAGTGAAGGAAGACCCTTCCCTCAAAACACTTTCTCAGGAGCCCCACCTTTTTCAAGGATTTAGAGGGATGAGCTTAGAAGTGAGAACAGGTGTTTTGGGTGTCAGGGTTTCTGTCACAAGCTTAAAGACTGCCTGACTCCTGCCATGTCAAAAGGACAGGGAAGTCAAGGACCCAGAGTGCAGAGACCAGCCCCTTCATAATCAATCAAATCAGGGTCCGTCTCGCCAAAATCAGGGTAATCCCTAGGAGGACTCTAGCTCAACCATCTACCTCTGTTTAGAGTAATCTTAGAACTCCCTCCCAGAACTGGGGTAACCAAAGAGAAAGAGTTCCGCCCCAATCTGCCAGCAGCCATAGCAGTTACGATATCAAAAGTAGTGGAAGAGGAAAGAGGTCAGATTTATGCCGCGATTGAAAACCAAGGGCCAAATCGTCAATTCTCTGTCATCCATGCTCCAGCTGAGTATAAGGGTAAGCCATTTAAGCTTTTGATTGATTCAAGCAGTACTCATTTGTTTATTTCCCCACCACGATGCTTGTGTAAGCTAGTCTTAGAATAGAAATCAAGGAAACCTATGCAAGTCGAATTAGCCAGTGGGAAGATTCTTTTCACTCACCACCATGAGACAGATCATATTCAGTTTAATCTAAATGGGAATGTAACTGACTGTAACTTCAAAGTCTTACCTTTGGGAGTCTTCAACGGAATCCTTGGAATGGATTGGCTCCACAAAAATCAAGCTGACATTCACTGTCACAATGGAACCATTTCCTTCCGTGATCTTCACTGTCACAATGGAACCATTTCCTTCCGTGACCTTCACAAAGTTCAAGGAACTGGAATTTTAGCATTCCAAGATCTGCAATTGATAAAAGCTTCTAGGTTACTGAAAGGACTTAGAAAGAAGCAGCTCATTTATGTTGTCAAAATAAATCTGGTACACACAAAGTTAAAGGCTAAAGGACCAGAATGATTAAGTGAGTATGATGATTTATTCCCAGCAGAGATAACTGAGATGCCTCTGATTCGGGAAGTAGATCATGAGATAGAATTGACCCCTAGAGCTCAGCCTAGTAGTAGCCCAGCGCACGTACAAAATGCCAATCCCTGAAGCCATTGAACTCAAGAAACAGCTTAGGCAACTGTTAGAACAAGGGTTTGTAAGACCTAGTGTTTTACCGTGGGGAGCGCCAGTTCTCTTTCAGAAAAAGAAAAATGGAACGTTAAGACTCTGTGTGGATTACAGAGGTCTCAATCAGCTGTGATAGTTAAGAATAAGTATCCTATCCCCAGAATTGATGAGCTTCTGGTGGACAGGCTAAATGGAGCCCAAATCTTCACAAAGGTAGATCTCAAATTAGGGTAATACCAGATCACGATTAATGATCAAGATATCCCAAAGACAGCCATCAATACTCCCTATGGGCACTATGAATTTACTGTCATGCCGTTTGGATTTAAAGTGCCCCAGCTACAATCAATTGCCTAATGCAAGACATTCTCAGAGAATACTTGGATGATTTTGTTCTTGTTTTCTTTGATGATATTCTGATTTACTCAAAGAATGCAGCTCACCATGAAGCTCAGAACCGTAAAGTCCTTGAGACTCTAAGGAGGCACCAACTCTTTGCAAAAAAGAGCAAATGCACTTTCTCTGTCTTCCATTTGAATACTTGGGCTTTCTGGTATCCAAAGATGGAATTTCTCTAGATTCCGCAAAAGTCCAAGCAGTCATAGATTGGCCTAAACCAAAGACAGTGAAAGAAGTCAGGGGATTCTTGGGATTAACTGGTTGGTATAGAATTTTTATACCTAAGTATGCTCTCATAGCTTCTCCCCTCACTAATCTTCTCAAGAAGAATACCCCGTTTCAATGGTCTGCCAGGTGTCAGAGTGCTTTTGATAAGCAAAAGACTGTCGCCTTGGTAACCAATCCCGTTCTAAAGTTGCCAAATTTCTCTCTACCCTTTGACGTAGGAACTGATGCCAGTGGTTTTGCCTTGGGAGTTGCACTCATGCAGGAAGGTCATGCAGTGGCCTATGAATCTCGAAAACTTAGAACGCATGAGAGAAATTATGTTGTCCACGATCTGGAGCTACTTTCAATAGTCTATGCCCGGAAGTTGTGGAGACATTACCTACTGGGTCAAAGATTCACTTTGATGATAGATCATCAGAGCTTAAAGTGGATCTTCACTCAGAAAGGATCTCAACATGCGCCAAGGATGCAGACCCTGCAGGAATTTGATTTTGAAATCAAGTATAGCCCAGGCAAAGAAAATGTGGTGGCAGATGCCCTCAGTAGAAAAGTCTCCTTGCTTGCAATCACAATGGTGTCAAATCCATTGATTAATGAAGCAAGAGAGAAGATCATGCAGGATAGATTCTTTGGCCCTATTGCTACCCTACTTATGCAAGAAAGCAAAACTCCTCAGGAGCTGAACCGAGTTCAAGGGTACAGCCTAGATGACGGAATTATGTATTAGAATAGCACGCTATGCATTCCCAATGATGAGGGAACTAAGAGTCAAATTCTGAATGAAGCCCATGATAGCCTTATAGCAGGACATCTAGGTTTCATTCAAGACCTACATGTCTGTAAAGAAAAGCTTCTTTAGGCCTGGACTAAAAAAGGATGTACTTAATCATGTACGTCAATGCCTGATATGTCAGAAAGTCAAAGCCAAAAGAGTAAAAATGCCTAGGAAGTTACATCCACTGGACATCCCCCAGATGAAGTGGGAATGCATCAGTATGGATTTTATTACTGGACTACCTTCAGTGCAATCAGGTTACAACTCCATCTTCGTGGTAGTTGACAAACTAACCAAAGTTGCCCATCTGATTTTAGTAAAAGAAACCTACACTGCAGTGGATGTGGCCAGAGTGTTCCTCAAACAAGGAAATCTTCAGATTGTATGGCCTACCCAAATTCACGTCAAGAGTCTAGACTGCATTCTCGAAGCAGTAGGAACTTTCTTGGATCTCAGCACAGCTTACCACGCCGAGACCGATGGTCAAACAGAAAGGGTAAACCAAGTAATCAAAGATATACTTCGATCATGCTGTGGTGGTGGCAGGGAACCCAAGAAGTGGCTAAGCTATCTGCACCTAGTCGAATTCGCCTACAATGCTTCTTATCACACCGAAGTATCAAGATGAGCCCTTTCAAAGTTCTGTATGGACAAGACTGCCTAACACCATTAACTTGGTCTGACCCATTGATTAGGGTTGAGATGTCTAGACAGATGCTTGACGACATGGAGCAGCAGATGCAGTCAATCCGCAAGGATATAAAAGCTACCCCCAGGATAGACAGAAGCAGTATGCATATAAGAAGAGGTCAGGTAGAAAATTCGAAGAAGCAATATGGTCTTCATTCGAGTACGCCCCAAAATAAGTTCTCTATCTCTTGGGAAGTACAGGAAGTTATCCCCCAGATACTATGGGCCATATCTGATTACAAAGAAAGTAGGTGACTTAGCCTATGAACTTCTTCTGCCTCCTCATCTCAAAGTACATAATGTATTTCATGTCAGCCTACTTAAGAAGTATGTACCGAGCCCAAATCATGTGCTTAATGATGAACTCTTAACTTCTTCAACCCAAGGGAAGATGGAACTCCTACCTAAAGAAATCCTTGATGTTCGAGAGAAGGTTTTCAGGAACAGAATTCCGAGAGAATTATTAGTCAAATGGAAGTTCTATCCTTTTGAAGACGCCACCTGGGAGGAAGAAGCCGAACTGATGCAGGATTACCCCCAGTTTGCGAGATGAGGACATCTCGCGTTTTTCAAGTGGGAGAGGATGTAAGATTCCTCCCCCTCAAGATGTCCAATTTCTTCCCCCGCCGTAAATCAATCCCCTTTTCAGAATAATAAAAGATCTTGTTTCTACCTGTGTTTTGACCTAGAGAGAGAAAATGTTCTAGAGAGGTAATTTAATTTTTAGATATATTTGGATGGAAAAATATCCCTTCTTATTAAAATAAATTCCCCCGAAAAATAGAAGTTTAAAAAGAAATCCCTAAGGTGCATTAGAAATAAATTAGAATGTGCACAAAAGACCTGAGCCTAAGGGTCAAGATTTTTTCAAAATTTTGGATTAAGGTTCCTATGGAACAATAAGATTAATCCAAATGTAGGGAGGAGATAAATTGAAGAATAAAATAAACCCCCCCCCCCCCCCCCAAAAATGAGTAAATGCTCACATAAGATGAAGAGTAGACTAAGGACCAAAGAAAAGAATTAAAAAAACTGATTTTTGACACCTCAGAGTGTGGATCTCCCCTCATGAAGTAGGCACCTTTTTCTCATCATTATCCCCAAATTTTAATCAATAAAATTAGATATTTTCATCTCTCTTCTCTCCTATTTCAAAACTAGATCCAAAAAGTAAGTTGAACTGACCCAAAAATGATCAAATTTGACAAAACTAATCTGGAAAATTCTATAATCAGTTTTCTTGGTTAGAGGCTCACTTTTTTCTATAAATAGAAGTCTCCCCTTTGTAAAAGCTTAATGGTGTTTATGCACTGTTACTCCACTCCTGTCTTGAGCCATCTACATTGAATTTTTTAATAATTCAATTGTTTTTATAGTAGAACTCTCAATCTCTCAAGCCAAAGGAGAGCTTAAAAGCTCCATGTAAGCTAATTTTCTTACTGGTTATAAATTTTAAATCTATGGTTTTCTTGATTTTTATGATTTACAGTTGATTAAATTAAATTCAAATGCTATGCCTTTGATGAAAAGCCACCCCCTTCTCTTCTTTACAATTCAACCTTTCTTAATCCTAGAAAGATTAACTAAGTGACTAATTAAACTCTTCTTATTGTTTACTCTCTTGAATTTAGAAAATTGTGTAGATTAGAGTTTTATAATTCTAAATTGGGTTAATTAAGTTAAATAAAGGAAGATAAAAATGAGAAATGGTCAGCCATACAAAGGAGGTTATGGCAAAATTTTCCAGAATTTTGTAAAAAAGAAAGTTTGTTTTTATGTTATTCCAAAAGAGTACTTCCCACCATTTTTGCATCTAAAAGAAATATTCTAATTACTCCATGTACATATTCACCTATGAATATGCATGGAAATCACTGATATTAATTATTAAATTTGATTTCTATGCATAGAAAGATGCATAATGAAATTTTTTTATTATAAAAGTGTTATTCTTATTAAATCGATTTCTATGCATAGAAAGATGTATAATGGAAATTCTTTTTAATTATTAAAGTGTTCTTCTTATAAAAATTGATTTTTATGCATAGAAAGATGCATAAAGGAAATTTTTTTTTACAAAAGTGTTATTCTTATGAAAATTGATTTCTATGCATAGAAAGATGCATAAAGCAAGTTTTTTTATTATAAAAGTGTTATTCTTATTAAAATTGATTTTTATGCATAGAAAGATGCATAAAGGAAGTTTTTTATTACAAAAGTCTTATTCTTATTAAATTTGATTTTTATGCATAGAAAGATGAATGAAGGAATTTTTTATTATAAAAGCGTTATTCTTATAAAAATTTAATTTTTATGCATAAATAGATGTATAAAGAAATTCTTTTTATTTTAAAAATATTAGTCCTATTAAATTTGATTTTATGCATAAAAGGATTTTTTTATAAAAGTGTTATTCCCATTGAAGTTGATTTTTATGCATAAAATGATGCATAAAGAAATTCTTTTTATTTTAAAAATATTATTCCTATTAAATTTGATTTTATGCATAAATAGATACATAAAAGGATTTTTTTAAGGTGTTATTCCCATTGAAGTTGATTTTTATGCATAAATAGATGCATAAAGAATTTTTATATCAAAATTAAAATTCTCTTAAATTCTATGTTTAAATTCTATGAGTATTTGATAAAGGAATAATTAAATACTCTAAGAGAGAAATTTCTATGGTTTTATATTCACTCGGATAAAAAGAAAATTCAAGAAATCTATCGAGATCGAAATATTCAGATAAATGATTAATTTATTCCTCATTGGAATTCGTAACTTATTTAGAAATCAGTTAAGTCAATATTCAAAGAAAGAAATTCTATAAAATAGTAATTGAATTATTTCGAGAAAGATAGATCAGGAATAATCTTATCCGACTCGGACCTTGAATCAGACTATAACCAAGATAAAACTCTTTTGTCCGTTTTGAGAAAAGAAGATGTGACCAGTTTAGCAACTTACACTCAAAACTCTCGCCAAATCTGAAACTAAGTTTGAGACCCTTCGAATTGATCTGTGGATCAATGTTATAGAATTCGAGGAATTCTGGTATGAAATTCAAAATTCCATTCAAGAAGTTTTGGGGATACTGATTCAAGAAATACTCATTGTATTCAAAAGAAAATCAAACTGAAAACTTGCATAGAAACCCTGTTTTCTTAAAGGATTGTCTTACGCCAGAATGTTAGAGGGAGCATTTGGTATATGTTTTTCTAAGGGAAGTTCGGTTGCAACAACAGCTGGCGGGGAGCGTTCGAAGGACAGCTCACGCCGGCAAAGCCTTGTCCAGCCTCGATATGGTTGAAAAATGGTGCGCTTCCGGTACAATGGACGAGGGCCGATGAAGCGGTCCCTGAGTGAAGTGCCAGGACACCTAAGGAGGATCCTGGAGGGTTCTGACCAGGCGATGCACAGGCTCGCGGTGCTTAAGACACCCATGTGTATGTCGTGGAAGATATGTAAACAAAATTAATATTGTTATCTGTTACTAGATCTCGTTTTGTTGACCAACTGGTCTCAACGGAGAGTCCAGAGTGATACTGTTTTTTGAGAAACAAGGGATTGGATGGAAATTTTGAGTTATGATATCTGTAACCAATAACTATTTGTCAATGGATTATTTTATATGTTAAGGTTTTAAAGAGAAGTGTGTGCATATCTGTATTCGAAAGTAAAAGTTAAGAAAGGCATTCAATTATGGGTGGGCGAGTAATTGTCTGGTTCTACCGATTCCAGTGGTTTGGGTGGTAGCTAACCCATGGGCCGGATGGGGTTAGGCTGGAATCAGTGGAGTTTTAATAATTAAATTCAAATAATAGGAATACGCTTAGAATTCGAGTAGTTAAATAAAACCCTTAAGAATTTCTCAAATGAGTAGATCAATGGCTGTGCCTAACTTCGGTTAAGAAAAAAGCGTCGATTTCCTCAAATGATTAGATCAACGGCTGTGCTTGATTTCGGTTAGAAAAAAAGCGTTGATTTCTTCAAATTAAGTCAGTGTGACAGTTTTCCTTTTATCTGGTTTAATTAGGTGAAGGATAGTTTAGTCTCTTGACCCGTTAGAAAATTCGTTAAGAAAATCAAAAAGGTGGAATCGTCCCCGTTTTCTAGGCAAGAAAATTTTTTCTCAGTTTCGGTTTCAGAATGACCACCAGATTAGTCTCGTGTCCGGACATTCGAGGGCGGGGGCAGAGGGGTCTCACACCTGGTATCAGAGCGCTGTTGTAAACTTACGAAACAGCAACAGAAATTGCCTAAAATTTTAAAGTAAATTTGGGCAATAATATTTTCACTTGTTAAGATATGTTTGAAATGAAATTCATAAATTGAAAACTCATAAATTGAACTGGATTTTTAGATGGATACCCCAAATCTGTCTAGCATTCCTGGACTCTCCCCGTCGAGAGTTAGGATATGATCGCCTTTGCCTTCGAAAATCTCATCAACTTCGCTACAAATCGAGAAAGCAGAGTGAGACTCGCTCGTCACTTTAAGGATCTATACTTTCTTGATCCAGTAGAGCGACGTCAGCATATGTGGTTCTCTGGAGGGTGAAGTATTCACGTCAATACCAATCAACGACAGAGACTCGGACATAATATCTCACTAGCCACCATGATCTTGATAAGGCTAGGAGTTATTCATTATGTACAACTCATTTAAGAGTTAGATCTGGACGTTTGTAAAGCCCTGCACCGATCCCAGCTGGTCCCTTCAAAGGCGAAGAGGAACAGTTAAGAGAAGTAGTGGAAAAATGGATCGAGGCAATGGAAGAGTATTTTGACGTAACCGGTAATAACGAGATTAGCTTCTCCCCTAACTAATCTTCTCAAGAAGAATACCCCATTTCAATGGTCTGCCAGGTGTCAGAGTGCTTTTGATAAGCTGAAGACCGCCTTGGTAACCAATCCCATTCTGAAGTTGCCAAATTTCTCTCTGCCCTTTGAGGTACTAACTGATGCCAGTGGTTTTTCCCTGGGAGGTGTGCTCATGCAGGAAGGTCATGCAGTGGCCTATGAATCCCGAAAACTCAGAACGCATGAGAGAAATTTGTTGTCCACGACCTGGAGCTACTTTCAGTAGTCTATGCCCTAAAGTTGTGGAGACATTACCTAATGGGTCAAAGATTCACTTTGATGCCACATCATCAGAGCTTAAAGTGGATCTTTACTCAGAAGGATCTCAACATGCGCCAAAGAAGGTGGATGCAGACCCTGCAGGAATTTGATTTTGAAATCAAGTACCACCCAGGTAAAGAAAATGTGGTGGTAGATTCCCTCAGCAAAAAAGCATCCTTGCTTGCAAATCACAGTGGTGTCAAATCCATTGATTAATGAAGCAAGAGAGAAGATCATGCAGGATAGATTCTTTGGCCCTATCGCTACCCTAGTTATGCAGGAAAGCAAAACTCCTCAGGAGTTGAACCGAGCTCAAGGGTACAGCCTGGATGAAGTAATTATGTATTATAATAGCAGGCTATGCATTCCCAATGATGAGGGAACTAAGGGTCAAAAACTAAATGAAGTTCATGATAGCCTTATAGCAGGACATCCAGGTATCGTCAAGACCTACATGTCTATAAAGAAAAGCTTCTTTTGGCCTGGACTAAAAAAGGATGTACTTAATTATGTACGTCAATGCCTGATATATCAGAAAGTCAAAGCCAAGAGAGTAAAAATTCCTGGGAAGTTACATCCATTAGACATCCCCCAGATGAAGTGGGAATGAATCAGTATGGATTTTATTACTGGACTACCTTTAGTGCAATCAGGTTACAACTCCATCTTCATGGTAGTTGACAGACTAACCAAAGTTGCCCATCTGATCCCTGTAAAAGATACCTTCACTGCAGTGGACGTGGCTAGAGTGTTCCTCAAGGAAATCTTCAGATTGCATGGCCTACCCAGGAGAATAGTAAGTGAACGAGATCCCAAATTCACGTCAAGATTCTGGACTGCATTCTTCGAAGCAGTAGGAACTTTCTTGGATCTCAGCACAGCTTACCACCGCGAGACCGATGGTCAAACAGAAAGGGTGAACCAAGTAATCGAAGATATACTTCGGTCATGCTGTGTGGCAAGGAACCCAAGAAGTGGCTAAGCTATTTGCACCTAGTCGAATTCGCCTACAATGCTTCTTATCACCGAAGCATCAAGATGAGCCCTTTCAAAGCTCTATATGGACAAGACTGCCTAACACCATTAACTTGGTCCGACCCATTGATTAGGGTCGAGATGTCCAGACAGATGCTTGACGACATGGAGCAACAGATGCAGTCAATCCGCAAGGATATAAGAGCTGCCTAGGATAGATAGAAGCAGTATGCATATAAGAAGAGGCCAGGCAGAAAATTTGAAGAAGCAGATATGGTCTTCATTCGAGTACGCCCCAAAAGAAGTTCTCTATCTCTTGGAAAGTACAAGAAGTTATCCCCCAGATACTGTGGGCCATATCTGATTACAAAGAAAGTTCTCTATCTCTTGGAAAGTACAAGAAGTTATCCCCCAGATACTGTGGGCCATATCTGATTACAAAGAAAGTTCTCTATCTCTTGGAAAGTACAAGAAGTTATCCCCCAGATACTGTGGGCCATATCTGATTACAAAGAAAGTAGGTGACTTAGTCTATGAACTTCTTCTGCCTCCTCATCTCAAAGTACATAATATATTTCATGTCAGCCTACTTAAGAAATATGTACCGAGCCCGAATCATGTGCTTAATGATGAACTCTTAACTTCTTCAACCCAAGGGCAGATGGAACTCCTACCTGAGGAAATCCTTGATGTTCGAGAGAAGGTTCTCAGGAACAGAATTCTCAGAGGATTATTAGTCAAGTGGAAGTTCTATCCTTTTGAAGATGCCACCTTGTGCTGTGGGGAGAAAGAAGCCAAACTGATGCGGGATTACCCTCTGTTTGCGAGAAGCTCGTCTCAACGAAGAGTCCAGACTGATACTATTTTTTGAGAAACAAGGGACTGGGAAAATTTTGAGTTATGATATCTGTAACCAATAATTGTTTGTCAATGGATTATTTTATATGTTAAAGTTTTAAAGAGGAGTGTGTGTGTATCTAAATTCGAAAGCAAAAGTTAAGAAAGGCATTCAATTATGGGTGGGTGAGTAATTGTCTGGTTCTACCGATTCCAATGGTTGGGTGTGGTGGCTAAGTTAAGAAAGGCATTCAATTATGGGTGGGTGAGTAATTGTCTGGTTCTACCGATTCCAGTGGTTGGGTGTGGTGGCTAAGCCGGATGGGGTTAGGCTGGAATCAATGGAGTTTTAATAATTAAATTGAAATAATAGGAATACACTTAGGATTCGAGTAGTTTAAAAAAAACCCTAAAGAATTTCTCAAATGAGTAGATCAATGGCTGTGCCTAACTTCGGTTAAGAAAAAAGCATTGATTTTCTCAAATGATTAGATCAACGGTTGTGCTTGATTTCGGTTAGGAAAAAAGCGTTGATTTCTTCAAATTAAGTCAGTAATAGTTTTCCTTCTATGTGGTTTAATCAGGTGAAGGATAGTTTAGTCTCTTGACCCGTTAGAAAATTCGTTAAGAAAATCAAAAAAGTGGAACTGTCCCCATTTTTCGGTAAAGAGAAATTTTCTCGGTTTTGGTTTCGGAATGACCACCAGATTAGTCTCGTGTCTGGACATTAGTGGAAAACCTTGCCCCACGCAAGAGGAAGCTACTTCCACTGCTAGCAATCGGGAATCCTGTGCACGGAGGGGTCAGAGGGGTCTCACAGCTGGTATCAGAGCGCTGTTGTAAACTTACGAAACAGTAGCAGCAAAAATTACCTAAAATTTTAAAGTAAATCTGGGAAATAATATTTTCACTTGTTAAGATTATGTTTGAAATGAAATTCATAAATTGAAAACTCATAAATTGAACTAGATTTTTAGATGGATACCGCAAATCTGTCTAGCATTCCTGGACTCTCCCCCAGAGTAAGGATATGATCGCCTTTGCCTTCGAAAATCTCATCAACTCCGCTACAACCCGAGAAAGCACAGTGAGACTCGCTCGTCACTTTGAGGATCTATACTTTCCTGATCCAGTAGAGCGACGTCAGCATATGTGGTTCTCTGGAGGGCGAAGTATTCGCATCAATACCAATCAACGACGACAAAGACTCAGATAGAATATCTCGCTAGCCATGATCTTGATAAGGCTAGGAGTTACTCATTACGTACAACTTTATAATCACTCACCCCGGGATTTTAGAATTTCTTGCCGTATTTTTAGACTTCTTAGCCACTTTATTCCTAGGAAAAGAATTACAGCACCATTATCAGTGTATATCATAGCATGTCTCCATTGCAGTATCGCCTTTTTATGCTGCCGAAGTTAAGTTGACAAAAATATCGTTTTGTAAGAATCATGAGGCGCGCGGCCCGTGGTAGGCAGCCGGATCCTCTTATCGATGATGGAGTTAAATCCGAACGTTCGTAAAGCCCTGCACCGATCCCAACCTGGTCCCTTCAAGGGTGAAGGGGAACAGTTAGGAGAAGTAGTGGAAAAATGGATCAAGGCAATGGAAGAGTATTTTTATATAACCGGTTATAATAACGAGAAGAGCAAGATGGCTCTTGCCAGATTGAAAATTGTGGAAACGGCCAGGGTTGCATGGAGGAACCAATGCGAGACAAACCGTCTCAACCGAAATATCCAGACCTGATCTTAAAGCTTACCTCAGGAAGAGGTTCTGTCCTCCGGGCTTCCTAGAAACCAAAATGAATGAGTTCTTGGAATTGAAGCAGGATAGCCCGACGATTGAAGAATACCATCAAGCATTTTCCCTTCTCTATTTTGAAATCAAGTACCGCCCAGGCAAAGAAAATGTGGTAGCAGATGCCCTCAGCAGAAAAGTCTCCTTGCTTGCAATCGCAGTGGTGTCAAATCCATTTATTAATGAAGCAAGAGAGAAGATCATGCAAGATAGATTCTTTGGCCCTATTGCTGCCCTACTTATGCAGGAAAGCAAAACTCCTCAATCAGGAGTTGTGAACCGAGTTCAAGGGTACAGCCTGGATGAAGGAATTATGTATTATAATAGCAAGCTATGCATTCCCAATGATGAGGAAACTAAGGGTCAAATTCAGATTGAAGCCCATAATAGCCTTATAGCAGGACATCCAGGTTTCACCAAGACCTACATGTCTGTAAAGAAAAGCTTCTTTTGGCCTAGACTAAAAAAGGATGTACTTAATCATGTACGTCAATGCTTGATAGGTCATAAAGTCAAAGCCGAGAGAGTAAAAGTGCCTCAGAAGTTACATCCATTGGACATCCCCCAGATGAAGTGGGAATGTATCAGTATGGATTTTATTACTGGACTACCTTCAGTGCAATCAGGTTACAACTCCATCTTCGTGGTAGTTGACAAACTAACCAAAGTTGCCCATCTGATTCTAGTAAAAGAGACCTACACTGCAGTGGATGTGGCCAGAGCGTTCCTCAAGGAAATCTTCAGATTGCATGGCCTACCCACCAAGAGAATAGTAAGTGAACGAGATCCCAAATTCACGTCAAGATTCTGGATTGCATTCTTCGAAGCAGTAGGAACTTTCTTGGATCTCAGCATAGCTTACCACCCCGAGACCGGTGGTCAAACAGAAAGGGTGAACCAACTAATTGAAGCGATCATGCTGTGGCAGGGAACCCAAGAAGTGGCTAACCTATTTGCACCTAGTCGAATTCGCCTACAATGCTTCTTATCACCGAAGCATCAAGATGAGCCCTTTCAAAGCTCTGTATATGGACAAGACTGTCTAACACCATTAACTTGGTCTGACCCATTGATTAGGGTCAAGATGTCCAGACAGATGCTTGACGACATGGAGCAGCAGATGCAGTCAATCCGCAAGGATATAAAAGTTGCCCAGGATAGACAGAAGCAGCATGCAATTAAGGAGAGATTAGGCAGAAAATTTGAAGAAGCAGATATGGTCTTCATTCAAGTATGCTCCAAAAGAAGTTCTCTATCTCTTGGGATTTACAAGAAGTTATCCCCTAGATACTATGGGCCATATCTGATCACAAAGAAAGTAGGTGACTTAACCTATGAACTTCTGCTGCCTCCTCATCTCAAAGTACATAATGTATTTCATGTCAGCCTACTTAAGAAGTATGTACCGAGTCCGAATCATGTGCTTAATGTGATGATGAACTCTTAACTTCTTCAACCCAAGGGTAGATGGAACTCCTACCTGAAGAAATCCTTGATGTTCAAGAGAAGGTTCTCAGGAACAGAATTCTGAGAGAATTATTAGTCAAATGGAAGTTCTATCCTTTTGAAGACGCCACCTGGGAGAAAGAAGCCGAACTGGTGCGAGATTATCCCCAGTTTACGAGATGAGGACATCTCGCATTTTTCAAGTGGGAGAGGATGTAAGATTCCTCCCTAGCCCCTCAAGATGTCCAGTTTCTTCCCCTGTAATCAATCCCCTTTTCAGAATAATAAAAGATCTTGTTTCTACCTGTTTTGGCCTAGAGAGAGATAATTCAGTTTTTAGATATCTTTGGATGGAAAAATATCCCTTCTTATTAAAATAAATTCCCCCGAAACAGAAGTCGTAGAAGTGAGGATGGGGTTGAAGGAGTAGATGCTTTATCAGAGTCGATTGTTGATGCAAATGGTAGGTCATTGTGTAGAGGGGCTTTTGTGGAAGAGGCTTGTATCCTTTTGCATCTAGCATCATAGATATCCATTAAAGTTGGATCCTCTTCCTTGCAGTATGGTATTGTCAATTTTTTGTTGTTGACCATCATGATGACTTTATCGCTAGCAAAGCACAGTGGTGCTTGGGTATAGCAACAGTCCATTTATACCCCAAGATTAAACCTGCTTCTAACACATACTCAACCACAAAAAACTTGCAAGTAAGGGGGTTAGTTTCAATATACATTATATGCTCAAAGTACCCCAAACATGGCATGTTTAAGTCTTGTGTAAAGGTAATCCTTGCAGGATGTGTCGTGAGTGTTGGTTGACCTAACAAATCCCATAGCTCGAGGGTCATGAGATTGTGTTCTCGTGTTGGATAAAGATGTGCTTGAGCTATGGTGATTTTATTTGAAATTTCCAATCCCACCAAAATCCTAGGGATCTTTTCAGTAAGATATGTTAGAAGTTCCAGCTCTTGTTGCAAGGTTTCTTCCTCCCAATTGTACATTGCCTGCTGCAGGAGTGTTCAAGGTGACTATTTGCATGGATTCATCTAGTGAATACAACAATTCACTTATCCAGGTTCCACCAAAGACGACATCATACTCAAGGGAATCTAGGGTAACATGAAATGTAAATTCCATATCGCCATCGATTGTTTGAGTAGTGTACCTAAAGTAACTTGAAACTTCAATGTTTTGTCCCTTGGTTCCTTTTGCAAGACTATTGCTTATAGGGATGAGTTTAGGTTGTCCCAATGACACCCAAGTGTCTATTGTCATGATGTTATGACTAGCTCGAGGGCTAATCAATGCACGTTTGCGCTTAACACATCATTGCCTATAGGAAAATCCAACCATACCATGATAGAATCTTCCAAAGGAACCATGGGTGTTTCGGTTATTGGTTCAGCTTCAGATCCCGTTTTTGTTTCATACTTCTATTCACTTTTATCCTCATTTTGGCTTTCAGCTTTTTCAAGCGTACCCAATGCGTACACTGGCACACTTGGCCCTCTAACAATTCTTAATGAGGTCTGTTTGAAAACTTGCGAATCTTGACAATCCTATTTTATGGAGTTTGTTATGTCCTTGTATAACTCAGGTTGATGAGCCCTTAAAGGTGCAAGTGCTGATGTGATGCTGGCTTTATTCATGAGAGAAGAGCATTCCTCTGAATGAAGTTTTGAGAGACTGTTTTAATCTTATAAGGGAATTATCGAATTCCTCACGTGCTTTCTCAAGTGTATAGTTCATACAAACTGTCTCAAAAAATGACTCTTCTGTGTAAAGAGTATGTCTTCCTCTTGAAAGGGGAAGCGGTACTCCTATGGGCTTTGTATTTTGGTTATTGTTTTGGGATTGGCATTATGAGGCTCAATCACAATTGGCGACCCTGTAAGATATTCAACCAAGCTAAGCATGCTCTTCTGAGCTTACTTTCTGTGTTCTCCATATGTCATGTGATTATCATTATCCATTTAGGGTGGTTGGGTGGGTTCTAGTTTCTTGATTGGTCTATGTGGTGCACTTAGAGCAAAAAGTAAGAACTTATTTCATCCTCACTTAGTAATGTACTAAAACTTGTTTCCTTCTCTAACTTTCTTTGGTTTGTCAGTTCTTCATTATGTTTACCCATATAACAAGATCGTTCTTTTGGGTTTTTGTATCATGTGTCACACATATGGGTGTCAAGATTTGTGTGGTGGTCTTTGAGGTGGACGCTTTTGCATCTTGTATAGCTTTTAGCTCTTTTGTATTTATGTCCTTTACAAGCTCCTTTTTTTTGTTTTTTAATTCGACCTTGGTTTTGACAGTTTGTTGTCCTTTATTTTTCTTGGTTTTAGAAGGTTTTGTTTTCTCTTTTGGGTTTTGTTTTAAAGCATGTTCTTCTACCCATGTTGAGGTATTGTCTTTTGCGTTCCTTTTGCATGTTTCTCGTGCCTTGGCTTGTAAGCGTGTAAGCACATTCAAAGGTATCATAGCCAGTTGCCCATTTTGTACACTTAAGATGTTAAGAGTTGTATTTTGTGAGACAAGTAGCATTGAAGCAACTCGTCTTGGGCAATCTTGGAACATGTGTTCAATGCCACATTGGTCGCAAGGTGTCAGTGACTATCGGCATGGAAGTATTCCAAATTGTGCAGGCTGCCACCTTGTGAGGTGCACGATAATAGAAACACTGAAGTATTCGATTAACTACTTCCTAAGCAGTTTCTACCCTTTGGACTGTTTCTGTTTGGTGCACGAGAGATGGAGGTTTTGAGTCCATTGTGGATGAAGTGGGACATTTTTTAGTATCATGGTCAAAGGTTTTATAATATATGTAGTATAGAAGAACAAGTGCCTTGTATGCACAATGAGGATTGGGATGGTCGTAGTGATTGCATTCAACACAAGGCATTTTGTTCCTCACTTTTAAAGGCATTAAGGATGTCTGGTTTTGAAGGTTTTCATCCTCTCTTAGAGATGTTGGCTGTAAGGTTTTAAGCAAGGCTGCATAAAATTCTGGGAGTGTCAATTCCGAGATTGATCTTTCTTTTGCCATTACTTCACTTGGTTTAGATGAGGAACACCTCATAGCATGATCATCTTCTAACATGTTGTCATCTAAACGTATTGCTTCTTTGCAACATTGATCGAATGTTTTCGGATTGGATACAATGATCAAGTTGTGTAAGCTATTATTCTTCAAGCCCATCATGAAACATCTCTTCAATTGAACATCGTTTAATTTTTCCCATGTCTCTCACAACGTGAGTCCAAGAGTTTTATCATAAGGATAAAATCTCTAATGGACTCTTTTGCTTGACGCTCAATTGAATAGAGTTCCGTTACTGCACTCCATCGATCACCTTGTCTGGAAAAGCCATGTAAAGGCTAATTTTAAGGTTTTGAAGTTGGCCTTGATCGCCGACATCAATGCGATGGACCATCGACTAGATTTTTCCTCTAAGCATAAGTTCAATGCATGTACCTTAGTGGGGCAATTTGGATTTCCAAAGGCTTCACATCTCTGTTCAAACATTTGAATGAATTGAATAGGGTCTGTTGTTCCATCATATTTGCCCATAATTTTGGAAATTTGTACGGCCGTATTTCTGTATGAGTCATTGAGGCCGTATATGAGTGCTCTTATTGGAAGAGACTCAGTGAGTCCTTGGGCCACCCCCTTCCTAGACTAGTCAGTATGTCAAAGGTGTGGGCATCCAGGAAAGGGTTGGTACTTATAGGATTTGCAGGAATGTTAGGCAAGGGACCAAAGCCCGGTGAGATCGAAGTAATAGGGGGTGTAAAACCTGATGACACGCTTGTTATAGGCATGGCCAATGGCATTGGGAGGTGAATTTGTGGCATAGATCTCAATGGCTCGAAGATGTCAGCCATTGGGTTCAGTCCTTGTGTGATCCCTAGCAATCCCTCTATCGTGGCCATGTCAGAGCGCCTAAATAACCCTTAAATGAGCAATCACAATTTTTTTTATTTTTTTTTATTTTTATACTTTCCCATAGCCTGTGTTACAACCTCAAGAGCCTTGGCGTACTCTTTGTGTTGGATCAAACAGTTGTCTGTTTGCCCTAATTAGCACATGAACAACCTGAGATATCTTTTCAGAAAAAGTGTATGCTAGCAACTTCCCAGATGGAAGAGAAGGTCCTAAAACCTATTTTTCATCACTGTCTCAAGACGGAAAAAAATTTCGAGAATTTTTTCCCTGTTTCGAAGCATGTTTTTGAGGGTGTTCCAATAGGAATTTTAAAAATTTCTATATGAGGGAGTTGTAGTATTTTTGGAGTACTACAACTTTATTTCCCTGAGTCGTCATTTTGTCATTTAGACCCTCAAATAGTAGCCCAAATATGGCTCATCGTCATTTTTGTGCTGTTTTTTGTGATTTTCATGGTTTTTGGACTGTTTTTTGCCTCGATTTCTAGGTCAAATTTTGAGGCTGCTGATCGGAAACCAAATGGTCGATTTTGACTTCAAACGGACAAGTCCAAACTCGGAGAGCTCAATGTCAGCTTTTCGATGAGCCCTAGAGCGCCTTCATCGGATAAACAATTTAGGAGATACGGGCCTCCTAAGTTTCTCGCAGTGAAACTCTAAGTTCACGCCCCGTGAACCAAACTTCACGGAAAATTCAAAAAAAAATCAACGCCTAGTTGGAATCTCTTTTACGGTCGAAATTTTTTTGCCAGAATTTCTTTCACATGCGGAATTTTTCTTTCCAACAGTCGAAAATTTTTTTGTCGAAATTTCTTTCAAAACGGTCGAAATTTTCTTTCACGGCCGGAATTTTTTTTCACGAAGATCGGAATTTCTTTCATGGCTGGAATTTTTTCACCAGAATTTCTTTCAACACCGGATTTTTTTCGTTGGAATTTTTTCACCGGAATTTCTTTCATGATTGGAATTTTTCGTCAGAATTTCTTTCATGATGACTAGAATTTTTTCGTCGGAATTTCTTTCACGACCGAAATTTTTCTTTCATGGCTTGAATTTTTTTTGTTGGAATTTCTTTCATGGCCGAAATTTTCTTTCTCACAACCGGATTTTTTTTCACCGGAATTTCTTTCACACCGAAATTTTTCGTCAGAATTTCTTCCACGGCCGGATTTTTTTTCCACAGCTCGAATTGTCTTTCACAGTTGGAATTTTTTTAACGAAATTTCTTTCACAGCCGAAATTTTTCTTTTTTTTTTGAGTCTAGTGGGAAATACGAATTTCCTTTTTTGGGAGGGGGAACATTTTTTGAATTTAAAATGAAAGGGGTATGGACATTTTTCCAAATAGGTAAGTGGGAATCAAAAAAGTCAACCTTTTAATGACACCCCTTACACCCTTCATAAATGACACCCAAAATGGACAATTTTGTCAACTCATGAGCATCTACTCATTGAATGCTCATTAGCCTTAATGAGTTATGTAAAAAACCGATTAAAGATTAATCTTTTCACTAATCCTTCCCTCTTTTACACTAATCAAGGACATGGCTAGCAAGATATTCTGTCTGAGTCTTTGTCGTTGATTAGTATTGACGCGAATACTTTGCCCTTCAGAGAACCACATATGCTGACGTCGCTCTACTGGATCAAGAAAGTATAGATCCTCAAAGTGATGAGCGAGTCTCACTCTACTTCCTCAAGTTGTAGCGGAGTTGATGAGATTCTCGAAGGCAAAGGCGATCATATCCTAACTCTGGGAGAGTCCAGGAATGCTAGACAAATTTGGGGTATTCATCTAAAAATCCAGTTCAATTTATGAGTTTTCAATTTATGAAGTTCATTTCAACATAATCTTAACAAGTGAAAACATTATTTCCTAGATTTACTTTAAAATTTTAGGCAATTTCTACTGATGTTTCGTAAGTTTACAACAACGCTCTGATACCAGCTCTGTGAGACCCTTGTGCCCCCTCCGGATTCCCAGTTGCTAGCAGCGGAAGTAGCTTCCTCTTGCGCACGGGGCAGGGTTTCCCACTCGGGGCCTCGCCCTCGAAGTCCGGACACGAGACTAATCTAGCGGTCATTCCGAAACTGAAACCGGGAAAAATTTCCCTTGCCCGAAAAATGGGGACGATTCCACCTTTTTGATTTTCTTAACGAATTTTCTAACGGGGTCAAGAGACTAAACTATCCTTCACCTAATTAAACCAGATAGAAGGAAAACTATCACCAACTTAGTTTGAAGAAATCAACGCTTTTTTCCCAACCGAAATCAGGCACAGCCGTTGATCTAAACATTTGAGAAAATTAGCGCTTTTTTTCCTAACCAAAGTCAGGCACAGCCATTGATCTACTCATTTGAGAAATTCTTCAGGTTTTTATTTAACTACTCAAATTCTAAGCGTATTTCTATTATTTCAATTTAATTATTAAAACTCCACTTATTCTAACCTAACCCCATCCGGCCCATGGGATAGCCACCACCCAACCATTGGAATTGGTAGAACTAGACAATTACTCACCCACCCATAATTGAATGCCTTTCTTAACTTTTGCTTTTGAATACAGATACGCACACACTCCTCTTTAAAACTTTAACGTATAAAATAATCCATTGATAAATAGTTATTGGTTACAGATGTCATAACTCAAAAATTCCGTCCAGTCCCTTGTTTCTCAAAAAATTCTGTCCAGTCCCTTGTTTCTCAAAAAACAATATCACTTTAGACTCTCCGTTGAGACCAACTGGTCAAAGCAACGAGATCACGTAACAGATTACAATAATCATTTCGTCCATCATACATCTCTTCCACAACATACGCATGGGTGTCATAGGCACCACGAGCCCGTGCATCTCCTGGTCAAAACCCTCCAGGATCCTCCTTAGGTGTCCTGGCACTTCACTCAGGGACCGCTTCATCGGTCCTCGCCCATCGTACCGGAAGCGTACCATTTTTCAACCATACCGAGGCTGGTCAAGACTTGGGCAGGCTTTGCCCGCGTGAGCCATCCTTTGAACACTCCCCGCCGTCAGCTGTTGCAACCGAACTTCCCTTAGAAAAACATATACCAAATGCTCCCTCCAGCATTCTGGCATAAGACAGTCCTTTAAGAAAATAGGGTTTCTATGCAAGTTTTCAGTTTGATTTTCTTTTGAATACAAGGAGTATTTCTTGAATCGGTATCCCCAAAACTTCTTGATCAGAATTCTGAATTTCATGCCAGAATTCCTCGAATTCTATAACCTTGATCCACAGATCAATTCGAAGAGTCTCAAACTTAGTTTCAGATTTGGTGGGAGTTTTGAGTGTATCTTTCTAAACTGGTCACACCTTCTTTCCTCGAAACTGACGAAAGAGTTTGGTCTTGGTCATAATCTGATTCAAGGTTCGAGTCGGATAAGATTTTTTTTAAACTATCTTTCTTGAAAAGGTTTGATATTTTAGTTACTATTTTACTGAATCTCTTTCTTTGAACATTCACTTTACTGATTTCTAAATTAGTTACGAATTCCAATGAGGAATAAATTAATCATTTATCTGAATAATTTGATCTCGATAGATTTCCTAAATTTTCTTTTTACAATCCGTGTGAATATAAAACAATAGAAATTTCTCTCTTAGAGTATTTAATTATTCATTTATCAAATACTCATAGAATTTAAGAGAATTCTAATTTTGATATAAAAACTCTTTATGCATCTATTTATGCATAAAAATCAACTTCAATGGGAATAACACTTTTATAAAAAAAATCTTTTTATGCATGTATTTATGCATAAAATCAAATTTAATAGGAATAACACTTTTAAAATAAAAAGAATTTCTTTATGCATCTATTTATGCATAAAAATTAATTTTTATAAGAATAACACTTTTATAATAAAAAATTTCCTTTATGCATCTTTCTATGCATAAAAATCAAATTTAATAAGAATAACACTTTTGTAGTAAAAAAAATTCCTTTATGCATCTTTCTATGCATAGAAATCAATTTTAATAAGAATAACACTTTTGTAATTTAAAAAAATCCTTTATGCATCTTTCTATGCATAGAAATCAATTTTAATAAGAATAACACTTTTGTAATAAGAAAAATTTCTTTATGCATGCATAAAAATCAAATTTAATAAGAATAACACTTTTATAATTAAAAAAATCCTTTATGTATCTTTCTATGCATATAAATCAATTTTAATAATAATAACACTTTTGTAATAAAAAAATTCCTTTATGCATCTTTCTATGCATAGAAATCAATTTTAATAAGAATAACACTTTTGTAATAAAAAAATTCCTTTATGCATCTTTCTATGCATAGAAATCAAATTTAATAAGAATAACACTTTTATAATAAAAAAATTTCTTTATGCATCTTTTTATGCATAGAAATAAAATTTAATAAGAATAACACTTCTGTAATTAAAAAAATTCCTTTATGCATCTTTCTATGCATAGAAATCAAATTTAATAAGAATAACACTTTTGTAATAAAAAAATCCTTTATGCATCTTTCTATGCATAAAAATAAAATTTAATAAGAATAACACTTTTGTAATAAAAAAATTTCTTTATGCATCTTTCTATGCATAGAAATCAAATTTAATAATTAATATCAGTGATATCCATACATATTCATAGGTGAATATGTACATGGAGTAATTAGAATATTTCTTTTAGATGCAAAAATGGTGGGAATCTCTTTTGGAAAACAAACTTTCTTTTTCACAAAATTCTGGAAAATTTTGCCATAACCTCCTTTGTATGGCTGACCATTTCTCATTTTTATCTTTCTTCACTTAACTTAATTAACCCAATTTAGAATTATAAAACTCTAATCTACATAATTTTCTAAATTCAAGAGAGTAAAAATAATCAAAAGAGTTTAATTAATCACTTAGTTAATCTTTCTAGGATTAAGAAAGGTTGGAATGTAAAGAAGAGAAGGGGGTGGCCTTTTCATCAAAGACATAGCATTCAATCATTTGCAAAACATAAAAATCAAGAAAACCATAGATTTTTCATTAAAATTCGTAAATAAAGTAAGAAAATTAGCTTACATGGAGCTTGTAAGCTCTCCTTTGGCTTGAGGGATTGAGGGTTCTACCCTTGTTTGAAGCAATAGTGGCCAACAATTCACTTTGGAGAGGATTAGGCCAAAAACAATTGAATTATTAAAAAATTCAATGTAGATGGCTCAAGACAGGAGTAGAGTAACAGTGCATAAACACCATTAAGCTTTTACAAAAGGGGGAGGCTTCTATTTATAGGAAAAAGTGAGCCTCTAACCAAGCAAACTGATTCTAGAATTTTACAGATCAGTTTGGTCAATTTTTTACCATTTTTGGGTCAGTTCAGCTTACTTTTTGGATCTAGATTTGAAACAGGAGAGAGGAGAGATGAAAATATCTCATTTTATTGATTAAAAATTGGAGGTAATGATGAGAAAAAGGCACCTACTTCATGAGGGGAGATCCCCATACTGAGGTGTCAAAATTCAATTTTTTAATTCTTTTCTTTGGTCCACTCTTCATCTTATGTGAGCATTTACTCATTTTTGGGGGGTTATTATTTTATTCTTCAATTTATCTCCTCCCTACATTTGGATTAATCTCATTAGCCTATCAAACCTTTGTTTGGACCTTAATCTAAAATTTTCTGAAAACAAGGGCCCTTAGGAATTTCTTTTTAAACTTCTGTTTCGGGGGAATTTATTTTAATAAGAAGGGATATTTTTCCATCCAAAGATATCTAAAAATTGAATTATCTCTCTCTAGAATATTTTCTCTCTCTAGGCCAAAACAGGTAGAAACAAGATCTTTTATTATTCTGAAAAGGGGATTGATTATAGGGGAAGAAAGTGGACATCTTGAGGGGATTGATTATAGGGAAAGAAAGTGGACATCTTGAGGGGTTGGGGAGGAATCTTACAGGATGGCTCCCTGATAGCGACGCCAAAATTGTTATAGCTCACCCTAACCCTCCTTGAAACACATCCAAAAATAGATTACTTGGTGAACCGCAACTGTCGTAATTAAGGATCTTTCCAATGGCCGAGCTCATAACCCTTAAGGTCTCCAAGCTCTACAACTCCTTGAGAAGCAATTCCACCGCGTCTCCCATGAGCGTTGTCACACCGCCGCGTTGCACTACGGGTCCTCGTCTCTCCTCTCACCTCACTTCACTCACACACACTCACTAGCATGCATTAGGGAGAGAGTTTAGCAAGAGCAAGATTCAATTGCACAATGGAAGAGTATGTTGCATTATGAGAGAAATTCACTTATATACATGGCCATAAGTGTTCACACTCACTTAAACTGTGGCCAGCCGGGCACTTTAGGCTCATAAGAGGCCTAATGCTATTACAATGACTACTCTCGTAATATATTCATGAAGTACATCACTTAGAACTTCATCCTATATCTTGCTACCACATGCTCTTGAAGCGGGAATCGCCATAAATACTTCGTCACACCATTACGGGTGCCCATCCAAGCTGTAGCTTTGGACACTATTGCTTCATATCTTGAATATATGACCCTTTGGTGTATCTACCCTGACTCCTTGATGTAAGATAATGGCGGTAGCTCTTGTTAATCCTAGAATTGGATTAACACATATACACCTCTTCTTGCAAGTCGCCATGCAAGAATACATTTTTTACATCCATCTGATGTAAAAACTAGCCGTTAGTTGCAGCCACCGCAATCATAGCTCTCACAGTTGCCATCTTTGTAACTGGGGAAAATGTCTCCTCATAATCAATCCCATGTGTTTGCGCATATCCTTTGGCTACCAATATAGGCTTATACCTGCTTATGCTACCATCACTGTTATGTTTCACCTTTCACACCCACTTACAACTAATAGCTTTCTTCAGGGAATAGCACTAAATCCCAAGTCTCATTTTCATACAATGCATCCATCTCCTCATCCCCATAGCTTTCTCCCAACACACATTTCCAATAGCCTCGTCAAAGCATGTGGGTTCTACAACCTGCACAACCTTTGCTATATAAGCATAGTGATGTGCCACATAACCATCATAAGTCAATCTCTGCATAGGGTTTTTTACTCTTCTAGATCTTCGTAACTTTGCATTCATGGCTTCCATAACCTTCTTCACACCATGTGTCCTCATTGCTGGAATCCAAGCTCCTCTCATCAAGGCTCATCTCTCCAAGCCACTAGAATCTCCATCAACAAGAGAATGCCCTGTAGAAATATCTGGCATACGAGGGGGCTCAATCATTTTCTCTTTGCCTTTATGTGATGTACCAACTACATTTCCAGGACTCGTATTATGATGCAACCTGCTACTCCATGGTCTATCAACAAAACCACTCGATGATGAGGACTCTCCTGGTCAACTCAATGACTGTGATTGCTGACTTGCATTCTGTGCAACCACGTTTCCACTTACATCAACCCAACAACATCTTTTTCAGCAGCATACCAGCTACTCATCTCATCAAATATACAACATCCATGCTTACCCTCAATTCACGTTTAGCAAGATTATAGCATTTATATCCCTTTTGCTCAAGGGAATACCCAATAAACACACAATTTTTCACCTTTGGATTCAGCTTGGTACACACAACTCACCTGGCACATGCACAGATGCAATACATCCAAAAACTTTCAAGTGAGACAAATCAAGTTTCCTGCCAGTAAACTTCTCTTATGGCATTACATCATGTATGGCTGCAAATAGGAGTCCTTTTCATGATATAAACTATTGTAGACACAGCCTCAGCCCAATAGCTATATGGTATATTCTTCTTTGTCCCATCAATGCCCATGCCATCTCTACAATGTGCCTGTTTATCACTCAGCAACTCCATTTTGCAAAGTGTATCTACATGTAAATTGTCTTTGAATGCCATTCTTTCACAAGAATTCAAAGAACTCATTGGAGAAGTATTCTCCCCCTCCATCTGACCTTAGGCACTTCATATGCTTTCGTGTTTGTTTTTTAGCCATCACTCTAAAATTTTGAAAATGAGTGAACACTTCACTCTTCTCCTTCATGAAGTACACCCACACTTTCCTCGTGTGGTCATCAATGAATGTTACGTAATACCTGCAGCTACCCATAGACATAGTCTTCGTAGGACCCCATACATATGAATGCACAACATCTAGTACATTCCTGCTCACATTTCTGTCATGTGAAAATACATGTTTTGTTTGCTTTCCAAATTGACATGTTTCACATACTTTTTGCATACCTTCAACTTTAAACTTAGGCAACCCTGTCACAATTTCTTTAGTCTGCATAGACTTCATTCTTTGTACACTTGCCCATTTCTCTTATGCCAAATGTATGTATCTGTAACAACTCCTGAACCATTTATAAACATTGCAGCACCACTCACTTCAGGCATATTTACATTCAATGTAAACATTATGCCCACTCTATTGCCTTTTGCAACCAACCTGCACTAATCTTTAAAGTCTTCTACATAACAACCATCAGAGTTAAACCGGACCTGTAAACCCTGCTCAATCATCTGGCCAATAGAAACTAGATTCTTTGTAATGTTCAGAACATGAAGTACATCTGCAAAGGTACTTCACCTTACCATCCTGCATAGACAATGGCACATCTTCAACATGGGCAATTGGATGAGCAGTGTCATCCCCTATTTCAACAAAACTTGGTCTTTCAAGACTCTTCATTTCCTTGAACCACTCAACCATGACTTTTCATGTGGTTCGAAGCACCTGAATCTACATATTATACATCATCCTTACATGCTGCTATATCATTTCCAGACATAGCATTAACCACAAGTTGCATAACAAACAACCTCTCATTATTTCTGCTAGAGGATGCACTGTTGTTTTCCTGCACTTTTCCATTTCGCGTGTCACTCTGCTTCTTATAGCAATCTGCCTGCACATGTCCACGCTTACCATAATAAAAACAGCCTCGTGTATCATTATGCTACCTTTGCCAATTTCCACGACCTTTTTGACTCCCCCTACCTCTAAATTGACCTCTTCCACCTGTGTGTTGTTGTTGTTGCGAATCTTGGGACTGTTATTACTCCTTACCATAATTCTGATTGCCTGTTCGGCCACCACCTTGGCCACGTCCACCACCTCTACCTTGTCCTCTACCTGCACTTGTGTAGAAGGCCTACTGCTTTGAACTATTTTTGTTTTGTGAAGACTGCTGATCTTCACCCAAATTCTTCTCTTCAATAATCAGCTACACCAAATTTGTGAAGTTGGGAATGTTCCCCCGAGTCTGAGTAGACATCTTGAATGCCTTGTATTGTGGCCCGAGACCATGTAGACACACTTCCACCTTATCATTATCATCAACAGAAACACCAATTGATGCAAGGGATTCCACAATGCCCTTGATCTTCAAGTCATAATCATTCTGAAACCACTAGGATCATGGGGAGACACACCGTCCAACCAAATACCAACTGGTTCATCACTTCAATCAAATTACCATAACCGAAAAATTAATAAATAATCATAAAAGCATAACATAGAATAAAAACACAAGAGAGAATCATTGGGTGCAATCTATCCCCCCTCAAGAAGTGTTAGCTTCCTTCCACTTCTTGAGTATTCATGCTTTATTAAATAGCCCATAAGCCAAAAATGGATGCACGCTTATGCATGGGCTTTCCCTTTACAAAAATGGGGATTTCTTTTAACACAAAGTGTTTCTATCTAACCACTAAAGGATAATTCCAAAAAGAACCCCAAGGGCTAATTCACGTGCAAATAAATAAGTCCACGCCTAATATAACAAAAGTGGGCAGCTCAATAGGTCCACGCCTCAATACATCAAAATGGGGCGGCCAATAACAATACAAAATCTCGTAGTAGACACTACGGCAAAAATATCAAAATGAGAACCATCCCGGTAATAGCTCGCACCATATTGCCGCCATCACGTCCGAGCCAATCTGGCTTATGATTGAGCACAAGGCCCATCAATCTCACCAACCTACAAGGTTGTCCGTTCAAACACACCATGAGTTAGCAACACATGCTACAAGTCCATGATAGCACATAAGTAATAAATCCAACACTTAGTTCCAGCTATCCCTAATTTCATATGTCCTACACATGGAATATTCGAAATCACCCAAGTGCCATGCTTCAAACATAGTGGTAATTAGGCATCCCCAATCAACCACAGAAGGATGGACAGGATGGACGGACAAATTGTGACATCCCTCCTGCCCGGGATAGCAATTGTCCTTAGTTGTATCATATCAACTGGCCCGTGTTTGAAAGTAAGATTGGATGATGTTGGAATAGGAACGGAAAGGATGATTTTTGAAGGTCAAAAGATATCTATTATATACAGTACCTATGCGAGTAGTGGTGGTCTCATGGTCAATAATAGCCTCAGGTTGAAGTTCTTCTACTTGGTCAACAAGACTAGGTGCTTCCTCATATATAGGATGTGTAGGAATTGGTCCCCTATAAGGTCTCAAAAAAAGACTAATATGAAAAGAATTATGAATTCTCCAATGAGAAGTGAAAGCCTGTATGCTAGGTCATTAATCTTATGAGTAATTTTAAAAGGACTATAAAAACAAGGAGCTAACTTAGCAACAAGGTTAGTCTCAACACTTTTAAGATGTCTCTTTTCAATACGAAGCAAAATGACCTTCTTGAAAAACCATGTGCTTCCTTTTCTTATTAGCTTGTTTAGTGTATTTTTCTTGTGATTTGAAATAGCTTTATGAAGATGATCATGAATGGAAGTGAAATAAATGGTGAATTGATCTATAGATTTTATAGTGTGTGACAAACGAGTGATTGGAGTGGGTAAAACTTTTCCATACACAATTGCAAAAGGTGCTTTTCTAGTGGATGAATGCAGTGTGTAACATCATGTTATATGCAAATTGCAAAATATGGATATACTTATCCCATTGTTTAGGTTGTGATGAAACATATGCACAAAGTAAATCCAATATTGTGCTATTTGTCACTTCTGTTTGACCATTAGATTTAGGATGAAATGCAGTGGAAGAATCCAATTTAGTGCCTAGATTATCAAACAATGTAGTCCAAAAATCACTTCAAAACTTAGAATTTCTATCAGAAACAATCACTTGTGGTAAACCATCAGTCCCACTCCGGCTCTCAGGGATGAAGAAGAGGTTTAAGAAGAGAGGGGATTAAAGGGTAGGAACCTAATCTAACAGCAATGGAAATGACAAAGGAAGTGATAAAAGGAATAATGAACATAAAGCAAACTCAACTTATTTCACTTGCTCTCACCCATTTCAACTACACCAAACAACTCCCACACATCAAGTGATAATAAGGGTCAGGACTACAACCCACTTGGAAAGGTACCTTAACAATAAACAAGGAATCCCTAGAAGAAGAAGCAAGTCATGCCACTCCAAATAGTACACACACATCAAGTGATAATAAGGGTCAGGACTACAACCCACTCATGGAAAGGTACCTTAACAATAAACAAGGAATCCCTAGAAGAAGAAGCAAGTCATGCCACTCCAAATAGTACACACACACCAACCTCTTAGTGGCTTTCCATACAAGGAGGAGCCTCAACAAAGACATCACTAGCCAAAAGCTCAATCACATGTCTCTCACACACACAAGAGCACTCTAACTAGCATGCCTTCTAGAAAGCAATAAAAGAAGAAGGCCCAACTATGTACACACCCCAGACACTCAAAGAGTACACAAGAGTGGATTCCAACTAGGGCTAGAGGGAATGCCTTGCCTTTCACCCTATGCTTCTTTATATAGGAAAATGAGGCTCATCTCTTTGCCACATAATGGCAAGCATAGAGCGATCCCACATATTACAACCAATAGGGTGTGGGCATACCCATCATCCCTCAAACCATTCAAAATATGTGCACAAAGTAATACAAATTGTGTGCAATGTGGGAAATCCAAGGAGAAAAAGCTCATGGGAAAAAGTGCCCTTGGATGAATACAAGAAGCTAAATGTAAGAGAGAGAGATAAGTATAGGGGTTAACATCCTCCCACCTCTAAAGCACATCCAGTCCCTTGGATGTGAAAGGGGATGGGAGTGAAGTGTGTTGATGAAGACCAGATGGAGGGGTGTCTAGATGAAGCATAAGCCAAAGGGGAATACAATATAAGTATGTACAATGGAGAGATGGTTGTCCAAGGGGAAAAAACCCTGTGGGAAAAAAGTGCCCAAGGACATGGCAGAATGTTGCGGAAGTCATCCGCCCCTAGATCCCAAATAAAAATGGGAGACTCCATCAACAACTCTTGAGTACAATATCTATGAATCCATGCCAATGAAGTGGGTAAAATATATGTCGAAAAGTGAGAGGACCACCACCCAGATCCCAAACAAAAATGAAAAACTCTGAGTATTCCACCTGATGTAAGCGAGGGTCCCAAATGAATGAAGACAAATAGGGTGCCCTAGCTAATGCGAATGTACTTCTCCCAAGTGAAATAGATGTGGGTAATGAATGGAATATGGAGTAGAGGGACACTTTGGCAAAAGATGTGGCCATCAAGGAAAAGGTGTCCTTATCAAAAGGATATGCAACGGTGGGTACATAGGTCAATGATGAGAATAAGATCATTGAAGCCCATGGAGTGTCGATGGAGCCTAACCCTGGTTTCCAAATGAAGGTGCTCCAAACTGCAGCTTGAGCAAAAGCTAGTGATGAGTGGTATCCATAACCATCTACACCCACCAGGGAAGACGGCGGTGGAGTGTATGGAGGCTCTATCCCAAAATATGACAAGAGATCCTCTATATATACATGAATGGATTTTTTCACCTCATAATATGGCTCACAAGGAAGAGAAGAATCATTCAAGTGTGTAGCAAAACATGTATCAAATACAATAATTGATGGCGAGGCTATGTGAGGATCAACATGCATCTCCCATGGTAAATCGTAAGTGGATACAATGTTCGATGTACAGGTAGTGGTGGCTTCATCATGGGGTACAATCTCCAAGGGGGTGATGAGCATAGAAAGGTGCTGCTCCACAACTTGAGCTAGGTGGTCAGGGTATGTGATGGGTGCAATTGTTTGGGCATATGTGACCAAATTTGAGGGTGGAACATGATGCATGAATTGAAACACCTCTATGTGGCTCTCTGGATAGAAAAAATTAATATGATCCTGGAGTAAAATGAATTCATATGGGAAGCCATGTAATGCCATGAAGTGCATCGAGTCCCGATAGAGCACCTCGTGATGAGATGTCCACGGCTCATCAAATAGTGCGGATGCAAAATTATCCCATGTGCTCTCGAGAAATGAAAGAATTCCCCACCAATCCTCGTACTATCGAAGGATCCACATGTAGCTAGTGATGCATAATTCATCATGGGGAGAAAAAATGTGAGAAAGGACATGTGACAATTCATATGCCATAGCTATGCACATATTTTGAGCAATTTACAAATGCTCAAGCAAAGTATTTTGCAAAGTGTACACCTACTAAGGAGAGAGGGAGAGACAGTACAAACTGTGCATTTTGATTGTGAAAAAAGTCTCTCTCTCTCTCTCTCTCTCTCTCTCTCTCTCTCTCTTGGAGAATAACTGTTAGTTAAATTAATTGTGTGCCTATTTGTGTGTGTTTGGAGAGCTAGCGAAAGGAAAGAAAAATCAAAATGTTTAATTATGTTAGCAAGTGGTATGCAAATGCGTGAAAGGCAAAGTTAGGTATGTGTGTTAGTGTGTGCCAGTGCGTGTGTGTAAGGGAATGTGTGTATTTGTATGTGTGTGTGTGTGTTTAGTGTGTGAGTTAGTAGGAGGTGGGAAAGAAGAAAATAATAGAAAATAAATTTTAAATAATGAGGGGGAAATGCGTGGAGGGGAGGGAATAGGGGGTGACGTGGATAAGGGGGAATAGTTTGGATTTTTTAATTATTATTTTTTCTTTTAAATAAACCAATTCCTGTTATGCGTGGAGCCAAGCTAGGCAGCAGCACTGGTTGTTTTTTTTTCCTTTCTTCGTTTCTGCGTTGCTGCATATTCACAGTACTTTCTTTGTGGCACTGACTGGCTTCTCCTATATTGTGGTGTGCGATGTCTGTTTGCTGCACGCTTTAGTTGGCAGCTGCTACTGTGCTAAGACTGTGCGTGCTCAGCCGGTGCTGTCATGCCCGCCCATCCTCTTCTCTGGTTGTGTGCGGTGTCTCTTTGCTTAATGCTTTAGTTGCCTGCTAGACGGCTTGCTCACCTGCCCTGGTGCTAATATGCTTCCGGTGCCCATGTCCTAAGGATTCCTCTCTGGTGATCGATATACAGACGAGGCGGCTGTCCACTTCTACGTTGCTCGCCCGGCTGGCCGCACTCCACTCTCTAGTGCTTTCCTGCTTGGTTACGCTGCAGTTTTTTTTTTTTAGAGCAGGTCCTGCACTGCGCTGCACTGTCTACAATGATGGCTTTCTGCTCGTGTTGCTCCTTGTGTGGCCGGCCCAAGCAGCTGCCTCTGCAAGCCGTTACTCCTAACTCATTTACCACCAAGATTTAGCTCCTGTGAAGCTATTACTCATGTTGCTGTGATACTTCTTCTGCTATTATAGTGCTGATTTGAGCTTCTACAAGTTATTAACAGAGTCAGCTATAGCTCATCAGCCCCTCTTCTCTTGGTGTAGGCAACTTTCTACCTACCGCGCTACTGCCTTTCTGTGATGGTGCCCAAATTCCGCAGGCTACGGTGCTACTATGGCTGCATACATCACTTCTATCTTGCACCCATAGCTCAAATGGAAGAGCTCCCTAGCTCCAACCAGGAGGATAGAGGTTCAAGTCCTCTTTGGTGGCTGTGTCTTAAATATTGCATTTCAATCACCATAAACATTGCATTTCAATCACCATAAACATTGCATGTAAACTCACATATTTGCCACTGCTGATTGAAAAAAGGTTGGAAACAATATTGTTTTTAACTTAGCTTTGTTGATTTTTGGTACTTCTGTTTATTGTTGCATTTGCCAAGTGTTGAAGTAGAGTTCTATTTGTTGATGTTGCCTCCTTGTGAATTGATCTCGACAACGGAACCAATGTTAAGTGAAAAGTGTGCACCTACGGGCGTTCACATGGTGATGGAAGCCACATAGAAGGCAACCAAGCCCCAAGTCACCACTCCCACTCCAGCTCTCGAGGATGAAGAAGAGGTTTAAGAAGAGAGCGGATTAAAGGATACGAACCTAATCTAGCAACAATGGAAATGACAAAGGAAGTGATAAAAGTAACAATGAACATAAAGCAAACTCAACTTAATTCATTTACTCTCGCCCATTTCAACTACACCATACAACTACACCAAACATCAAGTGATGATAAGGGTCGGGACTATAACCCACTCATGGAAACAAACAAATGTGTAGTAATAGTCTTTTTACAAAGGAATGAAATATGCTTGTTTGCTAAACCTATCAACAATGGTCCAAATCATATCATTATGGTTCGTAGTCAATGGAAATCTAGTGTTAAAATCCATCAAAATCTATTCCTAACAAGGAGTGTTAGGAATAGGAAGTGGCATGAGTAAACCAAGTTTCTTACCCTTATAACTTTTCACTTTTTGACAAACATCACATTCAGATAAATTTAGCTATATCATTTTTCATTTTAGGCCAATAAAAGTCATTAGAGATAGTCTGGAATGTAGATGAAACACCTCGATGCCCCGCATAAGATGGTTGATGTAATTCCTCTAAAATAAAATGTCTAAAAGGTCGAGTAATGCATTATCTTTTCTGCTGGAAGAAAAGATATCCATCATCATAGGAATACTCAGCAAAAGGAATCCAATGATTTTCTCTCAATCTAAACCAAATATCACTAAAGTCAAGGTCTTGGTCATGAATCTCACGCATAGAGTCAAAAGATGTATTCTCAATCACATAAATATTTTGAATGGAAGGTTTTCTACTCAAACCATCAGCAACTACATTTTCTTTACCAAGTTGGTATTGAATAATAGGTTGAAAACTTTGAATAAAAGCTACCCATTTAATATGTCTATCTGAAATAAGTGGTTGAGAAAGCAAGTGTTTAATACTCTGTTGATCGGTCTTTATAAGAAATTTTGAGCCCATCAAATAATGTTTCCAAATTTTCAATGCATGGACTACAGCAGACAACTCCTTGTCATACATGCTATACTTACTTTCAGCAGGATGAAATTTCCTACTCTTGAAAGTAATAGCATGTATGACAACTCCTTGTCATACATGTTATACTTACTTTCAGCAGGACGAAATTTCCTACTCTTGAAAGTAATAGGATGACCATCTTGCATTAATACAACACCAATGCTCTTACCACTAGCATCGGTTACAACCACAAAGAAAGGACGTGAAAAAATAGGTAATTGTAACACAAGTGCATGAGTAAGTGTATATTTTAATGCAAGAAAAGATTTCTCTTGAAGTTCGTTCCATTCATAGGATTTGGTTTTCTTGAGAAGTTCAGTGAGATAGTCCTCTTAACAATCCTGAATGGCCCAAACCTCATGCTTGGACCATCTTATGCTTAAAGTTTAATTAGGATGGTAAGTGATATCAAGACATCACTCAAGTTTTCAAAGGCATCTAGGTCAGTAGGGCTAAATTGGTTTTGTCTTTTACATGTTTTTGTGCACATGTTCAATTCCATGCCAATGCACCAAACAAAAACAATGTATAATTGTACGGAGATATGGTCTAACCTCATTTAAGGATTACTAGGAGAGGGTTGGGAGGTTAATGAGGAGTCACATCAAGGTGATGTGTACAAATGCAATGTAGTAGATTCTACAGTGTCTTTCAGGTTCTTGAAGGCATGCTCTATTTTGTACATACGTCTGCACTACCAAAGATGGTGGATGCAAAAGCACGGGACATGGATCCCACTTCAAGCCTTAGAAGAAGAAACTATGGATGGATTGAGCGAGTGGCAGCAAGCAAGCATTGGAGCCTAGCAAACCTGCATCAATACGTTAGCATCATGGGCTTTGACAATGTGGAAGAGTCAAGTTTCAAGTTGATGAGAAGAAAGGTATATCTAATTCCACTACATGTCTAGAATTAACCCTTACACTTTCTGGTTATTGTGCCACTTTCTATATTTTTACAGATTGGGAAGCGTAAGGAGGGGACAACCATGGTCTCATAATCATGGCAAATGGGGGACCTGGAATTTTTAGCAGCAAGGTGCATAGCCCTACCAACACATAGTAGGCATGTGGAAGAGCTTGAAGATGAACTAGGTATATGGGAAAATAGCCTCTGTTTTGATGCACATGAGGGGCAGGAGTTTCAGGATCGAGGTGAAGGCAATGACGAGCTTTCAAGTCAACAAAAAGATGGAGATCAACATGAAGTAAATGTCACAAGAGAGGCAAAAAAATGAAGACATTATAACAATTTTAGATTAGATGACATGCTTGTAATTTTGTAGCAGGCTCTTTTTTAACCAATCTTTATTCAATTGAAATCTTAATATTTTTGTCTAGTGGTCCTAGTGTGAAAAGGCCAAACTTTAAATTTTAACTATAAATAGCCAAAGGTGCCTTCTTTCTCATTTTCACGCGATAGAAACCAAGTACGAGCTCACACTATCTCTTTGCATTCACATGGCTACCCACTTTGACAACTTCTATGGGTTCCTCTCCACCACCCCATGGGCGAGCGCAAGAGCGAGCTCTTTATCATGTTTGCTCGTGAAGTCAACTTTGAAAAGTCGCTCGCTCTTGTGTCCCAACATTACGAGACGCAGATTGCATACATGGAGCAATACTTGGCTCCCCACTCCATCTCCTTTCCCCATTGCCCCAATGATCGATGGCTGCCTGTTGAGCTGCTTAAGTACATTCAACAATATTCCTACCCCTACATCCAACGCCTTGAACGCTTCATCGACATCTGCATCCCCGTAGGAGCTTATTATACCTTCAATAAGTAGGAGGTGAAGAGGTTGGGGAAGGCCAATTTAGGAACTAGGTTCCTCTCGTGGCTCGCCACTTTTACGTTCTTCATCATCAACGATGAGGATTCGGATGAGGAGGTAGAGATGCTTGCATTACAGCTAGCAAGGTATTTGAGGGATGACAAGGAAGTGAAGGCACTAGGTACGAGTGCTGGTGTGGAAGAGCAGCTTGCATCTGAGCACTTTCCATAGGGTGCATAATCTGTAACTGAACAGTCCACTGTAGTAGAACATGTGGGGCCATCTTTCCCACACGTGGAGAGCAAGGTGCTGCCAGAGCGCTTGAGATCAATCTCTTGAGCACCATTGTGGTGGAAGGTGAAGAATACTTATTTCTTCATCATGACCTTGAAAAGGCAGCTGGCTTGAGAATGGATGAATGCTTGGGCATTATATGCACGCGATGTGAGGTGGGACCTTGATATGTCCAACCTTGGTCCTCACCTAGATAGTGTTATATTACCCTTTGGAGAATCTATCGCAGAGACAATTGCTTTGGTCAAGGAAACTGTGGTTGAGACCGCGGAGCAAGCCCTAGTTCGAAAGGAGGAATTCACAACCTTACAAGATAAGCTAGAGGCTGAAAAGGATACCCTTGCTACTGCTGGAGTGATGGAGGAGACCAAAGCACCTAAAAAGGATGAGGCTAAGTCCTCGATTGACCTCTCCGCCCCCACCAGCACTTTGGCAAAAGAAGACATTGAGCAAGAGGTAATAATCAACCTTTTACAACTTAGAAACATTTGTAATTATGTATAGGAAAATATTTTGATTTTTTCTTTTATTGTAGAGGGTGGTTGAAATTGACGCATTTGCTGGGAGAGACGACAGCACAGCAGAGACCAGGCGAAGGTCCATGGACATAATGCTGCATTGGCACACTATCTTGGTCGGCTTCCTATGGATGGCATCACCATTATCCTACAGGGACTACACCCCTCAATCTTCCTTCACTCTCTTCTTTTTGAAAGTCCTCTCTAAGGTGCTCTATGTAGCCTCTATGGCGCAAAGCACCAAATGTATAGTTCTGATTAAAAAATCCCTTGCCTTTGATATTTTTGGTTCTAGATTTAGGGGTAAGCTTCTTGCTCGTATAGTGTATAAGGGTGCAGAAAAGTGTCATCACAGTTGTCATCTAAGTTGTCATCACAGTTGTCATCACAGTTGTCATCACACAGTTGTCATCAAAAGTGTCATTTAAGTTGTCGTCAGAAGTGTCATTAGGTTGGAATATGAAGAGTCACTAAAGAATCGGTTAGTCAGTTAGAGTCGCCTAGGAGTCTTTTTAAAGGCATAGCCTTCTTGTAATCGTGCATGAAATTGGGAAGTTGAATAATCAGTTTCAGTTTTCTCTCTCTTTCTCTCTCTCTCTCTCTTTCTCTTGAATTTTTGTGTATGCTGTTTTGAGAGTCACTTGTGTTCATATTCCCTGTTTTGAGGGCTTTGGCCCTCAACACCTTGGCGATCAACACGGTGGGTAACCTATCTCTTGCTGTTTCGAAATCAGATTCAGGAGGCGAAATCAGATTCAGGAGGCAAAATCAGATTCAGGTGCTATTTTGAAATCAGATTCAGAAGGCGAAATCAGATTCAGGTGCTGTTTTGAAATCAAATTCAGAAGGCGAAATCAGATTCAGGAGACGAAATCAGATTCAGGTGCTGTTTCAAAATTAGATTCAGGAGGCAAAATCAGATTTAGGAGTGTTGACATCAAGAGGAGCTTTTTGAAGTGGATTCAAGAAGAATGACTTTTTGCAAGGATGGAGTGTTCCAAAGGAGGCATACCGACAAAGAGAAGATCGGATGTACTACTTGGCGATGCGAAGCCGACAAGAAGCATGAATCTTTGAAAAGCTGATGGAGGAGTCTTTTGGTGAATCAATGCCAAAGCAAGATTTTCAAAGGCACTTGACTTCTAATCAAGGGAATTTGTGGGTTCTCAATTGCTACGCAACTGTTCCCTCGGGCATCCCAATGTATAAGGGTGCAGAAAAGTGTCATCACAGTTGTCATCTAAGTTGTCATCACAGTTGTCATCACAGTTGTCATCACAGTCACAGTTGTCTCATCACAGTCACAGTTGTCATCAAAAGTGTCATTTAAGTTGTCGTCGGAAGTGTCATTAGGTTGGAATATGAAGAGTCACTAAAGAATCGGTTAGTCAGTTAGAGTCGCCTAGGAGTCTTTTTAAAGGCATAGCCTTCTTGTAATCGTGCATGAAATTGGGAAGTTGAATAATCAGTTTCAGTTTTCAGTTTTCTCTCTCTCTCTTTCTCTTGAATTTCTGTGTATGCTATTTTGAGAGTCACTTGTGTTCATATTCCCTGTTGAGGGCTTTGACCCTCAACATATAGGTATAGCCAAAAAGCATAGGCATAGAGGATCCTCAAGAAATAGCCTAATCACTCCTTGAGCACACTCTGCCCAATAACAAGAGAAGGAAGCTCAATATTGTAAGAGCTTTTGTAAAGATGATGTATCACTTCTTATTATGAATACAATACAGTTTTGGCAAATTTATTTTCATCAAGTATATCATTGTTTTTTCTAGTTTGTACCATCAATTTTTTTATAAATGCATCATAAATGACCCTGGGAGCCTCGGGAAGTGGTGCCAAAATAGTGCGAATTTTGAGCCTGCACCGCTGGTGTAGATCCCAATTTCGCATTGTTTTAGCACAGCTTCCCCAGCCCTTCAAGAGCAATTCTTATACATTGGATGACAAATAATGTATTTTTACACATGATTAAAGGTGTTTTTATCTTGTAAATTACTGTTTTTGCATAATCAATGTACTCAACTTTATTATAAATGCATCAAAAATAATCCTGAATGGCTAGCAGTGCCAAAACAATGCGAATTTTAGGCTTGCACCACCGTTTTGCAGAGCCTAAATTCGCATTGTTCTGGCATAGCTTCCCCAGTCCTCCAGGAGTAATTCTGATGCATTGGATGATAAACAATGTATTTTTACACATGATTAAAGGTGTTTTTATCTTGTAAACTATTGTTTCTCATAATTAGTGTACTCAACTTCATTATAAATGCATTAGAAATGATCCTGAGTGGCTAGGGGAGAAGTGCCAGAATAGTGCAAATTTTGAGCCTGCACAGTGCCGCTCCAGAGCCTAAATTCGCACTGTTCTGGTATAGCTTCCCCAGTCCTCCAGGAGCAATTCTGATGCATTGGATGACAAACAATGTATTTTTACACATGATTAAAGGTGTTTTTATCTTGTAAACTACTGTTTCTCACAATTAGTGTACTCAACTTCATTATAAATGCATCAAAAATTATCCTGAATGACTAGGAAAGAAGTACCAAAACAATGCAAATTTTTAGCCTACATCATCGTTGAAGAGGCCAAATTCGTACTATTCTGGCACAGCTTCCTCAGTCCTCCAGGAGCATTTCTGATGCCTTGGGTGACAAACTCGCACATGATAGACACTCCGTGTTAAACAAACATAATGACATCAAGACATTGTAAGAGAAACTTAAAATTTTAATTATCAGAAGATTACAAATGAAAGCCAGATAGGCTTGTTTTACAAAGGGGGGTTTGAAACAAAAGAGTTGCTTCAAAAAGAAGGTTAACATCTAAAATCTCTAGATCGTGTCTCGCTCGCCTCGACGAATACGCCGAGCTAGTTGCATGTCCTTGGCAGAAGTGGTAATCCTCTTTGCATGTATTGCAAGGAGGTTGGTGTCTTCAAAAAGCCCAACAAGATAAGCCTCGGAGGTTTCTTGCAATGCTTCAAGGACAATCCCCTGCACACGGAACTCTGTTCTATATCGTTGGAGAATCTCCTTCACTGTGCAAGTGAAAGGGGCTCTTCTTATCAGTAACTCAGTGTTCCTCTGATAAAACTTAATTTCTTGTAGAGCCCTATGCCCTTGGCGCATCCTTCTCCTTGGAGCTCTCTGTGTTGTGTTGGTGCGTTGGCGAGGTTGGGACTTCCTTAGCTTGAAGAGCTTGCCCTTTCTACGCCTGCGCGCACTTGCAGGAATCTCCTCTTGGTCTCTCGCATAGTCTGAATCCTCCTTCTACCTGCTGTTGTGGTACCTGTGTATCAAGTTCCTCTCCAGAGGGTAGGTAGGAGACCTTGTCCTGGTAGTAGGGTCTTGCCACATGTGGTGCTGTGCAATGTAGGAATGTTTTCACCAACCCAGTCAAACTGCTCATCATCGGCCTCTATGTCTTGATCTTTGGGGTGGCTACATTGTGGGGTCTTCTTCACACGCTTGCTCCCGCTAGAAGGGCCTGCATGTGTGTGCATTGGTGTTGCTGTGGGAGGAGGGTTGGACTCTGGTGATCCCATTGGGCATGTCCTAGAATCCAAGGGGTCGCTCTCTTCCGTGGTGTCACCAGTACTCTGTTGAGAGATATAATCGCGGTGTTGTGTGTATGTGGGAAAGCACTCTAGAAGTGCAAGATATTGTGGTGAGATGGAATGCCACATGTAATATTGTATGGTGTGTGAGTGTTGACCAAAAGAGTGGAAAAGGAGTTGCCACATGGATGATGATGTGTAAAGTGAGATAAGGCTAGAGAGCCTATATCATTGTATGGTTCATTGTGATATGCAATACAAGGGAATAGTGTTGAGTGTGCAATCCCTCTCTCTCTCTCTCATGGAGTTTTTAGTGTGGTTTAATCCACCTTAATCTTATGCTTAATCTATGTCCTTCATCATGACCAATCCCATTTCTAGAATCCACATGTCGAGCGATCCATACTTGTTCATGAAATACGCACCATGCACATAAACTATGTGATGTACACACGATGACAATAGAATTTAATTAGAAAAAGTCCAGGTTAAAACACCACTTTTTTTTTATTGTACAACTTACCATATAGTGTGTTACTTTACTCTCTCCTCAAGCACCTAGCACACTTTTGGTGAATTATACGATATGTTATTAGAATGATGCTCGTTCTTGGGTAGTTTTTGTGCTACTTTGATTCATAATGCGAACCATGTTATTGAAATTTATCCAAAGCTGTTTGCGCATATTTACAAGAGCTGGCATTGGACAATCTACATTTGTGGTGATTGCACACAGGTCTCTCCAGTGTCCCCCAGTCTTCTTTGAATTCTCTATGTTTGCTGGCTTCTCCAAAAATCTCCTTGCCTTTGCTCCAGTCATGGAGACCTTTTGTGAGCAACCTCGTATGACATACGAGAGGCCTGCTTATTCACTTCAATTTTCACGTTTCCGCCGCCATGGCAGTCGAGAGAATTCAAAAGATGCTCTAGTGCTGCAACTTTCCTCTCTTGTGTAGGCATTGTGAATGCATAATCGATATGGCACTTAAGCAATCGATCGAAGATTCTCATGAATGCATGAAGTGTGCAAAAGTGAATATTCTTCAGTGAAAAATTAATGATGGGGCTCCAATTTGAATTCCTGTTTGGTTCTCCTAGCATATCAGGAGACATGACACCTTCCACCCATCTTGCATTTAGTTGTTCCTCATCTTCAGTTAACTCGGTTGGATCTACTGCATCTTCATGTTACTTCTTCCCTTTCTTGGGACCTTTCGAGGCATCCTTCCCAACAGAACCAACCTTCTGCATACCTTTTCCATTTGTCTTTTTCTGCCTAGGAATATCAATCTGAGCATTGCAGTATGGACAAGGCCATCTTGATGTCGCGCCTTGAGCACAACCCATCATGCATTTAATTGTCTTCAAATTTTTCCCAAGATGCCAATCCACCTTGAACTTTCCTATGTTTTCTACATCTAAAATTTGCTTTTTGATTACATCTGTTATCCATGGAGTCCTTTCAAACATCCATGGAGTCCTTTCAAACATCCATGTCAATACCTCATGTGTCTCCTTCAGTACCTCGAATGCACCAAGCCACCAAACCTCTTTCTCAGATTGCACACTAAAACTTGGTTTGGTAGTCTTTTCCCATGTACATATCATGGCCTCATTCATGAGCGTAATGCTTATACGTTCCAACTTTCGACCTTTCACAATTTGGCACTCATCTAGCTTGAGCACAAATGCAAGTGTGCTCCCTAAAACTGCAAATAAATAGTAAAATTTACAATATTCAAAACAAAATAATCATCTTCATTTTCTACTGAAAAACATGAATAGTAGCAATTACAAGTTCTCACCTTCTGGTGAAAGACCATAGAACTTCACCATAGCTTGTTGTAGTCTCTCAATATGAACAAAGATGTTATTGTAAACATCATAGTGAAATTCTGTACTTGTTGTCTTGATTTTCTTTCTGCTTGACCCTGTGTCTAATGTTAGTGTGCCCTCAACGTGATAAAACTGTCCTAAAGCTCGCTGCACATCATCATTATTGATACGCTTAACATTGTGAATCACCTTGAGTGTAAGAAATAAAGTGCCAGTGATTCCTTGTCTTAGAAATGCATCTTTTACAACCTGACGAATTGCTTGGTACCCTTTCATGATTCCAACCGCATCACAAGTGTTGAATTAATGAAGAATCGATAGAGGTGGTAATCTCGCTCACCACATTGCTGACAACAGCTTGGCATATTTTAGGACGATGAGGGTCAATAATAATTGAGAGAATATCCTTGGTATTCAGAATGGCTTTGACCAAATCCTTCCATCCCTCTTCGTTAGAACCACATACCTTGCAGAAAATTCCTGGTAGAACACAAATCATGACTATTTTGTTAAAATCACTGAGTGCATAATGAAAGTTTATGTTACTCACTTTGTTGTACGAATCCTTTTCTTCCGTGCTCCACCTTTAAACGCAAGAGATTCTATACTAGCCAATGTCTTTTTGCATTCACAAGCACCATTTGGCGTTGCTTTGAGTCGTTTTTGATAAGTTCCTCTAGCCTTTGAATCTTTGCATCCTTCTCCACATTCTCCTGCGAGGATCTCTTTCATTTTATCTGATGATGTTTTAAGTCCTTCTTGACATTGTAAAAGGGTGAATTATGATGCTTGCAATTGAGATTGGAGAATATGGGTTTGCCAAGCTCCACTTGTAGTCAATCTTCTGCAATATCCTAACAAGCCAAGCTCTTCTTCACCAAATTGCATAAAAGATGATAAATCGCAAAAAGGAGGGTTTGCTCTTAATGGAGGGTCAATTGGATAGAGATACCCATCAACCCAAAGATCTGCATTTTTCTCCTTAGCTATCCTACGAGCTTGGACAGATTATGCATTAGTAGGATGGGTTTTTTTAGAGCTGCCATACTCTTCAGGAATATGAATGTGTAAATCAACCTTTCGTTTTCTAGCTTCACAAGGGGCTACACACACAGCTTGCAAATGCTCTATAGCTAATAAGTAGAGGAAGAAGCTGAAGTAGAGAGATCCTCAAAGGGAGAGAGAGAGAGAGAGAGTGAGTGAGTGAGTGTGAGACTGTTAAAACTTTGCTGTTGGAGGTTTAACACAAATCCGTTTTTCTAAGTAGAAAATGATATTTATACAAATATACTAACATGGAGTTTTTCATCAATAAATTACATTTATGAGAAAAAATAAAAAATAATAATTTTTGGGGTCCCTACAATTTTGGGATCTCATGAATGTAGTGGTTCCTGACAGTTAGTTATGTTTATGGGGTTGTGAGGACCTGACAGTTAGTTATGGATGTACTGGCTCCTGACAGGCTTCTCACGTGACCCTTGAATTACAAGCTTTTTGGAGGGAAAATTTTATTTTCATCATACATATTGGTTGGGTGGTGTTTTTTTCGCCTCAAAATGTAAAAAAAATTAAAAATTTTCACTTTTTGGGGCCCACCTAAATACGAGAATGTTTTGCTGATGTGGAAGGGAGATATGGTGGGAGTTAATGAGAAAGGAGATTTCAAACTGACAAGAAAGATTCAATTTGTAGAGAGTGAAGATAAAAAATTCAAAAAGTAAGAGAGAAAGTATGAGAAAAGTCAAAAAGTAAGCGAGAGTATGAGAATATTCCCTTTAAAAAGTGAAACTAGGGGGGTATGGCTGATGTGGAAAGGAAAAAAATAGGGGTCATCATAGACTTTGTCTCCCTTAAGCCTAGCTTTTTAAGCTCTAATCCCTTAAAATTAGGAATCTTTAGGAGGCCCTTTTTGGGTCCAAAAATTAGGAATCCTTAGGAGGCCCTTTTTGGGTCCAAAAATTTCCTAATGCCAAGAGGTAACTCGTTGAGAAAACAGTCAGAGAATTTGGAAATGAAAAAGTCACGGGATGCATCCCTAGGAGGTGGTTCTTGAGCACTAAGCTGGTAAACCAAAATTAAAAAAGTTTTCTCTCTCTTCCTCAAAGCCCTTTTGGCGTAAGTATGGTTCAAAAGTTACCTTCGAAAATTCCTTGTAAACAAATATTCTTACCACCATGATGTATAAAAGACATTGTGTGCTTTGCATAATCAATATGTGGTGTGTACTCATGTCGAAAAGGCATTCCCAAAATCATGTCAATACCAAGCAAAGGTGCTACTAAGACAGTATGTTCATCCGAAAATTGTGCAATAGAAAAAGCAAGATTCTTGACTTTCTTAGTGCAATTATACATTTGGTTTTGAAAAGCAGCCTTTAGAAGGAATCATGTCAAGATGAAGAGCATGTACAAGACGTTCAGAAATAAAATCGTGTGTACTACCATCATCATGCAACATTGTGATTTCCTTATCTTGAATTTTTCCCTTTATTTTAAGTAAAGTATGTGGTGAAAAAGAATGAGGATCAAGGTTAGAAGAACCTTCTTGATCAGATTTACCATTGAACTCGTTACCATCATACTCTAGCTCGTAGTTGTGTCGTAAAAGCATCATCGTCATCTCTAGTACTAGTGTCTTCATCTCCATCCACCATGTTAAGTCATACAATTTGCTTCTTCTTCTTCTTCTTCTTCTTGTTGTCATTTGGACCCTTATTAGCATAATTTTCCCTCTGATGGCAAGTGTAACATTGGACATTGCTTGCTTTTTCATCTCGAGTCAATGAATTTGAAACATCTTTCTTTGGTTCTCCACTCACTCCATTGCTATTGTTGCCAATCTTTGCTTTGTTGTTGTTGTCGAATTACTGGCTTCTTTGATCTTGACCCTTGTTAAAAGATTGTTTGAATAAAGAACGCCTGTCAAAACCACTAGAAGATGTCGAATCTTTGGAAAATTTAGTACAATTCTCCTGTTGGAACCTGGGCACACCATTTTTATTTTCACAATTTAGAGCAAGAGATTTAGCAGAGGCAAGAGTGTGAAGACAAAACATATTAACCTCCCCTCTAATCTTTGGATCCAACCTTGAGACGAACTTTCTTTTAAGATGCTTTTCATGTACTTTTTCTATAGATTGCATTTGAATGAGAGCATTCCAAAAATTTTCAATGTAGGTTTAGACATCTTTTCCTTTCAATTGTCTAAGAGTGTCCCAATGCTGTCGGGCTTTGACCTTGTACTGAGGAGGTTAAAAATGTCACTTGATTTCGTGTTGAAAATCCTCTCAAGTACGAGGTTTATGTCGCTCATTCTTGGTAGCATTCCACCATAAAGCAACATTCTGAATCAAATGATTCGCAACACACTTGACCTTGTCTTTCTCGAAAAATTTCTCTCCCAAAAAATAATCATCGAATTGGCTAAGCCAAGCCAAAAGAGTGCATGCATCCTTCTTTCCATCAAAGCTGATTTTGATGAAGTTTCAGCTTGAAAAAGCTTTGCGTATGAATCTCCTTTTATCTTTGTAGACCCTTTTGAGTAAAGCAAAGATGTAATTTTTGTTGCCATATATATATATAGGCAGTGATGTGTGTGAACACACTTAGGACCGCCGGGGCACTTTTTCCCTCTTTAGGAGGTTTTTTCCCCCGGCTTGTATATACGCCCATCATTCTAGGGCTAACTTATCTTTGTACATTGACACAATCTAATACATTGTGTGTTGTGTGCATTCTTGCTGCTTCTTCTCCAAGCTTTGTGTGCTTTCCTGCAACCCTAATTCCAACAATTGGTATCAGAGCAGGCATCGGCTCCCAGGGCTATGCCGCCAGCACCCTCCGACTCACGTTCTCCGATTGAGGTGAGTTTTCACGAGCACTTATAGGTCCCTATACTCTGCAAAACAGGTGTTTTCACGAGCGTTCTCAGAATTTTTGCATTTCAAGTTCTGCACAGGTGTTTTCGTCATTTTCTGTAGAAATTTCGACAGTGCAGTTTTCTGCAAAACAGGCATACGTACTCTATTGTGGACCGTGCTACATAGCACGAGTTGTTTTCTGTTCAGTCTTTGCTTCATTACAGGTAGCTTTTGCATCAGTTTCAGTCAATGGCCATGGCTGATAACAACAATGATGTATTTCGCATGTTATCTCTGCTGATGACAAATTGGATGGAGACAGCAACTACCCACTTTGTGCATACATGATGCAGCATGTTTTGGTTGCAAAAGGAGTGTGGAACATTGTGCAGGGTATGGATGTACGTCCAGGTTCTGTGGATGTAGGATCTTGTTGAGGATGTTGCAGGTTCTAGCAGCTCTACTATTGCTGCTATTTTACCCACTGCTGAACAAGCTCGTTGGGATGGTAAAGATGCACAGGCTCATGCCTTGATTGCACTTTTTGTCAAACGTAACATCACCCCACATATTTGTTCAGCTAAAACAACAAAATAGGCTTGGGATATTCTAGCTGGTTTGTATGCAGGTCGTAACGAGGCAAAAATCGTTTACCTGCGTAGAGAGCTAGAATTGATAACATGAATGTTTTTCTTGCTGAGATTAAAGATCTCAAAGAACAGTTAATTTCTGCAGGTGAGATTATTCCTGATCATTCTCTTGTGCAGACTGTTCTTGATGCTTTACCTGAGACATATCAGACTTTTGCTTCCACATGGAGACTTCTTAATGAAGACAGACCTGATGCTGTCAAGTATGATACTTTAGTCAACAAGCTCTTGCAAGAAGCGCAGTCCAGGCAAAACAGGGCCGGGCAGCGTGCAGTTGATCAAGCATTTATTGCTGCCCAGCAGCAGCAAAGAAGAAGTGGTAAGGCAACCCCTTTCACTGTTTCTTCTCCTATTAATAGGTTTGCAACTTCTTCTCCTTCCACAGGTAGTAACAATAAGTCTGAGAAGGCTCTTGATAAAGGCAAGAAAAAGACCAGGTGCAACTATTGTAAGGCAAATGATCATGTCATTAAGAATTGCCCTAAGCTAAAGGCTAAAGAGGCAAAGAAGAAAGAGTCAAATGCAGCCACAATAGCGGATGCTTCTACAAATGCAGATTCTGCAAATGTTGTGCAGGATACAGAATGGGCATTTAGCGTGTATTGCCAGTATGACCCATTTGTACATGATGCATGTTTGGCAGTTTCTATTGACTCTAATGTATGGTATTTTGACAGTGGTGCTACAAAGCACATTACCTCGCATCGTGATATGTTCACTTGTCTTGAGGCTGCCTCTAATGGGCATACTGTCACATGTGCCAATAATGCTTCTTACCCAGTGAAGGGCGTTGGTAAAATTATGCTCACTGCTGCAAATGGCAGCGCTTTCACACTTTCAGATGCTTTGTATATGCCAGGAATAAAGAAGAATCTATTGTCTGTCTCTGCACTTACTAGACTTGGATTTGTAGTCAAATTTGTGGATGACAGATGTACTGTTCATGATTTGACTTCTGGTGATACGATTATTGCATCTGGCACCTGCATGGGTATATCCACTAAAGGCAAAGTCGAAAGTGTTTCTGTGCTTCAAACAATTTTTGCTTATGGTTGAAAATATTGTAATGTGGGCACCCTCCGTTCTGATCGAGGGGGGGAGTACATGTCTAAAGAGTTTGATGCATTTCTGGCTAGTCGTGGGATAAAACACCAATGTACAGTGCCGTATACCCCTCAGCAAAATGGTGTTACTGAGAGAAAAAACAGGTCACTTATGAAGATGGCACGATGTATGGTCAAGAGCCAAGCTTTGCCACATGCGTTTTGGCTTGAGGCTGTCATGTGTGCTGCATATGTACTCAACAGGTGTCCCACTAAGGCTTTGCAGTCTATTACTCCATACAAAGCTTGGCATGGCAGGAAGCCTTCTTTTGGTCACTTGCGTGTCTTTGGTTGCTTGGCCTATGCTTTAGTGCCTGTGCAACAACGCAAAAAATTGGATGATAAGGCTGTCAAATGCATTTTTGTTGGTTACAGTGCTGAAAGCAAGGGTTACAGATTGTATCATCCGCAGTCAAAGCGTATCTTGATTAGTCGAGATGTTGTTTTTGTGGAAGATGCTGTGCAACCCTTGTTATCATGTACCAAAGAGACAGGTGTGAGCTCACGGGATGTATTTGATACGTTGTTGTCTCACTTTACAGGTGGGAATTCAAATGTAAGTCCTAATGAGGTAAATATTCAGCCTATGTAGATTTCAAACGACATCATAGATCAGCCTATTTCTGATGCAGATTTACAGGATGTAATTCATGAGGATACGGTTGAAAATGAGCAGGCTAGAGGTATGCCTAAATGGCTGGTGCAAACCTTGCGTGATAGTAAGATTGATGCACCTATGACTAGTCGTACTTGTTCAAGTTTTCAGCATGCCTCTTATACATCAGATTGTTATGCTTTAGCTGTGTCTAGTATGTGTGAAGAGGAAGAACCTCTTTCATTTGATGAGGCACAAAATTCAGAAAATTGGTTGGCTGCAATGCAAAGTGAATATGATGCTATAATGAAGAATGGTACATGGTCTTTGTGTGATTTGCCTATTGGTAAAAAGGCCATTGGATGTAAGTGGGTTTTTAAGTTGAAACGAAAGCCAGATGGCAGTGTTGATCACTATAAGGCTAGACTTGTTGCAAAGGGTTATGCTCAAGAAAAGGGCATTGATTTTGATGAGACCTTTTCTCCCACTTATCGTATGACTACCATTCGTAGCATTTGTGCATTGGCAGCTCATAATGGTTGGAATGTACATCCGCTGGACATAAAGACTGCGTTCTTGAATGGAGATTTGCATGAGGAGGTGTATGTATCGTAGCCTCGTGGTTTTGTTCAAAGAGGGCAGGAAAACAAAGTGTGCAGGTTGAAAAAGGCTTTATATGGTTTAAAGCAGGCTCCACGAGCTTGGTATGAAAAGATACATGCATATTTGACTGCACATGGGTTTCAGAATAGTCCAACAGAAAGCACTTTATATGTTAAACGTGTGGATGGTGAACATCTAATCATTGCTCTCTATGTCGATGACATGCTGCTCACAGGACCAAATGAGAGTCATATTGCTGATTTTAAGGCTGATTTGAATGCCTCTTTTGAGATGTCAGATTTGGGGCATTTGCATCATTATTTGGGGATACAATTTAAGCAGTGTGATGGAGGTATTGCTTTGTGTCAGACAAAGTATATTGAGACATTGTTGCGGAGATTTGGCCTTGAAGATTGCAAGCCTATTGCTACTCCAATGGAGACAGGTTTGAACTTGAGTCTTCATGATGCTGGAGATCACTTTGATGTCACACTCTATCAGACAGCTGTTGGTTGCCTCATTTATGTATGCATTACGAGGTCGGACATTCAGTTCGCAGTCTCACAGGTGAGTAGGTTTATGCATAGCCCAGGGTCTCAGCATTGGAAGGCAGTTAAACGCATCTTTCGCTACTTGAGTGGCACCATACATCTTGGGTTGTTTTATCCCAAGGGGGGATCGTTGCCGCCAGATTTACATGCTTTTTCGGACTCAGATTGGGCTGGTTGCTATGACACAAGAGTGTCCACAAGTGGTTTTTGTTTCATGCTCGGTAGCTCATGCATATCTTGGTTGAGCAAGAAGCAACCTACTGTAGCCACTTCTAGTTGTGAAGCTGAGTACAGGGCAGCTTTCACAGCTACGGTTGAGTGTGTGGCTCAGACAGCTTATGGCTGACTTGGGTGTTGGACAGGAGTCTGCCACCTCTATCTTCACTGACAGTCAGAGCGCATTGGCAGTTGCGAGAAACCCAGTTTTTCATGCTCGCACAAAGCACATTGAGGTGCATTATCACTATGTCAGGGAGAGACTCTCAGCAGGAGAGATCAGCTTGGCCTATGTGCCAACACAGTACAACCTCGCCGATCTTTTCACAAAGGCGCTTCCTCGTAAGAAGTTCGAAGCTTTCCGCAAAGCTTTGGGATTGCTCCCCTTTGTGGACTGATCTACTTCGGGCATGGCACTCCCCTTTACATGAGTGCCAGCTCTCGTTCACACCATCACTCCCAGGGGGGATTTGTGGCCATATATATATATAGGCAGTGATGTGTGTGAACACACTTAGGACCGCCGGGGCACTTTTTCCCTCTTTAGGAGGTTTTTTCCCCCGGCTTGTATATACGCCCATCATTCTAGGGCTAACTTATCTTTGCACATTGACACAATCTAATACATTGTGTGTTGTCTGCATTCTTGCTGCTTCTTCTCCAAGCTTTGTGTGCTTTCCTGCAACCCTAATTCCAACAATTTTTCTCCACCATTGATTTTTGTAGAGCTTCCTCCATTGTTGCAAATTCAAATCCCTAGATCTTCCACAAAACCTCTCAAACAGAGTACAAGATTTATGTAAGAGAACACGTCGAACGCATCTAACGGAACAGATCTTCGAATAGATTGCAGAATTGAGAACCAATTTCCCAAGCAAGAAGCGTCGTTTTCGCGAATTTTAGGCTGGCCTGACAGGTGGGAATTCACTGTGACGTGGGAAAACTATCCACCAAGGGGACTTGGTGCCTTGGGGGTATGTTGGCCCGGCCGCCCCGAAGAATATGCATCTATATGGGGAGGAGGTGCAAGGAGAGGCAAAGCATGGACCCATGGTAGGCACACCTAGGAATCTCGCTCACACCCGGGAAGGCCCGTTAGCGTGCCTACCCAGTGCGTGAATGCCTACTGTACCCAAACTATCATAACCAGTGACCTCAATTTGCATACATATACCCAATGGCAACTTTAAGACCTCTTTGCAGAGCACACAGTGTCTGCACAACCAATCGCCCTTCCTGCATTCCAAAAATAGAGTTCTGCAGAGAATTAAAACTCTCGCAGTGCCTGTGAACGCCTGTCTCACGAATTAAAAAACGAAGGTCCAAATGCATCCGAAACACGTTTTTGGTCCGAAAAACGTCATCCAATGAAGAAAGCTCCTCAATCAAAGTTCGTTTGTCGGTGCTCCCGAAGAATGGCAACTTTAAGACCTCTTTGCAGAGCACACAGTGTCTGCACAACCAATCGCCCTTCCTGCAGTTCCAAAAATAGAGTTCTACACAAGGGTGTAGTAGCCAACACAAAGGGGGAAGAGTAGATGAAGCTCTTACCCTCGTACCGCTTCCTGTGTTTCTCTTACTTGCCGCTCAACCCTTAGCATGAACCAGGCTCTGATACCATGAAAAGATGCAAGGGAGAAGAGAGCTTGAGCTCTTGCAAGCACACACACACTCACATAAACCCTAGAAGAGAACACACAAGGTGAGAGGCTGAAAATTCTTCTTCTTCTTCACACAACAAAAGAGGTCTACAAAGAAGATAAAGTGCCTAACACACATAATAGAGTATATACAAATGGTCCATAATGTGAACACGCTAAGAGGAGTAGGTAGATGTGGACTTGTCAGTGTAGTCCAGCTGTAGAATCTCTGGCGAGGATATGTTGGTGCCAGCTACCAAACCCGCTAGTGATGTAAATAAATCATGAAAACGCCTTGTGAGTGTGAGTTCATGTTGAGATTGGCATCTCAACATCTCTCTCCCCTTATCTTTGCCCCTCACCGACCACTCCCCCCCTTTATCTCTCTCCCCCACCGACCAACCTCTCCCCTCACTCTCTCTCTCTCTCTCTCACAACTCTCTGTCTCCTCTCCCTAACCTCACCGACCTCTCTCTCTCTCTCTCTCTCTCTCTCTCACCCCCCCCTCACCAACCACCCCCTCATCTCTCCCTCTCTCTCTCTCTCTCTCCCTCACCCCACCGACCAACCCAACCCCCTTGTCTCTCTCTCGCTCTCTCCCTCACCCTACAGACCAAGCCAACCCTCACCCCTTCCTCCCTTATCTATCGCTCACCGTCACCCCCCCTCTCCTTCTCTCTCATGTGCCCTCCCAACCCGACCCCTCTCTCTCACTCGCACACCACTTCACTCCCCACCCTCTCGCCCCCCCCCACCAACCCCTCCCCTCGGACCCTTACCCCCTCCCTCACCGACCAGTTCTCACCAGCCCAACCCCCCTCACCTCATTCACCCCTTTGCTCTTGCGAGCCCACCACCCCCCCCACTTGCGCAAACTCACCCTCCCCCTTCTCTCTTTGCGACCCCCCCTGGTCGCTCACCCGCCCCTTCTCTCGCTCGCGACCTCCCTCACCCATCACCCATCATCCTCCCCTCTCCTTATCTCTCGTCTGCCGCACCCCTCTCTCTCACCTGAGCGCAACACCCCTTGTCCCCCTCACTCTCTCGTGCATCAACCAACCCCTCCCCTCTCTCTCTCTCTCTCTCTCTCTCTCTCTCTCTCTCTCTCTCTCTCTCTCGTGTGCATCACCCCCCCATCCCCCTCACTCTCGTGCACCGACCCCACCATCTCCCTCCCTCGCAACTCCCCCTCTCACCATCACCTCCCTCTCGGGTGTGCAAGAGATCTCTACTAGGACCTGGGACTCTGACCTGTAACACTGTCATGAGAGCACGAGAAGAGGCGTCGTGAGCTGTGGTGGGGAGGTGAAGGGAATACTTGGGTGGGGGCCCTCTCTCTCTCTCTCTCTCTCTCTCTCTCTCTCTCTCTCTCTCTCTCTCTCTCTCTCTCTCTCTCTCTCCCTTTTCATAGTAGGAAAGAAGTTCTCATTCGACTACCCTAGGGCCATTGTTATTGCATAGTCCACATACTTGGTCCATTGTTCTCGAACAAATCTTTGCTCCACTCATGGGCCACGCCCCCCTTGCTTCACCCCTCACCGACCATGCGTCCCCTCCCCCCTCTTTCCCTTTCACCCAGCCTCCCTCCCATCACTCCCCACCGCCGGCACTCTCTCTCGCAACCGCTACCTCTCTCACATTTGCATTATGCTGCGTCACATGGCCAATCAGAGGTACTTTTGTTGCTGTTGGAGAAGAGTGTGTCGTTGGAGGTACTTTTGTTGCTGTTGGAGAAGAGTGTGTCGTTGGAGGCCTTGAATCATCCCAACCAGACACCATTGATGTTTGCTTGCAAGCATGGGAGAGTAGCTTGCATTGAGCTGTGGTGGAAGGGGGAGCTAATGTCCTCATGTTTCTATGCATCCCATGGGAGGACTTGCAGGCACTACACTGCAAGCAGTGTAGTGCCTGCAAAGCAGTGGGCACCTCCACTACCTTCAGGTAATCTTGAAGCAGCCTCAGATTTGGGAGCACACCTTTGCATTTTGCAAACTGAGGTGGGTCAACTGAATGTGTAAATGAGCTTCTAGCATGGGGTGTAGATAGGTTGCAGAGAACCAGACACCATTGATGTTTGCTTGCAAGCATGGGAGAGTAGCTTGCATTGAGCTGTGGTGGAAGGGGGAGCTAATGTCCTCATGTTTCTATGCATCCCATGGGAGGACTTTGCAGGCACTACACTGCAAGCAGTGTAGTGCCCACTGCAACAAGCAGTGGGCACCTCCACTGCCTTCAGGTAATCTTGAAGCAGCCTCAGATTTGGGAGCACACCTTTGCATTTTGCAAACTGAGGTGGGTCAACTGAATGTGTAAATGAGCTTCTAGCATGGGGTGTAGATAGGTTGCAGAGAAACTCTCAAGGGCACACAGCATGTGCAGCTCTTCTCAACCCTTTTGGCTATAAAAAGCCTTTGGTATGGCCATCTTCGTGGGGGCAGTTTATGAGTAGTCTTAACCCTGAAGCAAAAGTTTTTTTGGAGGTTACCTTGGCACATGCTAATGATGCTTGGGAGAAGCGGGTCTTTTCTCTTAATCTTTTATGTATTGGCCATGGCTAGAGGTTTCATTTTGTATCTTTGTATGCCTGGATTTCATGGTGCTGGAAGTTTTGCCTGGACAAAGTGGCCAGTGGTGATTATTGTTTAGGTTGGTTTTGTGCTTTTGTTGGTGTTAACCTTCCTGTCGGATGCTTTGCCCAAGGGAAGATAGTTGTAAGTAATACAGGTAGTGATGGCTTGCTGGATGAAGTGCCCAAGAGTCCTTAGAAATGGCTTGCTGGATGAAGTGCCCACCAGGAGCTCTCATTTCGATCATTTTTTCCACAGCTCGCTTGCTAGATGAAGGTTCCTAGGAGACTTGTTGAATCATTTTTATTATTTGTGTCTCTCTAGAAGGTTTTCTTGGAGAGATCATTGTATGAGGTATGCATGGGAACCCGCCTCTGCCGGATGTTTTGCCCGAAGTCTAGCTTGCTAGAGAACCACTTGTGTTTTTTCTATGCCATTCATCTGGACGATGAATTGAGTAGTAGTGGGTGACCTGTGGATGGGAAGCCAGGTCCTCCACTTGTGTTTTTTTCTATGCCATTCATTTGGACGATGAATTGAGTAGTAGTGGGTGACCTGTGGATGGGAAGCCAGGTCCTCCACACTCCACCAAGAGCTTCCCACCATCACCTCTAACATCTCGGACCGCTCTAACCGCCGTCACCCGCTGCCAGTGCCCTCCAATGGCTCCAACCACTGTCACCGCCGTCGGTATCCTTCGTAATAGCTCCGACCCTTCGACATCTTGGACCACCTGTCACTCACTGCCAGTGCCCTCTGACCACTTCGACTGTCGATGCCCTTTGACAGCTCCGACCGCCATCATCGCCAGTGCCCTTCGACATCTCTGACATGCATGGCCAACTCTGATGGCACTTGTGGAGGCAACACCCCTCTCCCTTCCCGAGGAAGGGCGAGATCCTCTTGAGCACCGTCTCCCTTTTCCCGATGGAAGATCTTCCCTCTACACTACATGATGAGGGTTGGGACATCGAGGAGGAGGACACCCAAGGAGGAGATAAGGGGAGTAGTCTCTCAGTAGTGGAGGGGACTCTCTCTTGTAGGAAATTCATTCGAGCACATTCTAGCTGGTAGGACATTCATCATAGCACATTCTGGGAGGAGGCTCTCCTGTGTCACATTCACTCTAGCACATTCGGCAGAGAGCATATTCTCTGGTGTATGAGCACAGTCTCTCTTATATCATTCTTGTCTATAGTTTGGTATACATTGTTGCACTCTTGTGGTGTTTTGCCTATCTCTCTGCGTGAGCGAGGTGAGTGGTCAGTGGTGGGTGTGGTGGGTGTGGTGTGAGTGAGAGGCCTATAGGGATACTGTGGTGCTAGGTGGTGGTCAGAGAGCACAGTAGACAGTGTAGAGCATAGGTCTTGCATGTCTAGCTAGTGACGTCGACTCATATTTGGTGGATATACTTCCCTGAGAGGATCCACACTCCCTTTTCCCCAACCCTAGTGTTTGTGTCAGTAGTCCTCGAGTTCCCTAGTAGCGAGTACCGCGGCTGAGTCATCTACAGTAAGACTCATGATCTCAATTCACAAAGAATAGATCATGCCCAATAGACTAGAACTAAGAGCTCTAATACCAAGTTAAAGGTAGCAAAAGCTATGGTGAAAAAAGGATCTTTGATATTGATTAAAGATTACTACTCAAAAGATGTGCCCAATAGTAGAGTTTATGGGTCTTGACTTCCTTCCTCATAACTCCTTCTCTTCAATCATCATGTTTACTTCAGCTTACATTGGCAGTCCCCACAACGGTCCTTTACTATATGTCTCGTCTTAGCAGCACAATGGTGACACTTCATCTTGGTCTTGCTTCTCGCTCCTGGTCCTTTTTGGAAGAATGCTTATTCTCCTATTGTAAGTGGGATGATCCTAGTCCTTTGTGGAAGAATGCTTGTTCTCGTGGGATATAGGGTTACAAATAGAGGTGAGACCCATTACATTCTTTTAAAAGAGAGTTTTCGGGTCTTGAATTCCTTCCTTGGAATGTCTTCTTCTTCTCTTCGATCATCATGTTTTCTTTGGCTCGGAGTCGATATCTTAATAGTATGTTACTATATGTCCCATCTTACCACAATGGTGACACTTCATTCTCACTCTTGGTCCTTTGTAGGAAGAATGCTTGTACTCCCACTATAGGTGGGATGATCATGCTCCCATTGTAGGTGAGAGTCATTACATTCTTTTAAAAGAGAGTTTTTGTGTTTTGACTTCCTCCCATGGAACTTAGATCATCATGTTTGCTTTGGCTCAGAGTCGATAAACTAGCAATCCTTTGGAACTGCTTCTCCTTCTCTTAAATCACCATGCTTGCTTTAGCTCAGAGTTACTAACTCATCAATCCTTTACTATCTGACCCATCACTTCCTCATATCATCATGTTTACTTTGGCTTAGAGTCAATAACCCAACAATCCTCAAAACTGCTTTTCCTTCTCTTAGATCATCTTGTTTTAGGTGGCCACCACCAATGGCCGAAACTCTTCACTTGGTGGCCCCACCAATGGCCCAAACTTTTCACTTGGAATGCTTTTCAATATGATGGCAAAGGGATCTTCTTCTTTTGCTAGTCATATAATGCTCTTCACTTTGTTGGCATGTGCCCCACAAACTCTCTCTCAAGAGTAGATACTTGATTTTTACTTGCTTGCCATGTGTGGAAGCCCTCATCTATGAACTTTTCTACTTGCCATGTGTGTGGAAGCCCTCACCTGTAAATTTCTCTACTTGCCATGTGTGGAAGCCCTCACCTATAAACTTCTCTACTTGCCATGTGTGGAAGTCCTCACTCGTGACCTTATCTACTATCAATCCCATGCACATGATTATGTAAATGAAGGGGGTCTTAGCACTTGAATGATGTCAAGGCCAGTGCCTAGCCTTGTACAATCAAGACAAGTACAATTATGACCAATGCAAGTCCGAATTCCTCATTATGCACTAATTCCATTTCATGCAAAATATACCATATTTTTGGATTAGTGATTTAAGCTCCTAAATGTTGTTAGAGTGCTAATATGATGCAAAACAAAGGAATAGCAACACACCAATTAGATATTTTAACCCTCAAAGGTTGAGATTAACACTTTAAGTAAGCATTGATTACTCTCTATTTATATGCAAATTTTGTATGAAAACAAAGAGTAAATTGATGATTTGAGGGGATTAAAGAGCAAATCAGGCTATAAGACTTGATGTGAGCATGGAGAAATGATAGCTTGTCATTATTATAGCTTAAATTACAAAAAAAACATGATTTATACTAGTTCCTGAGCTCATTTCAATCAATGTAGAAATCTAAATTTCCTCCCGATCTACATGCTTTTGATGTGATGCTTAATGTGAGCTGTAGATGATCTCCTTGCTCTTGTGGGCTTTTGGGTTACAAAACCTTTAGTAGAATCCCTCCAATCATTTTATTTGAGCTAATTTGAGTGAATGGGTAGAAGAGGGAACAGAATTGGATTAGCAAAGTGATTAAGGCTAAAATGATTGGGCGTAGTGGTGGGCACAATATTGAGATTTTGTGTTATTGGGTGGACTCTTTCAACTTCCCCAAACAACTCCTTTCATATTATATGGGTTGTTGGCACACATGTTAAATGTTTGTATATATTTCTTTGCAGGAATACTCAAGCTATTAAAAGGGTTACATGTTGAATGTTGGTACATAGTTCTTTGCAAGAAGTACCCGAGCTAGTAAATAAGACTTTGGCATAACTCTGTTGGTGAGATGGGCCTACTGGTAGAGCTCCCCGGAAGGCACATTAGGCTCCCTTTTCTTGAGTCTAGATGTGTGACTCTTCTTTGCAAACAGCTTACTCTTAAGTGGAATTAAACTTTAGTTGGGAGGCTATATGAATAGTCCTTGGTTTTGTTATGGAAGGCCTTAAATTGCTAATGTATACATGTAAGTAAGAGTTTTGGAGGTTATATGAATGGTTCTTTTTACCTTTCTAGGTTGGGAGGTTATATAGGAATGGTTCTTTTGAAGTCCTTAGTTTTGTTATGGTCCCACACATATAATATTTTCAAACAGAAGACAATAAATTTTGAACAACTCAATAAAGGTCCCTGGGCCTCTACCGGCATTCCTCACTTGCAACAATTGTCTTCTTGTCTTCTATTATTAGTACATGTGTATTTTATTTAAAAAAAAAACTTCCAAAAAACTCCCGACCTTTAAATCATAAGATTATTGATGAAGGATTATTGATGAAGGACATGGTGTATGGTGGAAGTGGCTTTGTTTAGGTGGTCTCGGGGGTTCATGCAAGACTTTGATGAAGAAGAAGATAGCGATGGATTAACGTAACAGGAAACCCTAAATCTTTAAGGAGAACTTTTTGTGAGATCTTTGTAGCTGGCCAAGCTCCAGGAAATGCAGACGAATTTGTGTAATTACAATACGCCGAAGAGGGTTTAATCAGAATTAAGAAAGAGTTTGGCATGTCGCTCACAGGGGTGAAGATTTCGGAGGAGGTTTGGCTGACTTGCGTTACTCATGCTTTCTCAACAGAGACAGAGGAAATTATGGGGTTATTGTTGGGCGACATTGAGGTACTCCATTATTCTTTCTTTTTTTTTGTTTTTTGTTTTTTTTTGTTTTTCCCAAGACTCGATTGTCTTGTGTAGATCAGTGTAAGATTTGGGCTTGAATTTCAGAAAAATTTTATGAAAAGAAATTGAAGCAAGCTGACCAGTAAATGTGAACCATGCTGATTACTGTGACCTTTGCATTATATTCTGAAGTGTGTATACGATCTATATGTACTATGAATCCAATATTGCCAAGATCTCAGCAAATACAAGCTTTCTAACACTCTGTGACATGACCTGGTGGTGCAGGATTCAAGCAATGGACGTGTCACAGCACTTGTTTGGGGTGCAGCTCCTCAGACTCGGTCGGATCGACGCAAAGACCGAGTGGAAACAAATCCAGAGCAGCTTGCAGCTGCCACTGCTCAAGCAGAAATATCCATTCGTTTTCCAATATGCTGCCGCATGAGTCATCATCATCATAGAGAGAAGGCATTAGAAGTGTGTGCGTGCATGTGTGTGTGTTTGTGGTTTCCATGTTCCTTTTCACTTAAGTGCGTGTACTTGACTGCCAAACACAGAATATCTGCTGAGACAGGGAGACTTACCAGAGTTATAGGATGGTATCATTCACATCCACACATAACAGTTCTCCCTTCTCATGTTGGTAAGTGACACAATTTTTAAAGCGCTTGCTCAACATGTCTAATAGCCAAGTCTTGACATGCATGGAGTACGCAAAGTATTATAAGATAACGGGATTGAGTATGAGTATGGATGGGTGTTCTGTACGCCATACAAAATGCACAATCTTCTATACAAATTTTGAAGTTTTTGTTTGTCCTAGACCTTATTAGGTGGCCCCTATTCCTCATACATGTATCCCATATGCTTTCCCATATCACTTGCACACATTATGTAGACAAAATTGTTTCCAAGGGCTAGGACAGCCAAAGGGAAGGCTAATGCAAGGTGAACTTGAAGGTCGAGAACAGGCATCTTCAGGCTATAGTTTCTAGCCAAGGAAGGTCTCCAAGATTGGGTTTGTTCTCAGCATTCTAATAAAGCAAATACACCATCCGTGGTGAGGGTATTTGGGATCCTATCTTGTGTACTTGTCTCTTCTCTTCTCTCTCTCTCTCTCTCTCTCTCTCTCTCTCTCGCACGCGCGTGTGCATGCTTGCACTCTTATCTTCATTTCATTGTGCTATCGTCAAGAACCAAGGTGCTGAATATTCATTATCAGAGTATAATCCAGTCTGTAAGCTTTGCCTTTTGGTGAAGAAATTCAGCCAAGAAAATTTTTTTTTTCCCGCTTGTGTGGTTGGTTTATAGACGGTGGTAGCACTCCCCATTCCAATGTGACTCCTGTCGCTTGAAGAATTGTTGGTTTATAGCCTCCGGAAGCGACCAGAAACATCTCCCACAGACATAGTGGATGGTTCATTTGCGGTCACGGAAAAACTTGACCATTCCCACTATGGCGAAATTTGACGATGAGAGAGAACACAAGACCTCTGGAGAAATTGTTACTTCTATGGTGATTGCATCAAGAAGCTAAGTTGTCAGTGGTGATATGAACGCCATGTTCCAGAAATTTATGCACATCATAGTGCACCAAGGGAACAAATGCTGGAGTACAAGGCTGCGATGGAGGCCTTGGAGAAGCGGATACCTCTTTAGAATACCTTCTTACCCATTCCCACCCCCTTTCCTCCACTAGTTGTCACCAATATCCTTTTCTAGATCTTTGCCTCGGCTAGCTCCATTGCGGAGTTAACACAACAATCCCGTGCTTTACATGATTTACAAGTACGGGAGTTCGAGCTTTGGACATATGCAGCAACTCACCAACCTGCACACGAGAAACAAAGACAACACATAGAGCATGATCGCTTTCTTGTAGCTCTCGTCGCAAGGGCGTGTTATCGGCTACTTCCCATACTCACCTCCACAAGAAGGTGAATTTTAGTAAGTCTAATGGTAACCCCTGTGAAGAAGTGCCGTCGCCACCGCCACTGCCCAGAGCCGCCTTCGCCGCCTGCCACTGCCAAGAGCCAACTTCGCCAGTGCCGCCCACCTGCCGCGTGTGTCGTCGCCGCCCAGAGCCACCTCAGCGGGCATCGTCGCTGCCTCAGAGCCAATTTTTCGCCACCTACCACCAGCATCTCTGCCGCTTTAGAGCCGGAATTTTTGCCTCTTGTTTGCTGGATTTTCTGTCACCTGTTGGTTGCCCGTTTACTCCTCCGCCACCAACTATTGGCTAGCACCTCCTTTTAGCCGCCTTCTTTGGGAGGGGGGTTGCTTCCATTTGAAGAACCGCCACCTCCTCCTTTATTAGTGAAAGGATTGGATTGGGAAGAAAGAGCTTTTTGTGGATACTTGAGAACATCAGTTGGATTCTTTGGATTTTGGTAGTAGCCCAGTGTAAGTTTCTTCTGGGTCATCCTCGAGGTGAGCTCGGCATTATATATCTTGTGCCTTGACATCGACAACGGTCCAATCTCGTCATCGACACCTTTGTTTGATATTGTATTCATCTGTTGTATTGGTCCTGGCTTGGGAACGCCCGTGGATTGTTCCTGAAATAAATTCTTGAAGAGGGGGCGGGGCCTATTCCCCGCTCAATGTGGTGTACTGTGTACAAGGACACCTTCTTGAGAGAGCCTCGGCCCCAACCACCCCGCCTCCTCCCTCGCCAGCCAACCATCACCAGTTTCTTCTGGACCCAAGAGGTGGAGGACACCGACACAGTGGATCTTGTGGACCCTCCACGAGCCGCTCCGGACCTACCTCGCCCGAGAGGAGTTACCTCGGACTGAGCCTCTGCACTCCAGCGTGCCCGACGCCCTTGACCCCCCCATCGGCCACGATCACCTCATCAGCTCCAGATCCAGGACATGCTCCATTGCCATCGAGCTACCTTTCCACGTATAGCTGAGGGAGGCATACTCATTAGCCCCATGCTTGATATTTTGGAGAGTGGTATACCATCTACTCGGAGCTGATGTTGCTCTCATGTTTCTATGTTCTTAGTATTCCATGATGAGTTTCCATGGACAGTTTTATATCACCCCAGTGAGATAGCTATGTTTATTTTTTCTTTCTGTTTTATTTTCCATTCCATGATGAGATATGCCATTGACATTATTGTATCACTTTGGTCTCATAGGCCCATTGGGTCTTTAGTAGACGCTTAATCTCTCTCTCTCTCTCTCTCTCTCTCTGCGGCGGAAGGCGGCCGAAGCTAGATTGATGAGGGGATATGCAACCCTTGGCTCGCTAGAGAGGCAATGCTCACAGATACAATTTCAGGAGCCGAGGACGAAGCTTTGGCTATTTGATACTCTAGTTACCCCTGCACTACTGTATGGTGCCCCCATCTGGAGTCCCAACTTATACCACAGGAGGAGATAGAGGAGAGAGTTGGCCGAGACAGATACAGAGGAGGTATATGATGGGTGCAAGCCGATGGAGAGGCCCCTAGTGTTGATGATCTTGCGCATGATTAGAAGTAAGCTATCGGTGCCACATGAGATTGTGTGGGCAGAGATGGGGGTGAAAGAGTGCATAGAGTGGAAGCAAATAAGCACTAGTGTGTGCTGAGTAGAGAGTGCAAGAGAGAGAGAGAGAGAGATGGAGCAACTATGCTAAATATACTGAAGTGATACAATCCCAAGCAAGAGAGAGAAATAGTCTCATAAGTGAGGGAGCAAAAGAAAGACTAGGCAAGATACAAAAGTGAGAGGCCAACCCACCTATTTATAGGTGGGAAGAGCTGGCTGATTGCACATGCTACAACTGGCCGACTGGGCATGATAAAGCTGGCCGACTGGGAAAATGCATCCAGGCGGGGAAAAATCCGAGAAAAATATGTAAATAAGGGGTGGCTAGCCACAATCAAGGGCCATGCAAAAGGAACCAAAAGGACACCAAACATGGGCAGAAACTAGGGATGAATGTGCTAATACCCCCTCTCAGTACTACCAGATGCTAAACAAACTCCGAGAAGCCGAAGATGAGGAGCCAAGGAAGCCTGAGAAACCGGCTTGGTGAACAAATCTGTAGCATTCTCCGTTGAAGGACAATACTCCAAACGCAAATCTCCAGCAAGAACCCGTTCACGAACATAGTGATACGGTATCTCAATGTGTTTCGTACGAGCATGAAACACAAGGTTCTTGGCGATGGCCATGCAACTCTGATTGTCACACCAAAGAAGAGTAGATCCAGTAGGAGGACAACCAAGCTACTCCAATAATCTCCGCAGCCAAATCGCCTCACATGCAGCATAACAAACCACACGATACTCCGCCTCTGTAGAGGAAAGCACCACAATAGGCTGCTTTTTACTACTCCATGAAATGGCTCTAGACCCAAGTGAAAAAACACAACCAATGGTCGAACGCCGAGTATCTGGATATCCAGTCCAATCTAAATCAGACTATCCAAGAAGAGTGTATCCTTGGCCATAGCCACGCAAGTACCGCAGAACTCTGAGAGCACACCGCCAATGTTGCTGACGGGGTTTGGATGAGAAAGAACTCAATAAACTGACTGCAAAACACACGTCCAATCGGGAGTAGGTCAACCAAACCAAACAACCGACGAGAACCCGATACTTTCCCTAATTAATCCTTGGAGAAGCATCAAGTAGAGAAAGCTCCTCACTAGTATCCATAGGAGAAGATATTGGTTTGCATCCAGTCATCTGAAATCTGTCAAGAATCTCCTGTGTGTACTTCTGCTGAGAGAAGAAAATGCCCTTAGGGGTCTGCCAAATCTCAAAGCCAAGAAAATAATGCAGAAGGCCAAGATTTGTCATCTCAAACTTTGTCTCCAAAGCATCCATGACTGAACGGATCCACACAGAATAAGAACCTGTAAAGACGAGGTCATCAACACAGACCACAATGATAACAATCAGCCCCCTCCCAAGGAGGATATAAAGGTTCGAATCTGCATGAGAACGACGCAAGCTGAGCTTCTGAAAGAACTCATCAATCCGTTGGTACCAAGCCCGGGGAGCCTGCTTTAGACCATATAAAACCTTCTTCAGCCGGTACACCTAATCCTGTTTGTCTGGAACAACAAATCCCGACGGCTGATCAACATAAACCTCTTGTGTAAGCTGTCCATTTAGGAAAGCCGATTTGACATCCATCTGGAATACGGGTCATCTATGATGTCTTGCAAGAGCAAGAACGGTGCGAATGGTAGTCATCCGGCCGTCAGAGTGAAGGTCTCATCGAAGTCGACTGCAGGGCGTTGAGCATAACCCTTGGCAACCAACCTCGCCTTGTGCTTGTCCAAGCTGCCATCAGCTCGGAACTTTGATTTGAAGATCCAGCGCACACCAATCACCTTACGCTGCAGTGGCGTAGGCACCAAATTCAAGCGCCATTCCGTTCAATAACATCCAGCTCTGCGTGCATAGCACGATGCCACGGCTCATGTGAAAGAGCCTCGTCCACAAAAGTGGGATGAGAAGGACCAGTTGGGTTCACACTATAGAGAACCCGTGTATGTATTTGGTTGAGTACCTTTCATATTATGAGTACTCTTATCTTTGTATATGGTGCGTTGAGTGTTGAGTGAAGGAGAAGAAGATATTCAGCCTCTCACCTTGTGTGTTCTCTATTAGGGTTTTGTGAGTGTGTGTGTGCTTGCAAGAGCTCAAGCTCTCTTCCCCCCCGCATCTTTTCACAGATTTATGACCCTTCTTGCCACAATAATGACACTCAGTGTCCTTGTTTTTAGAAGATTTGCTTTTGTCTTTATCCTTGTCGTTATCCTTGGAGTTCTTGTCAGAACCCCCTTTCCCTTTCTTTTTTTGATTCTTCCCTTTATCTCGTGCAGCCAAAGCCATTAGAACCATTAGAGGTGCCAATCTGCTCCTCAAAGCGAGACTCAATTTGCATAATGGAGGGGAGAACTTCATCCCAAGTAACTGGAATAGGACGAGGAGAAGAAACAAGAGACTGGAAATAAGCATGAAACCTCCCTGGAAGCTTGGAGAGAAGTCGAAGCACCGATAGTGACAGAGGCTCTATTCCAGATAGTGATATACTGGCACAGGCTATGGGAGCTTTCCCTGGATTCCTTGAGATAGTTGACTTCCGAGACTCTTCTTCACGCTAAGGGCAAAAGCAAATGGCAGTCCAAGGTTTCCACGAGCAACAAAGGTGACTCCAAACCTGCCAACAATCTCACTCATAAGGAGCTTATTTGTCATTATTGTGGTCTAAAAGGTCACATTCAGCCTAATTTTGCCAAGAAACTCCCCAATCAAACCTCTTCATCCACCAACCAAACTCAAAAACCCTCTTCCACCAAGGAGACTGTCTTCATCGGTATTGAGGAGCTTCCCCTTGACTCTCTTGCACCTTCCACCTCATGTCGTATGGATTGGGTGGTTGATAGTGGGTGTACTACTCACATGACTCTTGACAGGACCATTCTTCATGACATTAGTCTCAGCTCTTCGACGGCGATGTTTCCAACTTGGAGGCCTCTTTGGTTGGTAATGTGCGACTTAACTCTTTCCCGGGCCAGCCTTATACCATTCGGGATGGGCTTCCTCTCCGGCAATCTCCTCTTAGTTTTTCGGATTGCAGAGAAAGGATATGGTGTCTACTTCGACAATTCTGTCCTCGAGATCACTGACACCAGCACCGTGCAGATTGTTGCCACAGGTATCCAGGAAGGTGGTCTTTATCGGTTGAAGGACTATGGAGGCTCTTTGAATGAGTCCCAATCTCATTTGTTGCAACTTCTTCACAACTATCATGCCTTGGTAGCTCATGTGGATACGGATTTGTGGCATGCTCGCTACGGGCATCTGAATTATACTTCTCTGCAGCTGCTGTCTTCTTAGCAGGTGGACAAGGGTCGTCCACCATTGAAACCCTCCTAGCTTGTCTTCATGGCTAGCAACACTGAGATGCCTTTCCTCACGAGGCTTCTCATATTCCGGATCTCTTTCATGTGGACTTGTGCGGCCCCATGTGGACTACTACCCAAGGAGGAGCCAGGTACTTTATGCTTATTATTGATGATTACTCACGCAAAGTTTGGGTTTATCTCTTGGCAGAAAAATCTCAAGCTTTCTCCCGCTTCCAAGAGTTGGTTGAGACTGCGACCACACAGAAGGCTTGACAAGTCTGTCCCGACAATGGAGGAGAATTCATCTCCAAAGCCTTTCATAATTTTTGCTCACTGAAACGTATAAGCCATCAATTTTCCACACCTCACATTCCTCAATAGAATGGTGTGGTTGAACACAAGAATAGGATTGTTCAGGAGATGGCCCGTACCATGCTTTCTTCTTTTGATCTTCCTCCCTCTTTGTGGGGAGAAGCTGTGAGCACTGCCGTTTACATCATCAACCGTTTTCCTACAAAGGCGGTTTCTCATATGACTCTAGAGGATGCTTTTTCAGGACAGAACATAGTTGCATTCCGTACTCGTACTCATCCGATGAGTACCTTCAGTTCTTTCCTTACCACTCCATACGTATCGTACCTCGTATGGATAAGGTCTTTGTACCAAATATGAGGTTCAATGTACAACACTTATTTGGCCCGTTTTTTAATTATTTTAATCAGTGGTCATTGCTCAGTAGTTAATAGATTAGTTTTCATTTCAGTATTACCATTGTCTCTCATGGTGTATATATATATACATACATACATACATACATACATACATATATATATATATAGTAAAAAACGTGAACGTACTTAAAGTACTTACCTTGATGCGTACTTTACATACACGTACCATACACGTACTATACCGCACCGTATCTAAAGTACTCAACCAGTATGGGACAGAAACCTTCCGTCTCTCATTTTAGGGTTTTTGATTGTGATGCCTATGCTCATATCCCTGATTCTGATAGATCCAAATTTGATTCCAAGTCCAAGAAGTGCAAATTCCTTGGATCTAGCTCTCATTCCAAAGCTTACAGATTATGGGATCCAGAGTTGCTATCCTCGGTGATTAATTGCGATGTTCACTTTGTAAAACCCTCATCAGATGATTCTCGCTCTCATCCGGAGCTTACCATCGAGGTCCCTTCTTCTTCCACAGCCATCCCAACTCCACCACTAGCTTCTCCACCATCAACTTCTTTACCCCCTACCCCTTGCCTCTCCACCCCCTCCTTCCTCGGCTTCTCCTCCTCTTTCTCTTGTGCAACGGAGGATTGGCCCCAAGATTCCACGATAGCTGGAAACCACTGTTCGTGATTCTCATCTCTCCGATATGGAACTTCATCACCTTGCTGATTCTTCAGCACAATCTTTGACACGTTCGTCATTTTTGTAATCTCACCCTGATGAGTACAGTGATATAATCATATGAGCCTACTACAGCTAAAGAGGCTCTTGCTCTTCTGGAGTGGCGGGCAGCCATGGAGGCCAAGATTGAGAGGAATCGTACATGGGAGCTTGTGGATTGGCCTTTGCATTGACAGGTTATTGGGGTCAAGTGGGTCCTTAAGACCAAGTTTTATGCTGATGAGTCTCTGGACAAACACAAAGGTAGATTGGTTGCAAAGGTCTACTCTCAGATTGACGGTGTGGACTATGAGGAAATTTTTGCTGTTGCAGCCAGATACACCACCATCTGGATAGTTCTTGCTCTTTTTGCTCATGAGCACTGGCCGGTTTACCAAATGGATGTCAATGGGCTTATTTTATAGCATTTTTATCAGTCGTGGACATTTGTCCTCCAATGCTACTGGCCGATTGCTCTACATGAGATGTATATAAGCATGGTCATTGTACCTTCATATTTTACTCAACACATATTCAAATACATTCAATATTTTAGTCTCTAGCTCAAGTGTTGGATCTCTTTGTGGCTGTGAGAGACCGAATCTACTATATATTGCCAAAACATGCTATATATACAATGATCTTGCTTATTCACAACTTCATGCAAATGATCTTGCTGATTCACAGCTTCATGATGCATACCAAAGATCCCTGTAGCCCTCTACTTGCAATCGACAAGAGAAGCTCCTGCTAATCCACCTCTGTGTCCTTGCAGACTCTGACAAATGGATCCTCTTGATCTATGAATGATGATTCTAATGAATACCTAATGATCTGATTTATAGGCGAAAGGTACGAATTCGTAATCAATTCGGTTTTGCGTATTTTTCCCACAAAACATTGTCCAAAAAGTCATATTTTGCGTTCAAACTATGCCCAAAAGGTGCCCCAACTATTGAGCTATGCCTTGGGCACTTCCCGGAGCTTGTAGGGCTGCAAAATCCGCTCTAAATCTGCCCATATATTTGCTAATGAGAATATACATGTGTATGAGCATCGGGATTAATGGATGCACATGACATGCTCCCTCCAGAGAAGAACTACTCGGTCTATGACCGGGAACTCCTTGTGGTGATACAGGCCCTAAAGCATTGGAAACATTTTCTTTATGGGCGCGATTTTGAGGTTCGCATAGATCACCAAGCTTTGTGTTGGCTTCAGACAATGCCAAGGGCGAGTTGGAGTGACTGTCCACCTTTGGAGCAAGATTTTCCAATAGTTTGGTGGCATGATCAAGTATCTTCCGGGCAAGGCCAACCCAATGGCCGATGCCTTGAGTAGGAAAGGAACTTGTGTCCTATACCCAATCCACACGGATGGAATTTGCTGGTAAGGATTAGATGAAATGAAGCACAAGTACGTGGATTCCATGGAATTCGGTACTCAATGGGAACAGGCATTGGACGCCACAAGGCCATGCCATTTCTGTTGGAATATATATCATCTCTAGAGGGTCTAAATGTACCTTTTCATGCTTGTACTGGTCATTTAATGAGACCCTGCATTAGCATATTTTGTAGATATTATGCTAATTCTTTCTATCTTTAGCAGTGCATTTGCCCTATCAACTACTTATTTGCTACACTATTTCTTTCTATTTGCTACTCTTCTTAGTGCTAGGCTTCATTATGGCTGAGTTTGCCCTGCATCTTCAGAGGTTTGACAGAAACTCAGTAGGAAGGACTTTGTGTGAATACATGCTCTTATGTGTTTTGCCTGTGTTTTCTCTTTCTTTCATGGTATCAGAGCCCAACGCTAATCCACAGGCAGAAGGTGCTCCATTTTTCTGATCGGAGCAGACATCATCTTGCTGCGTTTTTTGCATATCTACCTTGGGACTCCTGCGTTTACTCTCTTCTAGGTGCTGAGGATAGGGTTCCTGAGAGATTTGCTTTCTCTATTTCTCTTTTCCCACCCTCTCTCCCTTTCTTCTATCTCTCCTCTTGCTGTGCACAGCTTGAGAGGAGGCTATTTGCTGTTTTTTACAGTCCTCTTGATTCAGAGAAGGTTTCTTGTCAGAGGACATGGCTTCAGGAGATTTCTGTATTGCTGCTCCTTCTCCAGCTGATACTCTAGCACCTTCATTGCTTGGATCCCCTACTCCCACTCTCATGGTGGTTCCTCTTCCCAATCTTTCTCTCTAAGTTTCTCTTATCCAAGTCTTGCCCCCACCCCTACCCATATTCCATCCTACAATCCTCCCCAAGTTAGTGACTCCATGAAGCTTACAACAACCAACTATCATACTTGGTCTTTCTGCACTTAGTTATTACTAGGAGGAGTCGGTGTGTGGATGTCCATTTCCACACCTCACTCGGTGGACCCTACTTTGAGAAGCATATTGGATGCATAGGCCCGTCTTATCATCATCCATTGCATGATTTCGTCTATACAGTCACAGTTTATCTCTACTCGGAGTAATGCTCAACAGATGTGGACGGAGATCCAGAGGAGGTATGGGCTAAAAAACCGCATCATCATGCGGTTAAATGTAGCTGGGGCATTTGTTAAACCAAAAGGCATGACCATGAACTCATAGCGGGCCCGCTCAATACGGAGTGCTGTTTTGGGGATGTCCTGTAACTCGCGGCGGTGCCCGGGGGACTAGGGCCTTGACACACTTGTTGATACCATCAATGCATATTAAAACATTTAAACATGGCCACAACCTAACACATATCCATCATCACTTTGCATAAAACATAAAGCTGGACAAAACATCCACAAATGCTAAAAATGGAGGTTGCACATGTGACACCACATAGAGGCCGGAATGGGCCGACCCCCCCCCCCCCCCCTTGGAGTATTTTATTACCCAAGGAGAATAATATCATGTACAAGCTTTGAGGGCCTTACTCTCCCCACGGGAGATGCCGGATTATCCATATACAAATGCCATAACATAGCCCAACACGAGGCTACCAAGCCGGAACACAGGCTGTAGAAATGCCGAGCCAATAATATAATCCATATACCTCCGTGTGGGTATTGATTCTTCCCCAAAAACCACGGGTCTTCATGCAATAGAGCTGGTACAACAGGTTCAGCTCTCCATTCAGCCGGTACAATAGGTACAATGGCTGGTACAGTAGGTACAGTGGTTGGTACAGCTGGTACAAGGATTGGTACAACCAAAATAGTGGCTGGTACAATAGGTACAACAAGTACAAGGGCTGGTACAGCCAGTACAGTGGTTGGTACAGTAGGTACAAGGGCTTGTACAACCAGTACAGTGGCTGGTACAGCAAGTACAAGGGCTGGTACAACAAGTACAATGGCTAGAAATCATAATAAATGATTAAATACCCTTGCCTTAAGTATTTCTTCGTGATGGAAGCCTCCAAAATAGTCCCCAACAGTCGGTATTCTTCATGGGCAACGTTCAAGAGAGAGAGAAAGAGAGTAGCCATCCTTAGGGCTGCCTGTAACGGTGGTAGAGGCTAGTGTGCAGCAAGAGAGCCTCCATTAATGAAGAGAGAGCGCTACAATTTATAGATTTGGGCCTCCCATGAGCTAAAATGGCAAGAGAAGGCTACAATGACAAGTGGAGAGCCACACAATAGCTGAAGTGACAAGTGTGAGGCTACTTGTCTCACTTTGATCCACTTTCTAACAAGTGTCAGGCCACTTTCTCACTTTGGTCCACTTTCTTGCCACATGTCCCAATCTAAGAGATGGGTCCTTCCATAAACTTTATCTCTAAAAATATGCCAATTGGTAGACATTCTATCATAGGCACTTTACCAACTCTTGGTATCTGCTCAATTCGAGATGTAATGACGCGAACAGAATTTCCATCGGAGTCAGACCAAAAATAGCAACTCTCCTAAATTTTAGGAGTGTGGTCCTTCGTATTCTAGGATAATCCCCCATTCCTAAAGCTGTAACTCGCGGCGGTGCCCGGGGGACTAGGGCCTTTGACACACTTGTTGATACCATCAATGCATATTAAAACATTTAAACATGGCCACAGCCTTAACACATATCCATCATCACTTTGCATAAAACATAAAGATGGACAAAACATCCACAAATGTCGAAAATGGAGCTTGCACATGACATAGAGGCCGGAATGGGCCGACCCCCCCCTTGGAGTATTTTATTACCCAAGGAGAATAATATCATGTACAAGCTTTGAGGGCCTTACTCTCCCCACGGGAGATGCTGGATTATCCATATACAAATGCCATAACACAGCCCAACATGAGGCTACCAAGCCGGAACACAAGCTGTAGAAATGCCGAGCCAACAATATAATCCATATACCTCCGTGTGGGTATTGATTCTTCCCCAAAAACCACGGGTCTTCATGTAATAGAGCTGGTAGGTTCAGCTCTCCATTCAGCCGGTACAGTAGGTACAGTGATTGGTACAGTAGGTACAGTGGCTGGTACAAGGGCTGGTACAGCTAGTACAGTGGCTGGTACAGCCAGTACAGTGGCTTGTACAGCCAATATAGTGGTTGGTAGAGCAAGTACAAGGGTTGGTACAACAAGTACAATGGCTAGAAATCATAATAAATGATTAAATACCCTTGCCTTAAGTCTTTCTTCGCGATGGAAGCCTCCAAAACAGTCCCCAGCAGCAGCAGGTATTCTTCATGGGCAGCCTTCAAGAGAGAGAGAAAGAGAGTAGCCATCCTTAGGGCTACGTGTAATGGTGGTAGAGGCTAGTGTGCAGCAAGAGACCTCCATTAATGAAGAGAGAGGGCTCCAATCTATAGATTTGGGCCTCCCATGAGCTAAAATGGCAAGAGAAGGCTACAATGACAAGTGGAGAGCCACACAATAGCTGAAGTGACAAGTGTGAGGCCACTTGTCTCACTTTGATCCACTTTCTAACAACTGTCAGGCCACTTGTCTCACTTTGATCCAGTTTCTTGCCACATGTCCCAATCTAAGAGATGGGTTCTTCCATAAACCTTATCTCTAAAAATATCCCAACTAGTAGACATTCTGTCATAGGCACTTCGCCAACTCTTGGTATTTGCTCAATTCGTGATGTAATGACGTGAACAGAATTTCCATCGGAGTTAGATCAAAAATAGCAACTCCTAAATTTTAGGAGTGTGGTCCTTTGTATTCTAGCCCCATTCCCAAAACTTGTACTTTCCAAATATTTGCCATCCTGGAGTTCACCAGACCCCTTTCATACTGGGAAATGTCCAGGCTGGTGACATCCTCCTCAGCTTCTTAAAAGTTGTCCGCAACTTTAAGCTTCAAGCCATATATTCAAGATATAATCATGTCCCATTAAGTGGGCGAGACGAGGTAGTCTCAAAAATCTAATACAACGGAAGAATCCATGTCCCAAAGAAATGGTGAGACTAAATAAGTCTCCATAATACCAATATCAAAATCATGTCCAAAAATAAATGGGCGAGAATTCCATGGAAGATATGCTAGGCACAGGCACAAGAGCCAATTGTGTCTCAATCACCAATATCAATGAGATAATCATATGCCAATGAAAATCACGAACCAGGTGCTAAGACACTTAAATAAGTGCCATGCAGAAGAAACTAGTGCCTCGCACAGAAACATGTGCTATGCACACAAACTGTTGCCATTCAAGAGCACAAACCATGGTGACAGAAAAGCTGGTACTCCATAGTTTTGGCAATCCTTTCTCCCAATCCCAACAGCTCCCATGTTCTTCCATACAATCCCAACTCTGATCAACAAGCATGGTGTGGAAACAATAAAACACTCACTCCACAATCGCAACACGAATCCACGTGTATGGTGGAGTGTTCATTGAATTGCCCTCTCACAATTCCAACATGAATCCACATGCATGGTGAGATGAACAATGAACCTCTTGGCCTCTGTATGGGGAGATAGGGATTCTAATATGGCTTTTAAAAATAAATAAATCCATGTCCCAAATAAATGGGCAAGACAAAACAGTCCCATAAGTCCAGATATCATAATCATGTCCCAAGTAAATGGGCGAGACAAATCAGTCCCATAAGTCTAGATATCATAATCCATGTCCCAAGTAAATGGGCGAGACAAAATAAGTCTCCTACCAACAAGACATCGGTCCACATGACCCTTGGCATAGACATAAGTCTCGTGCCAACGAGGCGTCATGTCCACTTTACCACTTGGCCAATAGTTTGGAGACATTTCGGCCACCAACTCACACTACCCTCTCAAGTGCCCATGTTCCCTTCCATCTGCTCTCTATTGTTCCACCCAGATATGGTAGAAACAATCTTCAAGAGAGCACGTAGGACAAGAGAACATTACACACGGTATGTTGTGCTCGACACTACCCTCTAAAGTGCGCCCATGTTCCCTTCCATCTACTCTCTATTGTTCCACCCACACATGGTAGAAACAATCTTCAAGAGAGCACGTAGGACAAGAGAACACTACACAGGGTATGTGAACCATGAGTTTCATAAGTCCAATGCATCCCAAATAAAGGGAGCCAAAAAGAATAATCCATAAACCTGAGGATAGATCCAAATCCCTAGAAAAGAAGTCCAGGAATCCATAGACTTGTATACCATAATCCTTGTATACCATAACTCTTACCACATACTCCGTGCTAACCACACACCTTCAAGTAGAGGTGGACTTTATCCATAAAAGCATCATATCCATGAGATATCCAAAGATTTCTTCTCTGTAAACTTGGATAGATTCGTCCATAGAAATTGCTTGTGAAGCCCAATATTTATATAAATCTCGTGCAAGACAGAAATCTCCATAGATATAGTCCATCCCAATAAAGGGAGCCATAAACAATGTTTCCCTGAAACCATCTCAAGGCAAACAATAACATGCATGGCTGTACAAGGGTTAGTGAACATAAAAAATACTTCATAGTAAATAGCAAAAGCACCAACTTTGCAAACTTAAAGTATACTTAGCTTTTCTCTGCCAGGTTGGTCATGAAGCCAAAAGAAATATCTCGTCACCATATCCTTCAGATATCCTGAGATATATCTCCATATAGGTTGCCTGTAAGCTTGATAATATAATCCACAATATCCATATGGAAAGAGTGCTAAACATGTGCACATAAAGCCAACTCCATACTTCCAAGATAAATTTTGTGAATTCATAAATCCTTAGACCAAGCTGTCTATTGCTCATGCTCTTGCTTCATAGGCTATGAAGTGGCTGGCCATGCTTAATAGCAATAAGATGTAATCAATCCGAGACATAGGGAGCCTCGAATAGGGAGCTTTCTCTTTATCGTTAGCTTGTTGAGCGCGTTATAATCCACGCAAAGTCGGGAGGATCCATCCTTCTTTTTCACAAAGAGGATTGGGGTTGCGAATAGAGAATCGGGCACTTGCTCTTGTGCAAAGTGCAAAGATGAAGTACAATAACGGAAAACCAAAGACCTCCCAGCGCCTGGGGTAGCCAAGGTAGTCACTGTCTCTAGCAAGGGTCAGAACTAGACCCAGTGAGGGTCTACCTTGGGAGTCTTTGGTTCCAAGAACTTGAATAACAGACCTCGCCTTATTCCAGACCAAAAGGCTCTGGCTGGCAAGACAAGTGATAAGCTCAGTCCCGAAGAGCGTGAACAATACAACAAGAAGGGGCGGTGTTTCTTTGTCATACAAACGAACACACTTCTAAGGATTGTCCTAAGAAGACCCCTGCTTAGACCACCACTCCGGCCTTGATATCAGTCGTGGTGAGCGAGTCTCCCACACTGCCCCCCCCCCCCCCCAGGTTGTCACTAGTCCTCCAACTCCCACACCTTCGGTTAGCGCCATTGTCATGCACATGACACCTCTGGTTCAAAGTGCGCACATCCCATTGGATTTGCGTGTCCAAACCATAGAGGAATTGTCCTCGTTTATCTGCATCCAATTTTTGCAACTGTAAACCCAAGTGAGTGACTTTATTTGCAAATTGGAGGATAGGTAGCGCATTCTAGCGCAATCCTCGATGCTCGTCCTTGAGTCGCTCAAGATAAGGCAGTAGAAGCCACTTCTTAAGGTCGGTGACAAATTGGTCCCACTTGAGCCCAATGAGTCCACCAAGAGATTGCTTCCCCCTCGATGTAGTAACTAGCTAACACCACCTTTTCTATGTTTGACTTCCTACGAGCAGCAAAGTAGGCTTCAAACTGACGAATCCAAGAATACAGTGTTGTGGGATCAAGTTTACCATTATGGATACTAAAATTCACCTTCTTGTGAAGGTGAGTTGAAGAAGTCGCAGGTACCCGTCCTTGTGTCAAGAACTACAAGGTATCACTCGTGCTCCACGCGTCGACGTTGGTCCTCCAATGCAGCAGCGCGGGCTGTTGCTTGTGTTCGAAGCTCTACCTCCCGTACCTGCAATTCATGTAAGGTAGGGGAATGCTGTGTTAACTCCTCAAGGGAGATAGCCGAAGTAGGGATCGCGGAAGGGGTTTGGAAAGGGATCTCAGTGACATTTTGAAGACCAGGTTTCTACCTCCACGGTACATGACAAATCTTGAAGATGAGTTCTATAAACTCACTTAGAACGGTTCCCTGTGCTCACCTACTTCAACAAGGTGATCACATCAGCCCAACAGTTGGGGAAATCCGAGAAGGAGAAGCTCAAGCAGCTCATTCGAGGATTGGATCCAAACATTTGGTTCCCCGTTTGAAATTTTGAACCTTAGACATATGATAGGGCTTTGACTCTTGCACAGAATCATGAGATGATGCTCAATGAAGGCAAGCCCAAGACCGCTCCAGTCACCCCCAAACCTCAGTAGACGCAGACCAACCAGCAAAACCAGGCGTCTAACCAACATCCAGGTAAGGGGGCTCCCAACAACAACAAGAACAAGAAGGATCAAAAGAAGAAGGTCTAGAATAGCTCCGTGAAGGAGTGATAAGATGGACCTAAGAAGATCCCAAAAGAAAAGGTCAAGGAGGGCCTTACTGGAGGATTCTTGTAGTCAGATGAGAAGGAACGGTGCTTCAAAGAAAACCTTTGTTTTTCTGCCACCACACGGGGCGTGGCGAGAAGGATTGTACCAAATGGTAGGCGGAAAAGAGCAAATCTCGTGAGACTCTATATGACTAATGACTAACCTTGGCCACCCTTTTATAGGCTCTTGGCCGGTCATCGGGCGTCCACACTTGGGTACCTGCTCGTCCATACTTGGGTGCCCGCCCGTTAGTCTATCCCTAACTCAGCTGGCCAATCAGCTTGCCGAGCTCCAAGCTTCCCCAAACCTCGAAGCTAGTCTTGCGTACGTGTAGCACACGGTAGATACACACTGTGCACATGACAAGTACCTTCACATTTTATGTATATCATCATTTCGGTCCAACGTTTCACTGTCCACCTACCTGGTGTTGAAACGTTTTGTTCCAAAATAAATCGTTTCAGCATCGTTTCATTTCAATTGTGAAACATTTTGTGGTGACCTTGGGCTAGCCCCAAGGCAGCCCCCAAAGTGTGGGCTAGCCTTGCAAGGGGTAGACAATCCCTTAGTCATACCTTAGGCTCAGTTGACCAGCCATTGGGAGGTTATGGAGCAGTCGGCCAGGATTGGCAGCCACCTGACCCGATAAAGGCAGCCGATTAAACATTCAATGTTAGTCGTGAGAAGTCGGCAGTTGACTAGCATTTAGTGGGTAATTCGGGACCCCATTTGGTGTCGTCTCTACGATGTCTATTTCAGATTCATGTATGCTGTTTTAAAGGATTGCTAATGACTCACTAAACTCAGGTTTAAAGAAAGGCTTCGTTGTTTCACACGGTCCTAGCTTGGTGCATGCTACACCACTGTAATAGGCGGAAGCTTACATACAGGATTTTACTTTAGATAGTGAATATTCAGCACGTTGGCTCATGACGATTGCACAATGTGGTGGAACGTAAGAGTGCAAGACAGAGGGGGGGGGAGAGAGAGAGAAGAGAACCACAATAAAGACACGGTACACCCGATGGGTCCCAAATACCCTCTGCAGGGCCTCCACCAAGGATGCTGTATCTGCTTTATTGAATGATGAGAAAAATGAATAACTTCTTGGGAGATCTTCCTCGGCTGTAAACCTGCAGCCTGAAGATGACCTGATTCTTGACCTTCAAGTCCACCGTTGCGTTAAGCTCCCTTTGGATGTCCTGGCCCTTGGAGTTCTTCAGCACTTTGTGAATAATGAGATGTTTTGACCTTTACTAAGCCCATGCTTATATAGTCAATAAATCTGCTGGTCGGTGGTCTATAACAGCTATTGGCCTGTTACTTTATTGCCCACGACCTGTTTTTTATGCTATTAAATGGGCTCCTTTTTCCCATGCTGGCCGCCTTGGTTCTGCTGGTGCTGCCTTGTTGCTGGCCCTGCATGGCGTGGCCGCCTGGCTGTGTAGCCTCTAGGGCTGGCCGACTGGGCCACAGCCTCTTGGCTGGCTGCCATGCTGCCCAAACCTCAGAGGGCTGGCCAACAAGCCTACAAGGCGTGTGCCCTATAAGGGCTGGCCACACATGCAATGGGGCTCTATGGGCCAAAGCCATGGCCCATGGGCTGCCCCACATGGCCCAAGTATTGGGTAAAACCCTATACTGTATATGCAATCTTACATGCAACTACATGCTTCCTCATATGCCTGGCATCTGGCTACAAGCCGAATACCGGGAACACGTGTCATCATTCCAGAGGGTGACTCATAGTACGGACTGGCATTGCACACTTGACTAAGACCATGTACAGGACTTGTACACGTGACCTTGGATGCTTAGAGTGGAACCTTGGCTAACTCATCCCGAACTGGGGCTCGGCCGATTTCCACTCCAACTCTTGCATCTGCTGTACATATATGTCCACATGGCATCCAAGTGCGAGATGCAGGTGACATGTGACTTCAGCAAAAAAGGTCTTTTTAATCCTTGTCTATGATGACTTTTGCATCAAATTATTCTATAAAGACAATTTAATGGTCTTGTTTGTATGCTTGAGCGAACGGGTCCAAATTGGCTCACAAGGGGCCAATTTCCACTCTAGGTCCTGCACCTGCTATACATATATGTCCATGTGGCATCCAAGTGTGAGATACAGGTGACATGTGACTTCAGCAAAAAAGGTCTTTTTAATCCTTGTCTATGATGACTTTTGCATCAAATTATTCTATAAAGACAATTTAATGGTCTTGTTTGTATGCTGGAGCGTACGGGTCGAAATTGGCTCACAAGGGGCCTATTTCCACTCCAGCTCCTGCACTTGCTATACATATGTCCACGTGGCATCCAAGTGCGAGATGCAGGTGACATGTGACTTCAGCAAAAAAGGTCCTTTTAATCCTTGTCTGGGATGACTTTTGCATCAAATTATTCTATAAAGACAATTTAATGGTCTTGTTTGTATGCTGGAGCGTACGGGTTGAATTGTATCCTTTTTTTCTTTTGATTTTCAATTTTGTTTTTCTCAATTGAAAGATTTGAAGACACTCACTGCATTTTACATGTCCTGCTATATTCGGAATCATATGTTCATGCTTTGAGTTTTCTTGTGAATCTTCATAGGTTCAATAATGATGTGATATGGTTGACTTTTCTTTTGCAGATGTAAGAACTCAGGGAATGTATCAGCTATTGGATCTGGGTTTTATAGGTCTCATCTTTTCTTGTTTCAATGAAGATGCCAACAAGGTCAAAGTTTTACCCATTTCTGATCAAGGCTGTAGCTCTAGCAATCTGGAATTAATTGCATACTTCATTTGTTATTTTTATCTCAGCTTAGTCCCATTCTTTCAATGAAAAGCATTACTGAAGAGAGGCTAGTTTGATTTTTGTCAATTCATAACTCTAGCTTGAGTGAACAATCCATCAGGCTGTTGAGCGTTGAGCTGAGTTAACGTGCTTGTTTGGGTAGCTGCATTCCTTATAAGTATGGAATCCCATGATCCATTTTCATGCTTTGCGTATCATATGGAATATTCTGCACATATTGTATAAACTTTTATAAAAGAGTTTTGAGGTCCATTTTCATGCTTTGTGTATCATATTGTATAAACTTTTATAAAAGAGTTTTGGGGTCCAGTCTGTCTTGGACCTTTATGCTACAACCCACGGATCTCCTAAACGCAAAACACCAGTGATTAGTACAAGCCCCCTAAGAGGGGTGCAAGCTAGCTCACCTCCCAAATATAGGTTCTATGCTTCGAACCGAACTCTGACCAGTAGGGAGGTTATACAATAATAACCCATGTTTTCACTTATATAGCGCCCACTGCTGTTGTAAATAACCATCCTATTATAAAGAGCCACTATGCATGGATTTATCAATAATAACCTTACTGCCTGTATTAGCTTGCTTTCTCCTAATACCAGGGCTCCCCTAACCCTACCAGATTAGGCTACTAATATCGAGGATTAGCAATAGGTACATAATATACTTCCCCTCCTCAGACGTTTCCACTCTTGGAAATAAAATCTGTCTAAGAAAGAAAAATAGGAAACCTATGCTGTAAACTAGCAACTATCTTCCAAATGAAAGACATTCCTAGTCTTGGAAATAAATAGTGGAAACTCAAGCTACATCTAACAACTGAGTCCATAATCTGGTTCATCATTCATGCACTTTTCACTCGTAACTCTGTCATAGAAACTGACTAAATTTGCAGCCGTTGTTCGTTCAACTGTGTGGAACACAACAATCCCTCAATCCAACTCTTGAGGAATCAGATAATCTGACATCATAGAGACGATTGTCATAGCTAATTAAATTACCTATCCTATCAAGATTGGGTAATTCCTTGTACCTAGGGGATATTAAAAAAAATACCTTCCCTCTTTGAGAACCACAGAACTATCGGATATCTAAACACTCTTGTCATAAATGACCTTTGAACGTGTCCACCGTTAGCTTATTTAGCGCCGTATAATCCACACATTAGCGTGCGGTCTTATCGTTCTTTTGGACAAACAAAATGGGAGCAGCAAATGGAGAGGAGGAAGGTCGGATAAATCCAGGCCGGAGTAGCTGGGATAACTGTTGCTCCAGCTCGCTCTCCGATTCCTTAGAAAGGCGGTAGGGGAACTTGCTGGGAGGCTCTGAACCAGGAACCAACTCTATGCAATGGTCCCCAGGTCTACTGGGTGGGAGGTCATCTCGTAGCATAATGTTGTTGTATTGAGACAAAAGACCAGCCATTCTCTGCTATTTGAACTGCAGTAGACTGAGAGCGGACATATAGCAATGCACACTCTGCTCCTTTTCTTATGGCTCGTTGGGCCTAAATATGGGAAATGAATGGTATTCTAAGAATGCTCCGATCCCTGCGAATCATGATGGGCTTAGGAAAACCTTCAGCAATAGTGAAAGTGTCCTGCCTCCAATTAGGAATGGGTGCATACTATCTAAACCACTGGATTCCAAGGATCATGTCACACCTTAAAAGAGGGGAAACAGAGAGATGTGTGTATGTAGACCAGGTGTAAACTTGTCCACATCTAAATGATAAGGAACCAAGGTACAACTCATCTTGTTTGCCAACTGTGGAGAGATGGCATCTTCCGAATTGCCCATGTCAAAGATGACAATGAAGCTGTCCCCTTGCAGTGCCATAGGTACAAATGAGAGCCTTCGTTTTTCCCTCTTCCTCACCCTCGTGCTGATCATCAAATACCACTAGTGTGTGTGTGTGTGTGTGCGTGGGGGGTGCATGTGAAGTTCTACACTCACTATTGGGCACTGGGGATGTATCTAGTCTATACTATGCATGATGGAGTTGATGGTTTATTGTCTTGTGGATGACTTAACATGAGGTTATAAATTGCACTTTCTTATAAGGTGAATTTGGGCATGTTCTTGGATTCATCTAGGTATATATAAATACCATTGGTGGCACCGAATGCGGGCAATAGCTAGACAGGAGGCGGCGCCTAGATAAAGCTTGGGGAGCAAGAAAAAGTTTGGGATATTTTAGGCATACTCAGCCACTTTTGGCAAAAAGGAAAAGCAAAGCTAAAAGAGGGCTGGTCGACTTTATAAACAGCAAGGAGGGGATTCTGTTTTTATCATCATATGCTCAAGCTTTTTGGCCGACTGCAGTTGAATCTCTCCTACTCTTCTGCGCTGGCCGTACAGCAGCGGTTATCCTTGGGATGCGCACAGCTGACAGCTTGGAGGACTTTTCTATCTTTTATGTGCACAAGGGATTCAACACCTTCTCTGCAGAGTATTCTTGTCTACTGGCTGCCTGCAAGTTGGTCTTATTGCTGGCTGACAGAAGCCACATTTTCTCTCCTTTTCTGCCCTGTTTTGGAGCTGGTCACCTACAGAGCCACCAACAACCACGCTTTACTATTGCTGGCCGTCGACTAGCAGGTCGCATGCTGGCTGTACAGACAGCCGTACAGCCTGCACACATGTGACTTCAGCTGTTCTTCTTCTTCTCTCTTACAATCTTGGCCATGCATCGGGCAGAGTCGGGGCTGAATTTGTGACTGTTTTTGGGACAGTTTTGGACAGATTTTGGTGCTGTTTGTATCTTGGCTGTGGATAGAGATCTGGGCAAGAGCCTTGCTAATGCTTTGTGGAAATTCCGGTGCAAGTCTGCGCCCGCACCTTGTGTTCTTGTAAAAGCTTCTATTGAATAAAGAAGTTCCTACAGAGGTCCCACTGTTCCGGCTCAATGCAGTGTCTTTATATTGTTGTGGCTTCTTGCTGTGTTTTCATATTCTATTTGGTATATGAAGTGTTTGTATATTGTTTCGGGTCCCTGATCGGTTATAGTGGTATCAGAGCATGGGTTTTCGTGGAAGCAGAGGCTTGCTTTCATGAATGAGAAAGAGAAAAGATCAAAAGTGGGGACCACACTGACCAACAGTTTTTCTTATGGAAGCAGTCATGTGTCAAGAGTGAGTAGTAGACAGCTTGGTCTAAGGATTTATGGATTCACAGATTTTATCCTCGAAGTATGGAGTTTGCTTTATGTGCCCGTGTTCTGCACTCTTTCCATATGGATTATAAATCGAGCTCATAAGCAAGCTATATGAAGATATACCTCAAGATATCTTATGCATATGGTGACGAGATATTTCTTTTGGGCTTCATGACGAACCTGGCAAAGAAAAGCCAAGTATACTTTGAGTTTTGCAAAGTTGGTGCTTTTTGCAATTTATTGTAAAAAGCATGGAGAATTGTGTGTTGTTTGTCTTGAACTGTTTTTGGACACTTAACCCTTGTATGAGCGCATGGAGAATTGTGTGTTGTTTGTCTTGAACTGTTTTAGGTAAACATAATGGTCGAAAAGCCTGGTTTGTGTGTTGTTTGCCTTGAACCGTTTTAGGTAAACATAATGATTGAAAAGCTTGGTTTATATGGTTTTTCATACGGATATGTTCAACGACTATGGACTAAGTTTTTGGTATATCTTCACTTAAGGATTTATACATACATGATGGTTTGGCGCATCTATATGGTTATCGTTGGCTCGGTGATTCATGGGCTTTATATATAACTCCATGGCTCCCCTTTTACTGGGATGTACTATGTTTGTGGCTTCTTTTATTCGGGATACAAAGGGTTTACGGATCGACGATTTTTCTATGGATTTCTATCATTGGCCGAAATGCCTGTAAAACTATCAATCACAGACATATTTATTGAGAACCAGGATTTCTATGCCTGTGATTCATTCTTATTTTATATGAACTCATGGAAGGGTTGGTGACCCTAGTGAGTTATTTGAACTCACGGAGGAGTTGGTGACTCTGGTGAGTGAGAAGAGTTGGTGACTCTCATTGCTGACTATGTAAACTCCATGAGTTGGTGACTCTGTCAAGTGAGTATTTCATGAATTCATGGAAGAGTTGGTAATTCTCTACAGTGAGTATTTCATGAACTCATGGAAGGGTTGGTGACCCTAATGAGTATGTGACCCTATTGAGTGACTAAGGGTTGGTGACCTTGAGAACTCATGTAAGAGTTGGTGACTCTAGTATGTGAACTCATGGAAGGGTTGGCGACCCTAGTGAGTATTTCATGAATTCATGGAAGAGCCATTGCCTTGGTAAATAAAGCCTCGTGGAAAGGGGAAACTCTATCGAGTATCTATGGTTTCATGGAAGGATCGTTGCCCTGGTGAACCACATGGATATGTGAAGCATGGTTGGCTAGGGCATGCGTATGGATCATAGGAGTGGTGCTCTTATGCAATCCAATGGCATGACAATATATTTTTGTGGCTATGTATTCTGCTTATTTTCTTTTGCAGGTACTCTAAGCTACTTATGGATTTATGGATATTTGGGACAAAGTTGGCTCTTGTGCCTGTGTCTGGTTATTATCAAATTGTGACTCCGGATATCACGAAAGTTTGTTTCTCGATACGGTTGGCTCTTGTGCCCATATCTGATTTTGGATCGTGGATCTGGATCTATGGCTTTAATACCCAATTTATGACATGGCAGTGGATCTGCTATCCTTGAAGACTATTTCTACGGTATCATGCTTACACAGTTGTGGACAATTGTTTTATAAGGCGGAGGGGATGTCACCATTTGGTCCCCTGACAAGTCTTGATCAGCGTTTTGGGGCAAGCCCACACACAATACAGAGCCAAGGTGAGAACATGGATTTTCCATCGAAGGAAGACAAAGCATTCATAGACAAGGATTGACGTGAAAGATGGCTACACAGCACGAGCAACATGGGAATTTTATCACTAAAGTGACTTATAAGGTTTATAAGTCAATAGGTTCACACATCATTAAATTTTGGTTGGACGTATTATTATTTGGGCATGGATCCCTGGACAGAAGGCGGCGCCTAGATAAAGCTTGAGGAGCAAGCTGGGAAAAGAAAAAGTCTGGGATGGGCATACTCAGCCACTTTTGGCAAAAAGGAAAAGCAAAGCTAAAAGAGGGCTGGTCGACTTTATAAAAAGCAAGGAGGGGCTTCTGTTTTTATCGTCATGCGCTCAAGCTCTCTGGCCAACTGCAATTGAATCTCTCCTACTCTTTTGGCGCTGGCCGTACAACAATGGTTAACCTTGGGATGCACACAGCCGATAGCTTGGAGGACATTTCTATCTATTATGCGCGCAAGGGATTCAGCACCTACATTGCACAGTATTCTTGTCTATTTCTTGCAAGTTGGTCTTATTGCTGGCCGACGACAGCCACCTTTTCTCTCTCTTTTTCTGTCCTGTTTTGGAGTTGGTCGCCTACAGAGCCACCAACAACCACGCTCTACTATTGCTGGCCGCCGACTAGTGGGTCGCATGCTGGTTGTCCAGATAGCCGTACAACACCCATACAGCCTGCACACATGTGACTTCAACTGTTCTTCTAAGTTCTTCTTCTCTCTCACAATCTTGGCCATGCATCGGGTAGAGTTGGGGCTGAATCTTGGCTTTGGGTAGAGATTTGGGCAAGAGCCCTATTGATGCTTTGTGGAAAATCCATTGCAAGTTTGCACCCGCACCTTGGGTTCTTGTAAAAGCTTCTATTGAACAAAGAAGTTTCTATGGGGGCCGGCTTTTCCGGCTTAGTGCAATTTCTTTATATTATTGTGGCTTCTTGCTGTGTTTTCATACTCTGTTTGGTATATGAAGTGTTTGTATATTGTTCCGGGTCCTTGATCGGTTACAGTGTGGCATAAGAAACAATGGTTATTTGTCTTGTACCGTGTCTGTTCATCCGGTTGGAGGTAACCTCCAGTGATTGACTCTCCTTAGCTTTTTGCTTAGGAGTCTTCTTGGGCTTACTTCCAAGTTCCATTCAGCATCAGTTCTTGATTCTAAGTGAGTGTCAGTGCTCGTGCATAAGTCTTAGGCTCAAAATTTCTAACTGGGTATCTAATGTTTGTGCCTAAACCTCTAATGTACTGCTTTAGCTTATCTTTTTTCGATATGTCCAAGTGTTGGGCCATGGTAATGAGCTTGTTGGAATAGGTCAAAACTAGGGAACCACCCTGAGTGGGTTTGTAAAACTCGTCCTCAAGATTGGTCATATATTGTGTTTGAAGAAAACGGGTTGACATCTTGAAGATGGCAAGGTGAGAGAAAAATTGATCTTGCACAATAAGAGTGCTAGGGAACTCGAGAGCTTGAGAGCTTGAGAACTTGAGAGATGTGTGACTAGAAGCCCACTTAAGGGGAATATATAGGTTTTCCCAAAAGCTATCTTTAGGTTTTGCTTTTGTGTTTTATATATATATATATATTCTGTTTCCTTAAAAAAAAAAAAACCTATAAAGCATAAAGTGGGTTTTTAAACCCTTTACTAAGGTTTAGCCAAAAAAAAAACGAAAGCAAGGTAGCGTAGTTTTTAAAAAAAAAAGAAAGCTTAAAAAAACCTTACTGGCGGCTTGCTTTTCGAAATTTTCTGCTGCGCCCACTTGTCTGCCACACGTGCGCTGCGTGTCTGCGTGCGTATAAGGGCCCGACTGCAAACGTGTACTACACGCCGGCGCGCACGGACAAGAGCACCGCCTGCCTGCCTGCGTACCACCCGTCGACTGCCCACGTGTGCCGCCTGTAGCGTTTCTGCGCACGAAGGGAATCTGTCGACTGCCTGTGTACGCCTGCGATCACATGGTTGGCACTGCTACCAGCGCACCTGTCTTGCACACGACTGTATGCCTGCGTGTACCCGTGCGTATACTTGGCCGCCTACACATCATAGGGGCGCCTGTGCTTGCCAGCCTGTTTACCAGCGCCTGCACACGTGCGCCAGAACATGTGTAACAGCCCGCTAGCGACTGCAAATAAGCACCAGCCCTGGCTGCGCATACAAGGGCTACACAGCTACAGCCGGCGACCTCTCTCTCTTTCTCTCTCTCTCTCTCTCTCTCTTACAAACAGCCGACAGGCTTTTGCTTGTTTTTCTCTCTCTTCAAAGTGTTCAAACAGTTGAAAACATCTAAGCCCTACTTCTTGCAAAGCAAACAATCCCTTCTAGACCACAATCACCATCATCACGGGTTCCTACGATGAAAGAGCAACATACTAAATCTGAAAAACAACAGTATGCAAAGAAAAAACAGCAAGCTTCTCGAACTCATACCTTTTCTTCGACCTCTTTTCCTCTACCTACCGACTTGCTCGTTCACGAGGCATGCTCTGATACCACTGTCAATTCCCCATAGGATCTCCTCGTAGAACGCTCCTGGTACAAGACTCGAAACCTGCAAACAAACGAAACAAACAAGAAGGGGGTGCAGGCCTGACTCACCTCCCAACCTCGAGAGCCGTGGGAAAGCCCACAAGACTTGGCTGTCCCCACCGGGCCACGAGCTGAGCTAACTAGATGGACGTACCGACCAATCTCTACCTCGTGACGTCCCATACCGCCACGAAGCTACCCTCGTGGGACTCGAGACTGATGCCGGCCTCGGCTGCATGAAGCAGGTGCACATGTGCACTAGATCCAGGCTCCTGACCATAGAGCTCTCACAAAGTCACGCGAGACTCTATATGACTAATGACTAACCTTGGCCACCCTTTTATAGGCTCTTGGCTGGTCATCGGGCGTCCACACTTGGACGCCCGTCCGTCCATACTTGGGTGCCCGCCCGTTAGTCTATCCCTAACTCAGCTGGCCAATCAGCCTGCCTAGCTCCAAGCTTCCCCAAACCTCGAAGCTAGTCTTGTGTGCGTGTAGCACACGGTAGATACACACTATGCACATGACATGCTGCCACCAAGTAATAGCTTCCCCAATGTGTTGGGGCGCTGCCACATGGACTTTGTCTTGTAGATTTGAAATTTTAGCTAATGGAAAATGTGCTTCAAATTGATGAATTAATTGAGTAACAGCAGCATGATCGCACTTACCATCATACTTACTAAAATTTGGAGAGGTTTGTATGACGGTGGTGGTAGGAGCGGTGGACCGTGGAGGACAAGGTATTCTGAGCCATCTTGAGGAGGGATGCCAGAATTTGTGCCATCGTTTGCTGATGCTAGATTTGCATAGCCTCCCAGTTGAGTCTTTGCTGAAACTATTCCCTCGGATAAATCCCTCGATGAAGGTTGTCTATTAGCATAAAACCGTGCTCTATCCTAAGCACTCTTGATAGAATCTCTAACATCTCCTGCACGTGTGCCAAGAAATCCCTAGCCGCATCATTGTGAATACCCTCAAGTCCCATAGTTACCAGAGATCTAGGTTGGTATCCGTACATCAGCATAAATGGGCCATAGCCAATGGCCGCATGCTTAGCACTATCATGGGCAAACTCAATCATCGGGACGTACCTCTCTAGTTTGATGGTCTCTTGGAAACGTATGCACGAAGCATATGCTCCAAAACCTGATTCACCCTCTCCGTCTGTCTGTCGGATTAGAGGAACTCAAACTCAGTTTGGTCTTCAATTTTTGGAAGGCTAGTTGCCAGTAGTGTCCAGTAAACTTTGAGTCCCTATCACTCACTATGTCACAAGGTAAACCATATAACCTGAAAACTTGCCCAACAAGTTGCTATGCCAATTTAGGAGTTGTTAATGTTTTTCTTATAGGTAAAAATCTTTCCATTTTTGTCAATCTGTCTACCACCACCCAAATGGCATCATGCTCTCTGCGAGTGCATGGTAAACTGGTGATAAAATCTGTGGAAATACTTTCCTATTTACTATAAGGGATCTCCAGAGGATGAAACAGTCCTCCAGCCTTTAGGCGGTCAGCCTTATTCACTTGACACTGACGACACTTTACCACAGAGTTGTGGACTTTTGCCCTCATTTTCGGCTTGTAAAACATACGTTTTATCGTAGGTTCACTGTACCCCGGATGACCTGATGGAGAAATGGCGTGAAAGTCATAAAGGATCCTCCTCCTAATCTGAGCACTAGTCAGCATGCAAACCCTTTCATTTCGGAACAACAATCCATTCTGAATAAGATACATCACCCTTGAGACAAACTAGAGAATCTTCTAGTAAAAAAGAAAATCTATGATCCTTCTAGGGTCATGGTTATGAAACCATTCTTTACCTATAATAATGTCTACTCTATTTAGATTCATCAACAAAAAATCTAGACTATCTGAATAACTTCGGATAGATATAGGTAATTGGGTCACACATCTACCCCATATCTATCCATGCCTCGCTTCGAGGTTCACATGGTAGACATGATCACTTGTTTGGGTCTCCACTCCCAATTTTTGCACCAATTTGGCATTAATATAATTGTGAGTGCTACCTGAATCAAATAGGATGTGTACAATTTTTTGCCACATTGATCCATACATGTGTATGAGATCATTGGGTCCGAAAATTGCCATGCTAAAGTTACAATCCATGCAAGAGCTATGATCAAGCACCCTGGTATGAACGGAAGTAATCTTAGGGTTACCTGTAATCTTGGTCAAGTGAGCTCCCGTAGGCTTTTGCTTTTTCTACGCTTGAGAGCAGCTTCCTTTCCATTGGCTTGTCTGGCCACAATTAAAGCACCAGCCCTCTCGAATGTTCTGAAGGCTTTGCTCGGTTCTTTGAGCCTTCTTGGAATTGGGTTGATTTGAATTCCAGGTTTGATTTTGAGTTGCGGAAGCCTTCACAAACCTAAAATTTTGTTTACATTTGGAACTGGTTCGGAGTTGCATGAGCTTGAAATCTGCTTCCCACTGTTTTGGCCCACCCTGAGTACTGAGAAGAGGCTTCGTTTTATGGTTTAATGCATAAGATGCACGTTTATGATTAAAAATTGCCCACACTGCTTTTTCTTACAAAACACAGGTGCCCCTTAGATCCCCGCAAAAGAAGCTAGAGTTGACCTGTTTTTTAGAAGGTTCCTTTAAAAAAACAACTCACATGCATGGCGGCCAGTTCAGACGATGCTCTGCAGTCCACGTGCCCATGTGCATGCACACATCCATGTGGATAACCCAACTGTCCTCTCTGCTGGCCGCCCTGGCCCCCGACTTGCCGCCTGTCTGTGTTGTTGATGCCCTTTACATATCATGCTTTTTCCACATCATACCCGTCTGCTGCCCACATATCCACTGCGCGCGGGTTGTAACAGCCCTCTGCCACAGTTCCCGGGCACCAAACTCATCCCCTTAATTACACGTAAGTAATACGTGTCAAGGGTAGACTTTTGAGCATAAAACGCAGCCCAACTGGGAGTTCAACCTTAGAGGAACTAGGGTTTTGTAAGGGTTCTTTCTGCACATCTCCAACACGCATGACTCTTGCATATTCTGCCTCTCTCAGATCCACATACAACCACGACAACAACCCTATGGTGCTGAGAGAAATACCTGGGAATATCAACATGAATAAAACCATGAAAGACACACAAATCATTGTGACCCCGCGTTTAGGTCGCTCTAATACCAAGTGTAAGAGGCTTCCCAGGCTTGTCAACTGAGATCTCCTAAATGCAGTCCAAACAAGATTAGAGAGAAGGGGTGCATGCAAGCTCACCAACGAACCGTAGGATCAATACTTCGATCCACCCCCAAGCAAGGGGCTAAGGCTCCACTCTATGGATACATGCTAGTCAGCACTGGCATCTCATACCACCAGTGCCTGTCCACGGGCCCTTAGAAAGACAATCTCTGATCCGTCATGGAGTAGAAACTCTGGTCCAGGCATAGACCCATCAAAAGTGGACTGCACGACTGACTACACAATAATAATGCAAAGCAGCCCCTTACAAGTGCCTGCTACTCCTTATCCCAGGGGGTTTGAGACTTGAGTTCCGGGATGTTGGTGTCTGTGTCTCCTTGAAAGCAAAACTTGGTCTCTGAGTCTTTTGCAAAGACTATGCTTTGGTGAGCCCTTGAGCCATGCTCATATGTGAGCCTTTGAGCCATACTCATACTCTGAGTCTGAAGTGGAGAACAAGCCCTGTTCTTGCTATAGTGGAGTATGTGGTATTGTCTGTCCAGAGGCTATCCTGAAGCTGCTAGTTGAAGGCTTCTCTTGACATCTCTCACTCTTGCTCCGAAGAGGGGTTTGTTGGGATTCAGAGTCTCTTATGTGCGTGAACCCTTGTTTGTGTTCGTATGCATGTATGTGTGAACAGCCCCTAAAAAGGCTTTCGTGTCATGTGTGTGTGAACACTCCACTCCCTATGAGTGTGTATGTGTGTGTGTTTGTTTGTGTGAACCCACTCTTAGGACAGTGGAAAAGTATGCATTTCATGTGTAGTCTATGAGGTAGATGAACCTCTATGACTATAAAGCAATGTACTGGGTGTAAGCTAACATATCAATCTAATTATCATTGAGTTGTGCAATACTCTCTCTCTCTCTCTCTCTCTCTCTCTCTCTCTCTCTCTCTCTCATCCCTTATGTCTTATAGACCTTTTGTCTTTTGAAGAGGTTTAATATAACTTTCTTTCTTTCTTTCTGCGCGCACACACACACACACACACCATGGAGATCATTGATCCCCCATAGCTCGTCTTTTTGTTTTGCAAACCCTAAATCTACATATACAAGGCAGGGTGGCTGCTCTTTCTGATACCAAGGTGGCAAAGCTTTTGTGCTATTGTTTTTGGTTGCAGGTTGGTAGAATCCAAGCGACCGCATTTCAAGCATCAAGTGGATGGCAAAAGAAAAACATGCAAACATCTTTTCAACCAACCGCAGGAGGAATTTATCCAGGAAGGAATATTCAGGATTTGTCCAGTGATATGGAGAGAGATATTCAGAGGGCACCGACAGTCTCATCGAGCTCCATCCAATCGGATAGTGCTGATATGACAATCATCAATGCACCTGATTCAAAGGTTTTGATGAATCAACCATAAATAATGAATTTTATTGACCCATCTCAACAGTAGCTATATCTGGAGGTACTTGAGCTAAGATTTCTACTTGTTTTTTGGTCAGGTGAACAATGACGCTCAGCCTAATGCAACAGCACTGGACAAACTTTTTGCGAATACAGGCGGTGAGACGACAAAGGGCAGGACGGACAATTTTGGCATGGACATGCTAGGGGTATATGAAAACACAGACCAGATGACTGTTGCGGGTGCAGAAATGGATTCCTTTGATTTAACAGCAGGCATGCAAGAGGCTATGCATCTGTCGAACCTTGAAATGAGGTAGACTTACCCTTTGCATCCCCTCGGAAGTGATATTGATGGATCATTTTCAGAGACAAGCCATGCAATTTTCATCACTATATTCCTGCTCTTTTTGAAGGATTGGTTTTGTACAGTGGTGCAGAGTTTACGAGGAAGGAAGTACCACTCCAGGTAGTTCCGGGCCATACGCTTGCAAAAGTGGATTTTCCCTTAAGCTCACTGGTTAGCCTGCAAAGGATTCTCTTTGATGAAGAGCACACTGCTTACAATCAAGCAATGTCCCAAAGCACAAGGTACACAATTCTTTTTGTATTAAAACGTCTTTTGTTTTGTTGAACTGTACTCCTGAGTGACCGATAGTGAAGCAGTACCATGAAGGAAGGGTGAAAAGATCCCCCGTGGGGGAGTGAAATAGAACATGAAACCGGTGAGCTCCCAAGGAGTGGGAGGAGAATCGGATCTCTGACTGCGCGCCTGTTGAAGAATGAGCTGGCAACTTAGAGGCAGTGGCCTGGTTAAGGGGAGACCCCCCTGTAGTAGCGAAACTGAGTCTTGCTGAGGCAATTGTCACTCTTTATAAACCCGAACCTGGGTGATGTATCCATGACCAGGATGAAGCTTGGGTGAATCTAAGTGGAGGGACCATGAGGGATGGGCGGGGGAGATCTCCCCTTTAAACGGGTGGAGGTTATGTCTGTGTAGCCCCTTATATAGATTTGACTCATAGCTTACTCGTAGCTTTATTTGGCAGCAGTAAGCAGAGAAAATTTGAACGTTTTTGCTATGTTCATGTAGGAAGGGAAAAGTTCATCCTTTGACTTCGATACGCCATTCGGCAACATATCAAGCATCACTTTGCAAGCTCATGGAGTACTGGCAAGTGCTAGGCCTGGTCTTCATTCGATTTTCTTTATAGAGAATTTGCGCCAACCACTTGTATGATACATTGACAAGTGTGATCATGTTCTGTATTTGGCAGTTTGAGTCCGGTCTTAAGTTCTCTCTGGGATCGATTACAACAAAACAATGCAAGAGTGAGCAAACGACAGATTTTACCCCTTCAACCTCCAGAAAGTTTGATGGTTATGCTAGATTTTAAAAGGATGCCAGAATTTACAGGAAATTTGATTTATAGATTATTATTATTTTCATTGCAGCTAGCAATACTTCAAGAAGAAGCAGCCAGTTTACAACTTCAGCTGCTCTCCAGAGGCACCCGGCCAACGCTCTCACAAAGACGTATGCCTGGGAGTGTGACCAGGGGGAACGCTTATTCATCTTCTCCTGAAAGGAGACCTGGAATTGATACGGGTAACCAGAGAGATGAAAGAAGAGGGTAGCATATTAAAGAAGAGTGATTGAACTTTCTTGCATGAGGTCATGCTTTTTGTCTGGCCGCCTCCTTCCAAGGTGGTTGGGTCTTTGGGTCTTGTGTAAATCTAGATTTGAAGTCTGGAGGTCAAGAATGCCTCGGAGATGGACAAATTGCCATGTTGTACGTTTCTTGGAGTGCCACAGTAAGACAGCTTTTGCTGTATGCTTTGTTCCTAGAACAGTTCTGTAATGTGTTGATCATAGCTACGAGGTCTCGAACTTTTGTTGGTAACACTCTTTGGTTGGTGCTTGTCTTATAAGTAAACATGGCATGTGGAACTAAATTTTTCTGGTGTCACTTCCTAGTAACTATGGTATGGCATGTGGAGTCTTACTTAACTATGGTATCGTTATTTCCCACCTTGAACCATACACCACTCACCCCCTTACAACCTTACTCCCCTTACAGAGCCATACAACCCTTGATTCTTGCTGAGCCAGCTGGCCAGCATGGTATCAACCTGCCCTCTCAGCTCTCCTCTCTAACCCCTACATTGCTACTTGCTTTAAGCGCATCCCGTGACCGACTAGTCACACAACATTTCAAGGTTCTTTTCATTTCAAGGTTTTGTTTCAAAAGGCGGTCCCTTGGCTAAGAAACTGCATGGTTTCAAAAAATTTATATTTGTAAGAATGGGGAACAAAGAGAAAGGGGAAAACCATTATTGTCAACCGTGTTAAGACGACAAAAGTTCGTGACATGGTTGAAGCCATTGCAAAATACATGGGTGAGGATGATGAAGGCAATGGTGTGGTCACCGAGAAGCAGGAGGTTGTGTAAAAACCACTCCTTGTGGTTAGGAAACCAAGGCAAATGTGTTCAAGGCCACAACAATTGGGAATGATAGGAAAAGCTATGTAATAGTGAAATCAACCCTCCTAGTCTCGGCGCAAACAAATACCTTGAACTCCACTCACTATTCCCATGAGTAATAATTATAAGTCCACAAGCATAAGTGCCTATATGAACAAGAATTGAAGAGAGATGGAAAGTTAGTAGAAACATACATGGAAGAACTTAATTATCATCTGCATGAGAAACTAGCACTACATATATATCAATGCCCTCCTCATGAGTAAGGAAGCGGAGTTATAAGGAGTCCACTCATACCTAGATATCAAAGGTGGAAGCTCTTTTCTCTTTGAGCCATTCTTGCATGATTATTACCTTAATCATCCCAATCAAGAAAGGGCTGATGTGTTGCTCACCTTGATAACAAAGGCTGCCCCTTCCACTTAGCATCAAACAATCAGCATGGGTCGTTTTTTTCGTCCCTCAATCCCGTTTTTGGGCTTTCTTTAAAAAAATCATTTATTCATGCTACAATATTCGTTCTCTAGCCCAATGTTGAAAAGCACTTCCTCATGTCATTTAATTGGGCTTAGCATGGCCACTTTCACACACATTGGCAAGTCCTCTAGGTTGCCTAGTTATTTAATTGTCTTAGGGATCTCATCACTACATGACTACCCTCTCCTTAGAAACATTTACTTTCTTGCAAACAAAACTAGAAAAGGTCTTATCTCAATCCGAATTTGAACTTTCCTCGTGTCTATTTTTTAACTTTATAAGATAATCTAAAATGCTAAGTACGCCTTGTTGCTTTATGTAGAATTGCTTTGGGTTCATATGAAAGACTAGTGTTTCTATAAATTCAACAAGGGTGTTCTCATCTACCAGCTTATCCTAATCGCTTAGTTTTCTTCTTAGGCAACTTATAAGAAACACTAAATGCACTTTGCATCCATCTACTAGCTTCATGTACTCTTCCAAGTATCGGAAATAAACCACAATATTTAGGAACATCTTCTAGCCTTCAGGATTTCAAAAGAATCAGGTACTTCAAAGAGTTTTCTACCCTTTTTTTGTGTGTGAGAATCAACGTAATTTCTTTCTCTATCTTGAGCTCTCTTTATGGTTTCTTAAGTCAGTCCAACTATTTGGTTCATATCCTCAAGAAAGTCTGTAGTTGCTTCTACGTTTTTCTTCTTTAACCCAACTCTAAACTTTTACACTAAAATCCATACATATCGTAAATTGACTAAAGCATGTGCTTAATATTTGAATCTTGTTATAAGATAATTCAAAATCTGGCACATACTTTCTTTACTTAGTTTGCTTCTTATTTACTTAAGCTTGAAGCATATCTTCAATGATCCAATTCACCCTCTTGGTCTAACCATCTGTGTAAGGATTCCCACTTGTCACTTGTTTGAAAACTTGTATATAATCTCTCAAAGACATCCTTTAAAAGTGACTGTTAAACTTACCATACAACCCACACAGGTTTGTCTCACTTGTGTAATCGGTAGTCCTATAACCCACACAGATTTCTATCACATATGTGTATTTGCAGTAGTCCTATAATAAAAATCCATGCAAATACTCTTCCACCTGTCGTGTGAAATTACTAATGAATATAAAAGATTGCTTACTTTTAGATGTTTCACCTTTGTTACTTGTTGAAATTTCTAGTATTTCAATATGGATGCTCTTATTCATACTTGGCCATAAAAAGTCTCTCTTCAAAAAAGCATAAGTCTTATGTATTCTTGGATGTCTAGCACTAGGACTATCATGAAATTTATAAAGAATTTGGCGCCTAATGCAATGATCCTCTGGTATACATACTCTACTCTTGTAAGGATGGTACCATCCTCAATGTTAACACTTCGTTAATTTAAGTCCATTCATTTGCATCTTTCCTCAAGCAACTTCACTTCCTTTTGGTTAGCAGCATGGTTGCAAGTTAGGGGTGTCCACTTGTTTACACTCACGCACGAGCTCATATAAAATAACATACCTAGATCGAGGTCTCAACGGTCGAGAATAAATAAAATACCTTGATTGTATATATGTACACACACACACACACACACACTCTCTTTTTTTTTGGTAATATCCAGTGCAGTATATTTATATGCTCATAAATTTACAAGATGGGAAGTCTCCGAAGCGGAGAGTATCCCAAATGTCAGAAACATAAAAAGAAAAGCTCTAAACAAGAAGCATCCATATCACCCTCATGGCAGGCATCATATAAGGATTGCCGCAATGAGGCTCTGAAGGATTCATATGACTGGTGCTTCTACCGACCCAAGTATGCCAAATTATGCTCACTCCAAATTGTCCAAAGAGCCCAATATCTCACCCAAGAGAGAAATAGTAAGTATTGGGACAAGGACCGCATATATCTCCCAAAAATCTGTGACCAGGGAAACGGAGCCGAAGAAAATCTGAAATTCTCCTGAGGAGGATCCTGGAACAAGGGCAGTGCCAAAGCAGATGAAGAACAGTCTCTGAGGGAGCCTGACATCTTAGACATGTGGAAGGTGCAATGTGACGTTTAGCAAGTATGACCCCCACTGACAATGTGCCTGTCAAACATCTCCAAAGAAAAAGTCTTTGTTTCAATGGCATTTTACACTTCCACAACATCCGAAGATTCTTCCGCCACCATGAGAGGGGCTTCCTTATATGCCACAGAGAATTAGCACGTTGATGAATCCATGGGGCAGGCTGAAGAAGCCTGTAGGCTTTGATGGAGGTTAAGGCAGGAAGGGGAATAGGATGAATGCATGTAGTAGATGGCTGCAATTGCCAATCCATAAGCCTGTCTGTGTCAGCCACCCACGGGTGGAATAGGTAAAAAGGGATGCAATAAATCAGCAATTTTCTTCCATATCAACCTATGATGCATTCCCAATGCATAGGTAGCAGTGGCCTGGGGAAAGGATAAGACATATCCCCGATCATCTACCACATCATGTTTGTACCTAATTCCCAATTTCATAAGATTGTATGCCCGAACAGGTTCCTGTAAAGCAAGTGGAGTGTCAAAGATGGCACTCCAATGAATACTTTCTTTCCTCATCGAGTTTGTTTCCAAGCAATTATCAGGAGCCCATTTGACCTTAGAGAGAACTTGTTTCCAATCAAGTATGAGGGCAGTAGAGAAAGGACAACTAGGTATCCTCCCTACAAATCTCCCAATCACAACCTCCCAATGATCCGTAATCCAATGACCCTAAGCACAAGTCCTCATGTTGACACACATGGATGCTAACATACAAGTCCATGGCTGCTGTTGACGGAAGAAAGTATGCAACATTGTAGCCTTCCTTGCAAGTACATGATATTTTATATTGAGGACATTAAGTCCACCATGCATCCTTGGGGAGCACACCATTTCCATCTTCATCAGTCTCAATGCTTTTACAGCAGTTTTTGTCTTCCATAATATCTCCATAGCTTGAGACATAAAAGCTGAAATATCCCTGGAGGACCAATGCAGCAAGGGCAAATAGAACTGGACATAGGACATCACAATGGATTGTACTATTCTGAGCCTGACATGAAGAGGCCAAGTAGAAATCTTCCAGTATTCCAGTTAATGTTGAAGTCTCTGGAAAATCCATTTTAACTGCTGCTTTCTGGTGATATGCCATCCTATGGGATATCCCAAATGCCTGACAATATCTCTGGAATGCACCACCTGACCCAGCCAAAGAATAGAATGCCAGTCACATTGTTTCAGGGGGAGTAATTTAGATTTTTCAAAATTGACATGCAATCCCGCTGCTAACCCATATAAAGAAAGAGTGGCCATAAGCATGCGAAGTTCCTGAGGAGAATTCTGTGGCATGAAGAAGGAATCATCAGCATATGCTTGTGCCAAAAAAGATGTAGCCCCTGGGATTTTGAGACCAGTCATCTGTCCTGTGCTTGTAAGATGATCAAGATACATCAAAAGAGGATGGGTCGCAATGGCATAGAAGAGGGCACTGAGAGGGCAGCCATGTCTAACTGATCGACCCAATATCCATGACCGAGACAGATGGCACCCAAGAATGCATTGAGCACTAGAGCCAGAATAAAGCCAATAAACAGCATTTGCCATCTTGGGACCAAAGCCCAACTTTGTCATGATCTGAGAGATAAAATCCCATTGAACATTGTCAAATGCCTTAGCAATATCCACCTGCAATATAAGCACATCTTGATGCGAATACTTAGCATATTCAATTGCAATCAAGGCATTGGATATATTGTCATGGATTTGTCTTCGCGGCACAAAACCATACTAACGAGGATGAAGTCCTGCATGCAGTATCCTGTGAAGCCTATGTACAATCATTTTGGCAATAAGTTTATAAAGTACAGGCATCAAAGTAATAGGCCTCCAATCTGATATATGATCACACAGATGTTTTTTGGGGACAAGCTTGACTATACCATGTTTCCAAGAGTGCGGCAACTGATTTTCTTGCCAGGCCACATTGATCATTCGCAAAAGGACCTCTTTCAAATCATCCCAAAAAGAAATATAAAATTCCACTGTAAGGCCATCCCAGCCAGGGGACTTGTATTTGCTGAGGTGGAACAATTCATCATCAAGTTCTGTGTCAGTAAAAGGCCTCTCCAAGGTAAGAGCATCATCCATTTCAACTATTCTAGAAACATATTGAAGAAATTCAATCCTGGCATCAGTCACTTGATTTGATGGGGAACCAGGAGCAAAAAACAATTTCTGGAAATAATTGTGGCATTCATCTTGGAGATCAGAGAAAGAGTGAGTCCAAGAGCCATCCAGTTTCCTAACCCTTAGACATGAATTTTTATTTCGAGTAGCATGCAAGCCTTGGAAAAAGGATTTTGAAGAGCAGCCCTTATCCATGAGGGGCTTCATTCTTGCCCTAATCTGCCATTTGTGCAATTTCCTCTTATCATTAACAGTAAGTTTAAATTGTGCATGTGAAAGGGAATCCTTTTCTGAATCAGAGAGTGGCCTCGACTGAGAAAATTCAGTCAAATGTTGTGCTGTCCTTTTTGCCCATTTAACCTCATTCCTCCATTTTGTCATGTGCCATTTGCCATACTCCCTAATGACATTCTGAATACGAGACGAAGCTGTCCCAAGCATAATTCATGTCCTCCTGGGCATGAACTGGCAAAGGATGAATGGCAAATCTGATCATTTGCTGAAAGTTGTGATGTTGGAAATAAGCCCGATTAACATGCAATAATCTACTGGAGAGAAATGTCAAGAGGCATGCCAAGCTGCAAATTCATCCACAACGGAGCATGATCTGACAAGCCCAATGAGAAATCTATAAAGAGATGAGGGCTAAAATCTGCAAATTGTTGTGGATAAAACAAATACCATCTGTCAAGCCTTGCCCAATACGTAGTAAGTGCATTATGATGAAAAGTATATCCAGGGACTGACCCTTGGAGAAGTACCCATAAATCTTTAGCCTGCACAGAAAGAAGCATGTCATCCCATTTGTGCCTTTCCAATGATAGCATATGAGATCGTGAAGTGGTATTATCTCTAGGGAGAGGGGAATTATTAAAATCCCCACAGATGAATGCATTGGATCTCCATGGATATCTGCATAAAGAATCCCACAAAGAAGCCCTCATGGCAGAGGTCTGGGAGGCATAGACTGATGCAAACTCAAAAATATCACCATTAACATTGCATTGTATTACTATCCATCTGCCACTATTGTCATTGAAGGCCAACTGAGGCTGCAACTCGTGTCTAACAAGTATGCATACGCCTGAATAGGTAGCAGTACCAGCATAATATATATCATAGCCGTGCAAAAAACCATGTTGTCCAGCCATGGAGTGTTGATTATGCTCTTGCAAACAAACAATATCTGGCTGCATTTTATGTACATATATCCATAAAAGCCTCCACTTTGAGACATTGCAGAGGCTCTGTACATTGTATGTAAAGCACTTAAGTGTTTGAAACATGAAAAGGTATGTACAGCAGAGTGTGAGAATAAAAACCAGACATCAGAGAGGCTAGGCCTCTGCCTGCATAGGCTGCATACCTTCATTGCCCATGAAAGACATAGCATTTTCCTCTTCTTCTGAATCACATATGGGGATGCCCTTCTTCAGTACGCCCACCCAATTTTGAAGGATAGGAGCAGAGGCTGAAGTAGAAGTTTGTCCTGGTGAGGGAGAAGAAGCATCCCATTGATGAGATTGAAGGGGGCGTTGCTTCAATACAACCACCTTCCTGGGTTGTTTAAAACCGTCTTGATCAATTCCCACAGTTTCCTTCATCTTCTCTTTCCCTTTATCTTTTCCTTTTCTTGCAAGTGCGGGCACCTGATTGACTGATTTTGCATTCTTTACTCCATTTGTATTTGCTGTCTTGACTTGCAAATTATCATTCTTTTCCCGTGTCTGGGGTGGCAAAGCATTTGGGGGAGGCTGATGCAGGACCATTGGGCTAGATGCCCAAACTTGTGACAGGCAAAACAAGCACCTGCAAACACACCCCACTTCAATTCAAAATATTTTTTGCCCAATTGCACTCCCTCAACTTCCACCGCAATAGAAGGAGGGGTAGGTATGTCAGTGTCCCAGAGAATGCAAAACCTATTTTACGGTTTCCCATGGGGCGTGGTGGACAAATGACCTGTCCCAAGGAAGCAGCCAGGCCAGGTAACTCTTCACGCATATAGTCTGGGAAGTTTGCAACCTCAACCCATACATGGCAGTGATGCCGTATAAGACTTTGATAGTCCTTGTTTGGGGACCAGGGCATAGCATGTACCATTTGCCTCCCATAAAACAGGGGAGAGAACTCAAGAAGCCTCTGCTTGCATGAAGCATCTGATAAATGCACCTCATAAAAGCCTCTGGAAGCAAAATACACTCCCTCTACAAAGCATCCTCCAAGGATGGACTTAATCCACTGCGCGACATCGCTGGCCGCAGGGATTTTTCTTGGAAAGAATATTATAACCGCAGTTTGAGACAACTTTCTGAGAGGGTTTACCAGGGACGGCAACTTCAATTTGTAGGTGACCTCTGGAATCGGTTTGCCCCATTCCTATCGTGACTATTGAAAGTCATCCTTAAGGGTATCAAACACATACTGAGCTTCCAACGTAAATGCATCATCTTGTAAAGCCGACTCTGATAGGCGTCGCTTAGCATCTGCAGATCTTTCTTTTCGGGCATAAGTACAAACATCTAAAGCTGAAGCCATTGATAGAACCACGGAAAGGGAAAGGCTGTGAAAAGGAAACAGGCTGACACACACACAGACGGAGCTATGCACGCACACGCAGGTGCTGCAGCTTGTACTCTCACACACACACACAGACGCACACACACTCACACACACACAGAGTCGCACCTGAGAGAAAAAAGATGCAGCACAGAAGAAATAACGGGAGGAACTATAAACAGCAAAGGAAGGCGTGAAGCTGGAGCGGGAACAGGTTGTCAGTTGTACGCAAGTGGCACTGCAGAGGAAGCAATAAGAAGCCAGCGCTGCAAAGGTAGCGAAGGGTGACCAGCAGGAGCCCTACAGAGGCTGCAAAGGGCGGAGGGTAGCCAGCGTTGCAGAAGCAGCAAAGAGGGCAGGTGCAGAAGCAACGTCTTTGATCAAAATTAATGGCCAAGATTGCATGCAAAAGTGAGGTGGAGGCATCTACTTCGTTGGTACCTCGATTGAGGTTTGTGAATATATAGATATTTATATACCTCAATCAAGGTCTCGATGGCCAAGATTGAATCTAGGACCTGGCCTTCCCATCACCATTTTATCATTTAGCAAGAGGAGAGCTAAAGAAACATGTAGGCTCCTTTATTGTTTTAATCTTAGTTTAATGACCATTAATATTATTTAATAGAATGAAGAAAACCATTGAATGGTGGGATTAATGCTTAAGCAACACTATTAAGTATGAAACAATGCGATTAAATGACAATTAATTTGCGATGAAATTGCTTCTTAACCCTAATCACTTGAAATAGGGCCATTTTTGCCTTTTAAACCTTCCACATAATGCCTCTTCTCAAATAGGGCTACAAACAAAAGGCCATTAGATTAAAACTTAAGAATCCTAGTGACTGGTCTGCTACTATTGGCAATACGTTGACTTAGGAAAATTTTCTAATTTTATATATGATTACACATGTAACCCTAATACCTTATGGCTTTGCCCTCCAAACCTTCCACGTGAGGCATCTTCTAAAATAGGGTTGCAGAGAGAAGGTCAAATTTTTTTTGCTTTTATATATATTTGCACATATAAACCCTACAACATTAATGCTCTAATGGCTAATGATTATGACCTTAATACAAGCTTAATTTTATAATCATTTTCTGAGGTATTCATTGACACTTGACTATGGCTCTAATGCTACCACATGCCTTCAAGAAGCAAACAAATGTGATGATAATATCATCACATTGCATTTGAAAATAGTCCAGGGCCTCATCACTACACCCTTGTTTCACATATCCAGCCATTAGAGTAACCCAAGAGACCACATCTTAAATTGAAAGCTTATCAAGCACTTCATGTGCTCCTTTGCAAAGCAAGCCTAAACCTTTGTTGAATAATGAATATAAACCTTGGCCTAAACCTTTGATCAATAACCTTAACCTAAAAATGTGTCCTTATATTTATAGTACCTTGCAATGTGATGATAATATCATCACATTGCATTTGTTGAAAATAGTCCAGGGCCTCATCACTACACCCTTGTTTCACATATCCAGCCATTAGAGTAACCCAAGAGACCACATCTTAAATTGAAAGCTTATCAAGCACTTCATGTGCTCCTTTGCAAAGCAAGCCTAAACCTTTGTTGAATAATGAATATAAACCTTGGCCTAAACCTTTGATCAATAACCTTAACCTAAAAATGTGTCCTTATATTTATAGTACCTTGCAAAATAATCCTTAGCCTAGATCTTTGATCATGAAACTTAGCCAAAAAATGTGGCATATATTATAGTGCCTTTCATAATAAAACTTATGATAAATAAATTTATCCAACATTATTAATGATAAATACCATTGATGACTAATTAAATAAGCTATTATATGTACTTTTCTTTCTTTTATAATCTAATTCAAATAGACTGTCATATATATTGTTTTAGTTGCTTGTCCTCTTTTGTGTGTTACATTTGTAGTACTTATTTTTATTTGTGCCCATCACCCACTAAATTGTCCACATGGATTCATAGGAGCCTACCGGTAGTGGGAGCAGATAGACAGGAGCCTAGTGGCTCATTGACACTAGATTGTGGCTCTAATGGTACCACATGCTTTCAAGAAGCAAACAAATGTGATGATGTTCATGACAATATCATCACATTGCATCTGTTGAAAATAGTCAAGGCCACCTCATCACTACACCCTTGTTCCACATATCTAGCCATTAGAGTAGCCCAAGAGATCACATCTTGAATTGAAAGCTTATCAAGCACTTCAAGTAAGCCAAACCTTAGCCTAAACCTTTGATTAATAATGAATATAAACCTTGACCTAAACCTTTGATCAACAACCTTAGCCTAAAAACGTGTCCTTATATTAATAGTGCCTTGTACAATAATCCTTAGCCTAAACCTTTTATTATTAACCTTAGCCAAAAAATGTGGCATTATATTATAGTGCTACCTTCCACAACAAAAGCCTAAACTTTAGGATGGAACAATAAAGCTTAGCCTAAACCTTGTGCCTTACACAATAATCCTTAGCCTAAACCTTTGATCATTGACCTTAGCCTAAGTCTTTGATCATTAACCTTAGCCAAAAAACATGGCCTTGTATTATAGTGCCTTCTACAATAAATCTTAGCCTAAACCTTAGGATAAATTATAAACTTATCCACAATAATTAAAAATAGATACCATTGATTATTAATTAAATAAACTATTATATGTACTTTTCTTTCTTTTATGATCTAATAAAAGTAGGTTGTTGTATATATTATTTTAATTGATTGTTGTCTTTTGTGTGTTACATCATATGCAATACTTGTTTTCATTTGTGGCCTCACCTGCTAGATTGTCCACATGGATTCACAAAAGCCTAGTGGTAGTGGAGTAGATAGACATGAGCCTAGTGGTAGTGGTGGAGATAGATCATTTGAGTCATTGAGAGGGAGTTGACAACTATTAGGAGGATAGGTAGTGACTCTACCACCACGATGCACATTGTTTGTTGATCTAGAGGCCAGTGGTAGTGACTCTACCACCACGATGCACATTGTTTGTTGATCATGAGCCTAGTGGTAGTGGAGTAGATAGACATGAGCCTAGTGGTAGTGGTGGAGATAGATCATTTGAGTCATTGAGAGGGAGTTGACAACTATTAGGAGGATAGGTAGTGACTCTACCACCACGATGCACATTGTTTGTTGATCTAGAGGCCATGCACATTGTTTGTTGATCTAGAGGCCATGCTTGCATCGCTTAGTAGTTGGCTTTGACAATTTTGAGATGTATATGAGTGGCTAGAGAGACATCGCAGAAAGAGTGTCTTGCATGGCATGACATATCAACATGTGTCTAGGATCCCTAGGATTAGAGAAGGAGTGCTAAAGGATTTTGGCTATTGTTGCATGACAGATTAATACAAGGATGCAACAAAAAAGATACTTAGGGCTCTTGTAAAGAGTTCCACTTTGTAGATGTATGTGGGAGAGGGCTTCACAATAATCCCACATGGGAACTTTTGGGAGTTCTAGAATTTTTGTATAAAAGGTGGCTCATTTGAGAGCATGGACACATTGGGCAAACTCATGTTTGAGCTCTCTTGAGACTAGCTCTCCCTCTTCTTCCATAGAGGTGCAAGCTCTTCTCACTCCCCATCTACATTATTGTAAGTTCTATTCTTTTGTTAATTCAATGCAATGAGTTGATATTTGTCTCTCTTCTCTTGTCAATTCTCTAGTATGCATGTTTCTTATTGATAGCTTCAAGAGTTGTGTGCATGCTAGGGAAATGAGTATTTGAGAATGAAGAATGCTTGATCTTGTGTAAGCAATAGCTAGGCTTTCTTCTTGTTTGGATGTATGGATGAATGGAATGTGGAGTTGAGTGAGCAATAGCAAGATTGAGCTTGAGTGTGTGTTGAGTCTATGTCAATAGTAGTAGTTTTCTTAGCATTCTCTCCATCAAATGGATAAGCTTTTGTGCACCGGTACGGGTTGAATCCCTAGCTCCGAAAGGGATGCAAATCCCATTGGATTGAGCTAAGTGTGGATCATACTACTCTTGCTACAAGTGAGAGAGTTTTTCGTCTCTCCATTGGCGCCGTTTGCCGGGGAGAAGACTCAAAACCGGTTGAGAAGCTTGCATTACTACCACTATTTCTTTTTGTTTTGAGGTTTAGGGCATTGAGTGTGTGATCTCAAGGGCGCCTTGTGTGTTTTCGTTTTTTTGATGAGAAGCAAGAAAAAAATTTTTAAACCCCATTGCGGTTGAGTAATCCCGTTTAAGTACTTTCTGTTTTTGTATTTTTGTTGCAAGTTGGCGAGAGGTAGATAGGAAGTAGTGGAAGCGGCTTTCTTTTATTGTTTTGATTTGTTATTGTGTGAGGAGGCGTCTTCATAGGGCGCAGTGAAGAAAAAGAAAATATATATATATATATATATTATATATATATATATATATTTATTTATTTCTTTATATATGTACTCTACTGTAGACAGGCGAAGGACAGCAGTTGGAAGCCGGCTGAAAGGAGAGAGAAGGCAGCTTTAAATATATATATATATATATATATATATATATTTTTATAGATCTGACGTGGCAGCTGGAGGGGTTCGGCTGTATCGAGCGCTGCAGTGGGGCGGCGAAGGCACTGCTGGCGTTCGTCTGTATTGAGCGCTGCATTGAGGCGGCTGTATCAAGCGCTGCAGTGGGGCGGCGAAGGCACTGCTGGCGTGAAGCGCTGGTAGAAGGAGGTGGTGAAGGCGTCGTCTACAGTGGGAAGCGTGTGGAGGCGGAATTTTTTTAAAAAAAGAAATAAAAATAAAAATTATGTACACTGAAAGAGCTCGCAAAGCGTAGCGTGGGCGGCGTCTGCAAGAGAGGCGGTGACTGTAGCGAAGCCCGCATAAGCTGTCGAGCTGTGTGAGGCGGTGACTGTAGCGAAGGTGGAAAGGCAAGGAGGCGTCGATACGGCTGAAAGCAAGGCGGTTGGAGGTGGTGAAGCGCCTGCAGCAGCTAAGAGCAGCGTTGGAGTAGGCGGCCAAGAAAAGGTGCGAAGGAAGTAAAGGTGAGGAGCTTGAAGCAAGGAGCATCGTCTGCATCGAGCATTGCAGAGGAAGGCGTCGGCAGCTGGACGTGGAGGCGAAGGCGTTGAAGGCGACCCACGTGGAGCAGCGAAAAATCCGGCGAGGCGAAGCGGTGGAGATAAGGTTGGTGGAATTTTTTATTTTTTTTATTTTTTATTTTTATTTTTTTAAATTTTCATGATTTTTGTATTTTTTAAATAAAAAATAAATAAATAAAAATAATAAAACAATAAATATATATATATATTTTTTAAAAAAAGAATAAAAAAATAAAAAAAGGGGAAAAAAGATAGAAAAAAAAGAGAAAAAGAGAACAATTAAATATTAAAAAAATAGAGAGAAGAAAGAAAAAAAATAAAAAAAATAAAAAAAATAAAAAAAAATTAATTATTTGTTTTTTTTGAGTCCATATTGTTTGCATATTTTTTATTTTTTTCATTTCTGTAATATTTAGCATAATTAAAGTAATTTGCATTGTTTTAAATTTTTGAAATTTTTTTAGAAAAAAAAAAGAAAAAGAAGAAAAAACAATTTTTACTTTTGTATTTTGAAACCATTGTTCATTTTTTCAATTTCTGTAAAGTCTTGCATAATTAAAGTAGCTTGCATTTTTTATTTTTTATTTTTTTTAGAATTTTTGTAAATGATGCATAATTAGTAAATTCATATTTTTTATATTAGGCACGAAATTTATTAGTTCAAAAAAAAACAAAACAAAACAAAAGGAGAAAAAAAAACAAAACAAAAGAAAACTAAAGAAAATTTAAAAAAAAACAAAAAAATAAAAAGAAAAAAAAATTGAGTATTTTTTAGGAGTCTACTTGTTTGCATAATTTGTAATTCTTCATTCTTTAATTTTTTGCATAATTAGTTTAACCTGCATTTTTTAATTTTTGTAACTTTGTGCATAATTAGTATCTTTTTTAGTGTGATTCATAATTTTTGTGTAAAAAAGGTAAAAATCATAAAAACATAAAATCATTAAAAAAAACATTTAAAAAACAAATAATAAAAAAATAGGATAGATAGTTACGCCACACATATTTATTTCTTTAGTGGTTAGGTAGGGTAAAAAATATATATATATGTATACATATATATATATATATATTTATTAAAAAAAACACAAAAAACAAAAACAAAACAAGACAAAAACACATAAAAAACCAAAAAAATTTGACCTTATGCACTTGCGGTCGGGACGTCTTGTAGATTCTGCCATAGGGCCTAGGGCACCTTCTAGAGTACCTACGCAAGAAAGTGGGACCCAATCGGTAGGCAATTTGGCAGATATTGCTGAAACCCTTTCTGAATCCCAATCCGATACCCTTTCCTCTAGAACAACTAGTTCATTGTCCATGGACAATCTAGGGCCGACAAATAGTCATCCCGTAGCCCTAAATAAGACACCCTCAAGATCCTTTAATCCATTTGAAGCCGACACCATGGGGTTAACACTCAATGTGAGACTCCAATATGTCTACACAAATGCTCAAGGAGCTGAGATCTTTAGGGATCCACAACAAAGGTATCTTGTTAAGATCGCAGACATTCTCTCAGAACTTGATAGCGCACCTCTAGTCAATGACCAGGGTAACATGTATATGGGTGGAGATGGTGTTCGCTACGAAGTCACCTACCATCCAGAAAAGGTAGACAAATTAGGGGAGCTCTCTAAAACCGAGTTCTTAGACTTATCAGAACTTTCCAGAGCAAGGGAGTCTAGAGATGACTGGCTCATCGAGCCGGACATGCCTGGACCATCCAATGCCCAATCCTCAAAGCCATCCACCATAGATGATTTACTTCTTGTAGATCTAAATTTGGAAAGGGATAGGAAAGGCAAGAGTAAAATGGATCAGGGGGCTGAAAGCCAATGGGAGTTTGTACGACAAATTCCTGTGACAAAGGTCTTACAGGATGACCCACTTCAAGAGGTCTATAAGGACTCGTTAGAGGAATATTATGCCACAACTAGATTGCCACAGCTGGATCTTCCTCTAGCTCATGTGGTGGTAGTTGAGAAGCTTGCAGGACACATGAACAGAATAATTGATAAATGGGCCAATGAATACCGAACCTTAGATTGGAAAGAGATTCGGGAACTAACGTGGAAAGGACAACCATTATTTATGGAAGTGTTCTCAACAAATACAGCCAAACCAGGAGAGACAGCCTTTCTTGGAGAAACTGTTGCTCCTCCCCTACGAGAGTTCACTAGAGAGGGACCTTCAACATCCAAGTGGACCACAGCTAGTAGCCCAACTCTAGCACCAAGATATTGTCCTTCACCAAATGTGCGACCACAGGTCACACCACACCAACATCTTCCTCACTATAACAATCGGAGGATAGGGGAGCCAACTCGGCCTCCTATAAATGCACCTCCTGAAATGAGGGCGACAAGATCTTTGGAGGGGTTTGGTGAGGCTGGTAATAGGGTACCCACACCAATTTTGGAAACATGTGGACCATCTTTCCAAAGAGAGGAACAATTCCCACTGAGAGTAAGAGGCCGTAGGCCCTATGATGAGTATTCAAGACAAGTAAGGCCATCAACTCTTCAGAAACTGGTAAAGAAGTATGAAGGGTCGGGAGATCCATACGACCATGTAGCAGCATTTAGGCAAGCAGTTCGAGCTGAGCAAGTTGCTGATAAGCATACTCAAATTGAAGGGTTTGGACTCACTCTTGAGGGAAAAGCCCTGGCTTGGTTTCAGGCATTAGAGGCTTCAGACAAAACTTCTTTACGAGTTTTGGAAGAGCGATTCATTGCTGCTTTTTCCTTGATGGGAATTCAACATGACACGGTAGCACACATCTACTCTTTCAAACAAGGCGAGAATGAGAGTGTTAGAGACTGTGTAAATAGAATGAAGCAGTACATTAATCGTTGCCCAGAAGATGAGAAGCCCGCCCAAAGTCGATTAATTTCTCTCTTCTTAAAAGGCCTCAAAAATTCGACACTGCATACACATCTCTATGCGAAGAAGCATACAAGTTTCAATGAGTGTTGCCATGATGCTATGGATTTCACCGATAACTTCAAGTTCCAAGATGGTTCTGGCCCAGAGGTGAAACCTAGAGATCAGTGGGGTGACGACCAAAGTTCAGGGTCTAGCACGCTAGTAAATCCAGACCAGATAGCTAATCTAGTGCTAAGGAGATTAGGACAAACCTATCGTCCACCCATGCAGCCACAACAACAGCAGCAGAGAATGAGGAGTGTACTTCCTACAGGTCCTCATCTTTGTGGAGCATGTGGCGGTGACCATAAAACAGAGGACTGTAATACCTTTTCTCCTCTAGTCACAAACCAACCCACAAAGAAGTGGTGCCAAGCTTGTGCTTGGAACTTTACTCATACCACACAGGAATGTACTCGAATCGCGAGAATGAGACAGGAACGTGAGCAGCCGAGGGGTGGAGTGGCTCCACAAATGTATCAACAGTATACTAATTTTGAACGTAAGCCACCGATGGCACAAGAGCAAGCACGACCTGTACTTGGTGCTCAACCTCCTGCTCCAGGGACTGCTCCTGTGAGGGTTGTCGACTATGACAATTCAAATATGTGTAGAGACTTGGTAAACCCAGGCTATGTGGAAGAAGAATACGCATCATATTCATCCAAAGATAATCTCTTTGAAAGTCCCGCATACCCAAGCCCAGCACTGGACGTTCAACCAGGGGAACAAAACTCTTTAATGTTGCTAGGCAGCTACCAACCTAGGACTCCAGGCCCCTCAGGTCAATGGCAGCCAAGGAAAGTAGAAGCCAAACCAATGGGCCCCTGTTATGAGTGCGGAGAACCCCATTGGGCTCGTGATTGTCCACATCGCTCTAGGCAAGCTTATCGATCCAATACAACAGTACAACAGTTTCCACCAATTGAAAGATATTGTCTAGGGTGCTGTGTAGAACACTTCCCAAAAGACTGTCTGCTGAAACCACATGAGGAAGGCACCTCTCAACCAAAGGTCTCACTCAACCTTGTAGGGGCAGTTCCATCACCACCTTCATCTGAGAATGAGGATGTCGTGCCACTTAGAGTCATGACTAGATCACAGACACGAAATGCAGAAATGCAAACTGATGAGACACCTCAAACTAGGGATGCAAAAACAAATCTAGTGGACAAGACCCTACAGTCCAGTAGAAAAAAGACCACTAGGAGGAAGAAGAACCGAAACAAGCGAACTAAAAGTGCATCCACTAGTTCTCAGGAAGCCTCTAAACAAAACATGAAGGATAAAAACTTTTACATCCCAAGAAGTGCATGAGGAACATCAACCTCAACCTGGGGCTAGTGTTAAACAAAATGAGGCTAGTACGACTGAGGTTAGTTCTGAAGATTCTGTTTTTGTGGATAAAGTGAATGAGACTCTAGAGGCCATCATTGATGCTCATAGAAGTCGCATTACAGCCTTATCTGAACTACCCAAGAAGCTTCAAGAATACCCAAACCCTCGTGAGGAGAAGATCAATCTAGCTGTACATCAGCAACTCATTAGGGAAGCTCAGTCAATACTTGAGGGACCACCACCACCTATTCCTCGGGGTCCAACCTCTCTTAAGCCAACATTAGAAACCATACCGGAAGTGTCGTCAAGTAGGGAAATGAAAAGTGAGTTCATTTCACAAGCTCATAGCGAAAGGTCTGCACCAATTGACACCCAATTGAAAGGGGGTAATCTGCCACCACCTAGCCTTGTCTTCCCATGCAATGATGAAGTTATTGATGCTAATGAGGACATGGCAAATGAGATGTGGGCTGCAGTTCACGAGAAAGTTCATGAGCACATGTCTTCTATTAGTTCGCCTCCATTCTCTGAGGTGGATTTTACCAGAGGCACGGAAAACAACTTTGGACACCCAAGCATCCAGGAGGAAGTTCAAACAATTGTTTCTCCTAGAAGTAAGCATACAATGAAAACCTTACCATCATATCTGGGAGAATATGAGAACTGTTCTCAAACCTTGAGGATACCCTCCATGCATAAAAGGTTGACAAAGGAGAAGGATATGAGTATGGTGCAAGCTATTTTGTCAGCACCAGTGGCTTGTACCTTACCTTTGCTTGATTTGATAAAAAGTCGACCTGAGTTGTGGAATGATATTGCCACATGTTTGTGAGAGCAGGTATTGCTACAAAAGGGTCACCATGAGTGTACTATACACCCTGAGACAAAGCATGTAATGCCAGTTCCTATCAACAAAGTAGGAAAATTTTGTGAAGACGATCAGGGAAATGCTACCCTCCCATTAGAAGTGCAAAAAGTATCTTCAACTGCAATACTTGATAGTGGTGCAGGAGTGGGCATTGTGACAAGGTCCATTTGGGAAAAGTGGGGCAAACCAGCTATTAGGAGTACCAGGATGCGCTTGCAGCTAGCAGATGGAAGCTTAGAACATCCCCTTGGGCTGCTCGAGAACATATTGGTCACCACATGTGGGATTGAATATGAGCACACCTTTGCAGTAGTGGATTTTGGAAAACATCCAAACTACGAAGTGATATTGGGTAGACCATTCATGCGACAATTTCAAATGATTCAAGATTGGGGATACAATTATTTGTACCTCCGACATGATTCTGTCATCACAAGGGTCAACCTAAGGAATCACTCATATCGTGATGTAACAAGGTCTCCAATAGATGAGTTTGATTCTGCTTCATCTGAGGGCTCAAGAGTTACACTGTCAGATGGGCGAGAAGATCTATGGATGTGTGGAGCCTCATGTAGGGATTTCAACACTGAGAGACTTAAGGGTAATCGAAGTGTATCAGACGAGGCATACATTCCACAACCCTTCCCTGAGCATTTAATTGATCCATTAGAATGGAGTCATGTCCTTGCAACATTATCGACATGTGCTTTACCGAAGCCAATTCAATTTTGTGACTCAGATGGATATGATATTATTCCTATACGAATGGTACAACCACGTGATCTTCTAGATGATTTGTACTATAGGAATGCATCCACAATTGCACTGCATGTAGAGAAAGTCTCTGCTACTCAACGAGCTTTATCGTATCAAAAGGGTGGTGTTTCTACCTTACACAAAGCACTTTCAAAATCTGCTATTGAAACTCCAAAACAAATGATGTGGATAATTGATGAGTACTCAAGTGAGGGTCATGGCTGGCATGTTCCAACTACTCTAGTTGCCGCTCAAAGAAGGCCAGGCAAGAAAGAATTATCAATGTGGCTACCCAAAGATGCGTACAAACTTGTACCATCTAATCCAGTTGCTAAGCCTCTTAAGAAGCACATCATTTCCAAGCCCAAACCTCGGATTGTTACTCGATGGGTCCCAAAAAATGTGCTCAAAGCACAAGGCTATTATGAGGGTGCAACAGCAATTTGGCTTCCAAAATGCCATGCTTTGACAGGGGTAAAAGAGTGTTTCAGAAAGATTCCAAAAGCCACAATTGATTGTCCATATCAGAGGGTGCAAAAGAAGTCAACACAAAATCTTCAAGAAAGGAAAGGTGGCTGTGATAGCACCTACAAAACTACTTGTGTTGATCTTCCTAAAACATGTATTGAAACACCGGTTGTCCCGATTTCTCCTTGTAACACAATTCAACCATCAACTTGTGTACCTACGACAAGTCCAAATGTGTCTCATTTGAGCATAGATTCTAGCATTTCAATGCCTGAAACCTCTTATCTTGCTCAAATTCCAAGACAATTGCTAAAGTGTCCACCTCTTAAAAAGGATATACCAAAAACTAAAGATAAGGCATTAACACTACAATTAAAGCTCTTTGGTAAATCAATGATTGAATAATGTAGTTCCTTATGCCTTTAGAAGATGTGTTTTCTTTGAGATAATCTTGTTTTTGATTGGAATTGTCATGATGGATATGAGTGTTCTAAATTTCATTGTTCTACGTCCAGATAACTCCTGATGGATATTTGGCGAGATACATGTCCACCATGCATTGACCCCGATAGTACTCGACCAGATCATCGCGGGGGTTATAGTGCTCCTCCATTTCAAACACATTCTAGGTACTTCTATGCTCCCTTAGGTGAAAGTTGCTGTGGGCATCACTTTGTCACATTATTCTATCAACAGCATCACCCATTTCCACATTGTCAAGAGTGTGCACGGCTTGTATTAGAAGAAGCTTCACATATTTGTTGGATATGCCGCTCTTACTTTAGACGATATGGCACGGGCTTAATGAAGCAAATTGTGGGAGTTACACCCCAACGCCATAATCTTCTTAATGTGAGAATACCAGAGAGAGGACCACATCAGCGTAGATTACCTGAGGAGGTTCAAGCACAACAATGGAGGGATACAAGCCTAAATGACTTGCAACCACCGATCTTGCAAGCCCTCCTTCCCCAAGCCTCCACATGTCAATATTGGATCAATATGAGTACCTACATTGCGCAGTTCCAAAATCGAAACTGTCTGATTAACCTTCCCATAGAACCAATGCCATACTTTAGTGAGGAAGCACTCCTTCCTCTACCAACTTCTCCAGCGGCAGGTTTTTGTGAGGGGTTGTCTCTGCATCCTGAGGAAATTGATACCATCTTTCCAGCAGACAAGGACACGGATCCACCACCAGCGCAAGGGTAAGTTCAACGACTCCACAATAAGATCGACAAGCCAGGGCACTTTTCTCCCACTGGGTTTTTCCCCTCGGCTATATTCGGTGTTTGGCACCAATGGCAAATTTTATTTTCTTTCTTTTCGTGTTTGTTAATAAAAATTTTACAGAAATCTCCGTAAAAAACAAGAGCATCAAACACGCCCCAATAGTCCACCTATCGTGCAAACAAATTAGGAAGGGGGGAGACCTGCTACGCCTACAAAGATCAAGGAGGAGCAATCTGCACAAAATCAGCAATGCATCAATGCAAACGAACAACATCAACAGGGCACTACAACAGGTGTATTCAACTCTTAATCTTTATTTCTTTATGTGCTCTTATCTTTCGAATATATGGTTTGCATGTTCACACAATGTTGGCTGCTTAAAGTTTTTGATTAGTTCTTAAAATATGGTGAGTGAATTCTAGAGTCTTAGGAGACTTAGGAAAAGATATTTCTATCTAAAGACAGTGTAGGATATATACCAATGGAATATGCCAAGTTCTTATGCTTTCAAGGTATATTAGTTATCCCTAGTGGTAGTTACCTCTTAGATATGAGCTAGGTGCTAGGAGTCATAAAAATTTATGAAAATATACCCTAAAAAATATATATATATATACAAAGTGAATTGAGACACGAAGTGTCTACCGCCATGTGAAATGCTTGGTAGGACCTGGGGTTGTCTTAGCACCTTGGGGCCGATGCCTTGGTTTCTATGGGGTAAACACTGATGTCTAAAAGCCTCAGAAAAAGACCCTTGAGGAATCTATCGCCTTGATAGATGTTGGTAGGACTCTGGGGTACACTATGGGCCCTCGAGACCGATGCCCTCATCTTCATGGGGTACTCCTTAGGTCATAAAAGAAAGAAAAAGGGTCTGTCGCCCTTGAGATACTTAGCGGTCTTTAGATTCTCTTGGCGGAGGTCTCTTGGCCATTGCTTGGGTCTCTTTGGGATAGAAACTTAATCTTTATCACCTTCTACACACATATCATTAAAAAAAAAAAAACGAGAGTTCCAATCACCTTTGCTCATATTTAGGAGTAGGTATGCCATTTAGGAGTAACTTACATACTGGTAGGACATTGAGACTACGGTCATAACCGGCGGTGTACAAAGCACACTTGCCTTTGCATAGCATTATCTACTACTTAAGTCTCACTTTGACTAGTCTTTACTCACCTATTTTAGGACTCATTAAAACTTTAATCAGCCTTGCACTTGTATGCTCACGTGTGAAATCATCATTGCTGATTTTTCTTTTCTTTTCTTTTCTTTTTCTTTTTCAATAAAAGACTTTAATGTATCAATTGTTTTTTGTTGCAGCTCTTGCTACTACCGCGCTCGAGGACGTGCGCAAACTAGGAAGGGGGGTGTTGCATGACAGATTAATACAAGGATGCAACAAAAAAGATACTTAGGGCTCTTGTAAAGAGTTCCACTTTGTAGATGTATGTGGGAGAGGGCTTCACAATAATCCCACATGGGAACTTTTGGGAGTTCTAGAATTTTTGTATAAAAGGTGGCTCATTTGAGAGCATGGACACATTGGGCAAACTCATGTTTGAGCTCTCTTGAGACTAGCTCTCCCTCTTCTTCCATAGAGGTGCAAGCTCTTCTCACTCCCCATCTACATTATTGTAAGTTCTATTCTTTTGTTAATTCAATGCAATGAGTTGATATTTGTCTCTCTTCTCTTGTCAATTCTCTAGTATGCATGTTTCTTATTGATAGCTTCAAGAGTTGTGTGCATGCTAGGGAAATGAGTATTTGAGAATGAAGAATGCTTGATCTTGTGTAAGCAATAGCTAGGCTTTCTTCTTGTTTGGATGTATGGATGAATGGAATGTGGAGTTGAGTGAGCAATAGCAAGATTGAGCTTGAGTGTGTGTTGAGTCTATGTCAATAGTAGTAGTTTTCTTAGCATTCTCTCCATCAAATGGATAAGCTTTTGTGCACCGGTACGGGTTGAATCCCTAGCTCCGAAAGGGATGCAAATCCCATTGGATTGAGCTAAGTGTGGATCATACTACTCTTGCTACAAGTGAGAGAGTTTTCCGTCTCTCCAGCTATCCTAGTGGATTTTCGACTGGATTAGAATCCCTCCGTATATATATATATATATAGGATTTTGGCTATCCTAGTGGATTTCAGGTGGGATTAGAATCCCTCCGCATATATATAGGTGTGCACACCGTGGCATGGCAACACATGTATATAACTTATCCTTAACAAATTTTGAGTGGCTAGAGAGATAATGCAGAGAGATCGTCACACACGGCATGGCATATCGATAGGTATCTAGGATCCATGGGATTAGAGAGGGAGTGCTAGAGGCTTTTGGGTATCCTGGTGGAGTTCAGATGTTGGATTAGCATCCCTTTACATATCCAGGTGCACACACCATGGCATGGTAACATGTATATAGCCAATATTTGTTGCATATGGTCAGATGCCCCACCACCAAGAGATCCCTTTGTACTTTTTGAAATAGTTATATGGATAGTTTGTGTTAGGGCACTAGGTTGATTATGCAAATGCTCGACCTAGTTTTGGTGACAATAGGGGGTGTATGTAGGAGCATGCTAGGGGACATCCTCCATTAGGCCTTGTCCATAATGAGCCAGGTTTTATTCCACTCAGTAGCGTTGAGACACTTGGTGATATGCAACAGTGGATGTGAGATTGGACCATAGAGATGATCCAGTGTGTGGTTCATGAGTTCTCTTAGTTTATCACTCCACCTCTTCAAGTAGCATTACTCTCTCTCTCTCTCTCTCTCTCTCTCTCTCTCTATATATATATATATATATATATATATCTTGGGACACTCCATGTTAATGGTGGTTGATTATTTGCATAGGCTCCCACAACACTACTAGTGTTGAGATGGTTGTTTTATCAGTAGGGAGACGAGCAAGAAACTCACTCAGGAGCATTCACTCAGGAGCTACGGGAGAGGAGAGAGCTGAGATCGAGCCATTATGAGCTACATCGCAGATGGTAGAGGCAGTCACCAAAGGCACACGAGGATAGAGATGCTGACATGTACTTGGTAGGTCTCTCTCGCTTTGTAATTAATTGATTTATAATTAAGGTATAAACCTAGGAATTTCTTAAGTTGTATTGCCTCATTCTAGAGGATTATGAAGATTTATTGTGTGCTTTTATTTTTAAGTAGGTAGTTTATGAGCTTCAACATGCTAGAGCAGATGCCGACAGTGCTTTAGCTAGGACCACATGAGCATGGAGCATATTTCACAATACAGAGCACAACATTTGATTCTACATGTTAGAGATTCTCGGATGTGTCAACACCATAATTACCCTTATATTACGACCTATTAATAAAGGTGCCTATGTGATGATGTCTAAGGGTGTGTGGTAATGTGAACCTGACGTGTGAGTAAAATTGCATTGTCACCATGGCCGAAAGGTGGCGATACATAGCCTAGCCATGGCCATAGCCTAGCATGTTAATAAACCATAGCCATTGAATGTGAACCTGACGTGCGGGTAAAACTGCATTGTCACTATGGCCGAAAGGTGGTGATACATAGCCTAGCCATAGCCATAGCCTAGCATGTTAAACCATAGCCATAGCATGTAGCTTGTGCCGAAGTGGGCTACGTGGGCAAACCATAGCCATAGCCTGTTAAATCATAGCCATAGCCATAGCCTAACATGTTAAACCATATCCATAACCATAGCATGTAGCCCATGCCGGCGCGGGCTACGTGGGCGAATTTGGGTGCTTGCAAAGTGTCGAGGGTGGACAATAAAAAAAACGACCTGGCGTCCCGACTCCCCACGACTAAAAATTTAAAGTGTAAATTTATTTGGATTAGATTACCACTACTAAAAATTTATTATGTAAAACTTATGTTTTTTTTCTCTCTCTGTCTCCATCTCCGTATCTCTCTCCCTCTCTGTTTATGTCTCTCTCTCACTTTCTATTACTTTACCTCTCTCTGTCTCCTCCTCTTCACTTGGTCCATCACTCTCTCTCCCCTTCTCTTCAAAGAATAATTTTATGTGGTTATTTTTTTACATCAACATGGCCATCACTCTAAGTATAAATTGGGCCATCGTGATGATTAAAAGGCCATCACTTTAAGAATAAATTTGACCGTACGAGAGTTGCTTTTCTTGAATACAAACCCAACTGCACATATATCCTCAATATCTCCATGTTGCTATTGGCATTTTAGGAGTAGAATGTTTCATGCTTGAGATCTATTTGGTTCTTTTTATTTTCTATGTGTGTCCATATCAAACAGTCATCAGCAATGCCTCATTGTGTCACAATATATGGGCCTACCAGAGGAACAAAACTTGTTCTTTGTTTTGATCATCGATATTGTGAGGTATTCACTTCGAACCTACAATAGCATTTTCAACTAGGAGAAATCTAGACATTCTCAATACATCAATTGACACTAGGTGGTGAGAAAGTAAATATTGAGGTGCAAACTCTCAAATCCTTAGAAGAAGGATACATTCTAGATGCAAATATGCATTCTTTTTACAAACTCTGCCTTGCATCAGGTTATGTTGTCTCTCCGATTGTTGTGGATGATGATATGGTTATGGATGAACAAAAACCAATGAGCAATGAGGAGAAGAGAAAAATTACAAGTTTGTTTGACATGATTAAAGTTCTCCCATTTAATAGTAGCCTGCATGCTACATTTGCTAATGTGCAAGATAGATGAGCATTGCAAGAGCTCCCATCTACATATGATGGTTATATTGCCTCTAAGCTTCCACTGTGCTTGGGGGACTCCTCAATGGTTGGGATGGAACACAAAAATGATGGCTATGTTTTGGTGGATTATGTAACATATAGCTATGACTGCTTTCCAGGTATTGTGTGATTGAGTAGATGCACATGTCATTTACGGTGCTACAATTTAGATTGCCCTAACTTGTCACTTTGTTTTGTTGTGAATGAAACAAGCTGTTTTGATCATCGATATTGTGAGGTATTCATTTCGAACCTACAATAGCATTTTCAACTAGGAGAAATCTAGACATTCTCAATACATCAATTGACACTAGGTGGTGAGAAAGTAAATATTGAGGTGCAAACTCTCAAATCCTTAGAAGAAGGATACATTCTAGATGCAAATATGCATTCTTTTTACAAACTCTGCCTTGCATCAGGTTATGTTGTCTCTCCGATTGTTGTGGATGATGATATGGTTATGGATGAACAAAAACCAATGAGCAATGAGGAGAAGAGAAAAATTACAAGTTTGTTTGACATGATTAAAGTTCTCCCATTTAATAGTAGCCTGCATGCTACATTTGCTAATGTGCAAGATAGATGAGCATTGCAAGAGCTCCCATCTACATATGATGGTTATATTGCCTCTAAGCTTCCACTGTGCTTGGGGGACTCCTCAATGGTTGGGATGGAACACAAAAATGATGGCTATGTTTTGGTGGATTATGTAACATATAGCTATGACTGCTTTCTAGGTATTGTGTGATTGAGTAGATGCACATGTCATTTACGGTGCTACAATTTAGATTGCCCTAACTTGTCACGATGTTTTGTTGTGAATGAAACAAGCTGGTTGGGTAAGGCAAGAAAGGTTCCCCCCCTGTGGGGGAGGTGAAGGATAAATTTGGATCTTTGGTGTGTTCCCATTGTCATCTGCCACTAGAATGTGTGAAACAGTGCCTTGCAGTTATGTATTATTGCATTGCTAGAGATCATGTGAATTGCAGTGTAGATGTGCTATTCACTTGGGTCACCCCATGACCATCCATTTACAGATGGTTCATCAATAGTACAAAAAGGGTTGTTGAATAAAAGCCAATGTCCCATGCAAGAGCCACTCCTTATGCGACACCAATGTAGGTTAATATTGATGTGGTGCAACACATGTTATTGGATTTGTTGCTTAAAGAATCACATAATGCATGTGGTGAGTTCAGTGACAAGGAGATGAATGAACTATTGAAAGTGGTTACTCCGTTGTCTGACAAGAAAAGAATCCAAAGATGTTTGGAAGAGGCAAGAAAAGGCTCCACTTATGGGGCCAAGGGGCTAGAGGCAATTCTAGATCTCAAGAATAGAATTAGGTACCCATTCATTCAACAACATTCTATTCCTGGGTCAGCTAGATACAAAACTTCAACCTCATGTTTTTAAGATGTCAACACTTGGATCAGAAAGTGGCTTGGATTTGGTGAACAGGATGAGACCTGGAGGAAAATTGTAAGAAATGTGGGTACACTTTAACCATGTGCATAGAGTAAAAGGTTGGTCCACAATGGGTGCTCATGTCTATGATCCATACCTCTGTGAATTGTTGACAATTGCTACTTGTGAGTTCAAAGATGAGGATAGATATGCACAGATAAACAATCGGTTGATGTATTCTCCTAGTCTTGAGTCCTTTTCAAGCCATCTCGCTTGTTTACCACCAATAGCATGCTCGAGGAAATCATCCTCAAACACCACCAGCTGTAAAAGGATGTTGCACACAATGCACTACATAAGACATCAAAACAAATGCATTGAGAAATGCAACACGATTAATGATTATTATTGTAAACATACCTTTTGGTTTTTGTCATTAATAGGTAATTCATCTGTCCATATGTTGATCATGGCATTAGTCTCCTGGATAGATGAGGACTCCCCTTCTCTTCCTATATGAGAAATATTTAGTGTTTTCTGAATAGCTTGAAATTCCTCTTTAGTGGGAAGGCTAGCTTCATAATGAACTGCGTCCTTGTACATCATAGCTAATGTCTCGGCAGTAGATTTAAACTCACTGTCCTTGACATTCAAATCTAGCAATAGATATTTATCTAAATTTGAGTCAACAAAATCTTCATCTTCCTCTAAATTTTGTGCAATAATAGCAAGACAATAGTTCTCCCTTATGTCAAATATTTCTTAATAAATATCTGTAGTTAAAACATATTTAAGATCAACGATTTAGGGAGGATTGGTGTCAAATCCTCTATCTCAGATGTCTCCTCACCACCTGTGTGACCATTTGGGTGTCATCTCTTCTCAAGGCATCAATATCCAGCTGCCCACTTAACTCCCTCTATGTAGTTAGGTTAATCTCCTCCGTAATGTCTTGAACTTCATCCTCTTCTCTTGTAGGCCCTTCCTCTCTTATATTTCCTTCTTCTTCACATTGGAAACTTGTTCATCCTCAAGCATCATATGGAGGTAGAAAATAAAGCCGTAGAGTGGTAGACCAGACGACATTTGATTTTGTGAAGAGGGCACTTACTATTTTTCTTCTTCGTATCATCTGGCACCTTTCAGATTTAACTTCTGTTTGTCCGGTGGTGTAAAGTATAGAATATCATTGACATGCACGTCTTGAACATTATAAAAAATGACATCAATAGAAGTGACCTCATGATAATGCTGCAATTGGTCTTCAACATATGAACATCCAAACAAGATCAGGTCTTCAATGGAGAGATCACAATTAAACATCTGTGAAATCTTAAGATGTCGGTGATGTTGGCAAAATGTGTAGATAAAGTCGAACAATTTATTGTCTTTGGTTTCCACAATAGGGGATTCTAGCTCGATATCAATCTCTAGCATATCCATCTGTAAGCCAAGGGAGCTATGACTACGAGTAGGAACACGTCTGTAATAGATCACTACAATGTGATTATGATGCCTTGGTGGGAGTCTGAGTTCTCATATTGTGTTGTAGTGATTTCCATATAAATACATCTCAAGTAAAATAATATGCTTCAAATATGTGAGGAAAACCATCTACCTAACCCAAAAAAATAAAACATCACAATGTGATATGGGGTCAAAGTTGGTCTATTAGACAACGTATCACGTTGTGTGATTTACATGTAGAAATTTAAAGAAAAAACATCAACACAATGCGATATGGGTTTGGAGTATTTTTTATAAGAACAAATATTGCGTTATCATGATTTCCAAATGGAATAATGCCTATCACACAAGAATATGCTTCAATACGAGAGGGGAACCATTTAAAAACCTAAAATAAAAAAAGATCATCACAACATGATAAGGTTTCAGCTTTGGAAAATGAGACCCCATATCGAGTTGTGTCGATTTATACTAATCTTTGTGTAAGGCATAGATGACATACCTCAAGATAAAATTGATTGCGGTAATGGTTTGTAGAACAAAACGAATCGGATCCAACAGTTAAATGATGTTAAGATTCTAGAAATGGGATTGGTCATGGTGAAGGACATAGATTAAGCAACATAATTAAGGTGGATTAAACCACACTAAAAACTCCATGACTAGAGAGAGAGAGATTGCACACTCAACACTATTCCCTTGTATTGCATATCACAATGAACCATACAATGATATAGGCTTTCTAGCCTTATCCCACTTTACATGTCATCATCCATGTGGCAACTCCTTTTCCACTCTTTTGGTCAACTCTCACATACCATGCAATATTACATGTGGCATTCCATCTCACCACAATATCTTGCACCTCTAGGGTGCTTTCCCACATACACACTACACCACGATTACATCTCTCAACACCCCCTCTTAATCGAGGTGTTCCACAACTCACCCATCATCCATCATCCATACAATGTAGCATTGCACAAACGCAATCGCTATCTCTCAACACTCCCCCTCAATGATACATTGGAGTGTCCATCAACCAAACATGTGTGCCCGTGTCTACCATCTTAGACACCTAGTCCATTTTGAGCCGACTCATCGCTCATAGCGGAACCACTGAGTCCGATTTGAACATGGAAGTTCGGGTGGGATCCAACCCATGCGCATGCACCTCACACGTGCATCGCTCTTGCACACATCACACAACAGCCATTTCGAGCTTCTAGGTGAGCTCGGGCAGGGCGACCCTCATACCATGGATGATTACAAAAAAAAACCTCGTTTTGAGCTTCAAGCTCGGGTACGATTACCCTTCTCATTCATGGGTGAGAGAAAAAAAATACAATCATTTTTGGCCGAAGCCGGGCAAAGCACCAGCTACATTTCAAGAAGAAATATCATCTCAAGAAGAAATATCATACAAACAAGGCTTCAAGCTTCACAAATAATGGTGTGTGTGAATGAACCCTTATAATCAATAAGGGTTTAAAGAACCAAACAAAAAAAATTTTTTTTTTTTGTTGTGGCAGCCACGCGCCAGGCGCTGCGAATCTGGACGTGCAGGGGCTGCGAATCTAGACGTGCAGGTTTTGCAGTCGTCGTCAGATTCCCTGAACACTCACACAGGGTCTTCTTCTCCTTCGACTGTTCGAAAAGATGCAGTTTTTTTTCATTCACCACGTCTGCACAACAACACGTGATATTTGCTGCGCCATTCTACTACATGCCAAAAATGAGCCTCTTGCTTCAATAGCTGTAGTTACTCTACCAGCTATGCGCCAAAGATGGCATGCACATAGCTCTAACTCCTCTAGCTCTGCAACCGTGCCACGTGATCATCTTCTTCCTCTTTTGCTTATTACTCTATTGCACACAGTAGTCCGCCATAGCCAAATGCTTGAGGAGCTTTGATGCTTGGAGTTCCTATGCCATGACTGATGCTTTTCTTTCTCTACGGATTCCTTGGTGGCCTTGACCAAACGTCTGCGCTGCCAAAATATGCAGCTATAGGACCCACCGTGTAGGTCATCTTCTTTGAGCTCCTCTCCTTTGAGCTCGCCATAACTGCTTGTCCTCTCTAGGACTCTTCCTTTTTGCCACCAATTTGCGCTGCTCACTTCTTCCACATGTTGACTGCGCTACCTCCTTTCCCGATTCTTTGTCTACATTTTCCTCTTCAAAAACCCCTATTATGAGGTTTCATAAGCCATTGATATGGCCCTCCATGAGTCCAAATCAACCTCCATTAGTCATTGTAAGTTCTTTGCCTT